>NC_135818.1:20473363-20839046 GCF_964213995.1 Mustelus asterias
ACACACACACTCATTCACACACACACACTCACCCATACATTTACACATGCTCACTCACACACACACAATCACACTCACACACATTCATACTCGCACACACAGGCACACGCACATGCACAAACACACACACTCACTCACACACACATTCACTCATTCACACACACACTCACACACACACTCACTCACACATACACATTCACACACTCATTCACACACACACTCACACTGACACACACTCATACTCACACTGACCCACACATGCTCTCACACACACACTCACTCACACACACACTCACTCACACACACACATACTCACACACACACACTTACACACAGACTTTCTCACACACACATTCACACTTACACACACTCACACACACACTCACACACACGCACACACACACTCATACTCACACACACATACACATACTCACCCTCACACTCACACACACACTCATACTCACACGTAGACACACACTCTCACACACACACTCACCCACACGCATACTCACAGACACACTCACTCATACACACACTCACTCATAGACATGCTCACCCTCACACTCACACACACACACACTCATACTCACTCACACACACACTCATACTCACACATACACACACACTCACACACACACACACGTACTCTCAGACACACTCACTCATACACACACTCACTCATACACACACTCACTCACACTCAGACACACACACACACTCACACACATACTCGCACACACACTCACTCATACACACACTCACTCATACACACACTCACTCACACTCAGACACACACACTCACCCACACACATACACACACACACACACTCACACACGCACACACACACGCACGCACACACACACGCACACTCATACTCACCCAAACACTCACACACACAATCACACACACACTCAGACATACACTTACACACGCTCGCGCACACACACACACAAACACTCACACTCACACCCACTCACACTCACACACACACACACTCACTCATACACATACACACTCACACACACACTCACTCACACTCATACACGCACACACTCACACACACACTCACTCACACACTCACTCACACAGATACTCACATACACGCTCACTCACACACTCACACACACACACACACACACACTCATACACATACTCACACACACTCACACACACAAACACTCACTCATACACATACACTCACTCACACACTCACTCACACACATACTCACACACACACTCACTCATACACACACTCTCACACACACATACACACACTCACTCACACACACACACAATCACACATACACTTACACATGCGCGCTCACACACACACTCACACTCACCCATACTCACCCACACATACAGACACTTACTCACACACACTCACACACACACACAGACACTCATACTCACTCACACTCTCATACTCACACTCACACACACAAACATATTCATACTCACACACACTCATATTCATACTCACACACACACACTCTCTCACTCACACAAACACACATCCATTCACACTCACACACACACTCATACTCATGCACACGTTCATACTCACACTCTCACACACACACACATTTACTCACACAGACACTCATGCTCACTCACACATTCACACTCCCACACACTCACTCACAGACACACACACACACACATCCACATACACACACTCACACTTACACACATCCACATGCACACCCCCTCACACACAGTCACACTTAAACATACACACACACATTCTCACATACACACACTCACACACACTCATACTCACACACACATCATACTCTCACACACACATGCTCACTCACACACACACACTCACACACACTCATACCCACCCACACACACACATACACACACACTCACACATACACTCACACACACACTCACACACATACACTCACTCACACACATACTCACTCACACACACACACATTCACTCACACACACACGCACTCACACACACATTCACTCACACATGCTCATTCACACACACTCATACTCACACACACACACACGCAAACCCATACTCACCCAAACACTCACACACACACAATCACACACACACACTCAGACATACACTTACACACGCTCGCTCACACACACCCACTCACACAAACACACACTCACACACACACACACTCATACACACACACTCATACACATACACACTCATACACATACACACTCACAAACACACACACACACACACACACACACTTTCACACACACACACAATCACACACTCATACATACACTTACACATGCTCACTCACACACACACACACATGCACACGCACATATACACACACTCACACACACTCACACACACTCACTCAAACACACACACACACACTCATACACACACTCACTTATACACACACACTCACACACTCACTCACACACACACACTCACCCTCACACACTCATACTCACACATACACACACTCATACTCACAGAGATACTCACTCAAACACATTCACACAGACTCATATCATACACACACACTCATACTCACGCACACTCACACTCACACACACTCATACTCACCTTCATACTTACACTGACTCACACACACTCACACACACACTCATATTCATACTCACACTCGATCACACACACACTCACACTCATACTCACACACATACTCACACACACACACTCTCTCACACTCCTACACACACATTCACACACACACTCACATACATACTCATGCATACACTCATACTCACACTCACTGGCACTCACACACACGCACACACTTACTCACACAAACACTCATGCTCACTCACACACACTCACACACATACACACACAACCTCATTCACACATATACACACATACACTCACTCTCACACACACACACACACTCACACTTATACACACACACTCACTCACGGACACACACACTCACACATCCACATACACATACACATTCACACCCCACCAGACACAGTCACACTCAAACACACACACACACACACATTCTCACACACACACATTCACTCACACAGATACTCACACACACTCGCACACGCAGATACACACACAATCACACACACACTCACACTCATACACACACGCACATACTCTCACACACATACTCACACACTCACACACACTTACATTCACACACACTCACACACAGACTCACTCACTCACACACACATATACTCATACTCACACACACACTCACACACAGACACTCATACTCACTCACACGCACTTATTCTCACACACACACTCATTCTCACAGACACACACACACACTCATACTCACACACACACTCAATCACACACACACACACTCACCCTCACACACACACTCATACTCACACATACACACACACACACTCATACTCACATAGATACTCACTCAAACACACTCACACAGACTCATATCACACACACACACACATACTCACGCACACTGACACTCATACTCACACACACACATTCACTCACACATACTCACACTCACACACACACACATACTCTCACACGCACAGACGCTCATACTCACACAGATACTCACACACACACACTCATACTCATATTCAAACACACAAGCAGACACTCACTCACACACACTCACACACACTAACATATTCATACTCACACTCGATCACACACACACTCATACTCACACACATACGCACACACACACACACTCTCTCACACTCACACACACACATTCAGACACACACTCATACTCACGCATACACTCATACTCACACTCACTGGCACTCACACACACACACACTTACTCACACAAACACTCATGCTCACTCACACACACACACTCACACTCATACACACCCTCGCTCATTCACACTTATACACATACACTCACTCACACACACACACACACTCACACACATCCACATACACATTCACACTCCCTCACACACAGTCACACTCAAACACACACACACACACATTCTCACATACGCACTCACACTCACACACACACTCACATACATACTCACATTCACATACACACATTCACACACACACACATACTCACACTTTCACACACACTCTCATACTCACACACACACTCTCACACATACAGATGCTCACTCACACACACTCATACTCACAGACACACACACACAAACACACATTCACACACACACACATTCACACACACATGCAACACACACACAAACTCACACACACAAACACATACACACACACTCGCACTCACACACACGCATACTCACACACACGTTCACTCATACACACACACACTCACTCACACTCAGACACACACTCACACACTCACACTCACACACACACAGACATTCACTCCCTCACACACACACACTCATACTCACACACACACACTCACTCACACACACACACACTCATTCACACACACACACTCACCCATACATTTACACATGCTCACTCACACACACACAATCACACTCACACACATTCATACTCGCACACACAGGCACACGCACATGCACAAACACACACACTCACTCACACACACATTCACTCACTCACACACACATTCACTCATTCACACACACACTCACACACACACTCACTCACACATACACACTCACACACTCATTCACACACACACACTCACACTGACACACACTCATACTCACACTGACCCACACATGCTCTCACACACTCACTCACACTCATACACACACGCACATACTCTCACACACATACTCACACACTCACACACACTCACGTTCACACACACTCACACACAGACTCACTCACTCACACACACATATACTCATACTCACACACACTCTCTCACACACAGACACTCATACTCACTCACACGCACTTATTCTCACACACACACTCATTCTCACAGACACACACACACACACTCATACTCACACACACACTCAATCACGCACACACACACTCACCCTCACCCTCACACACACACACTCATACTCACACATACACACACACACACACTCATACTCACATAGATACTCACTCAAACACACTCACACAGACTCATATCACACACACACATACTCACGCACACTCATACTCACACACACACATTCACTCACACATACTCACACTCACACACACACACACTCTCACACGCACAGACGCTCATACTCACACAGATACTCACACACACACACTCATACTCACATTCAAACACACAAGCAGACACTCACTCACACACACTCACACACACTAACATATTCATACTCACACTCGATCACACACACACTCATACTCACACACATACGCACACACACACACACACACACACACACACATTCAGACACACACTCATACTCACGCATACACTCATACTCACACTCACTGGCACTCACACACACACACACTTACTCACACAAACACTCATGCTCACTCACACACACACACTCACACACACCCTCGCTCATTCACACTTATACACATACACTCACTCACACACACACACACACACACTCACACACATCCACATACACATTCACACTCCCTCACACACAGTCACACTCAAACACACACACACACATTCTCACATACACACTCACACTCACACACACACTCACACACATACTCACATTCGCATACACACATTCACACACACACACATACTCACACTTTCACACACACTCTCATACTCACACACACACTCTCACACATACAGATGCTCACTCACACACACTCATACTCACAGACACACACACACAAACACACATTCACACACAGTCACACTCACGCTCACATTCATACTTCCACTCACAGGACACACACACTCATAATCACACACACACACACACTCATGCATGCTCTCTCACACACACACACTCACACACACACCCTCACACTCACACACACACACTCTCACTCGTATACACACACACACACCCTCACACTCACACACACACACTCTCACTCGTATACACACACTCACACACACACATTCATACTCACACCCACTCGTACTCATTCTCACACTCACTCACACACACACACACACACTCAAACACACACCCACTCACACATACAGTCACACACACACACTCATACACACACACACACACAGAAATGCACTCACACATACACACACTCACATACACACTCATATGCACACACACACTCATACTCACACACACACATTCACACACACTTTCACTCTCTCACACTCACACACTCATACTCACACACAGACTCACTCACATGCACCCACTCACACACATATTCACACACACACTCATACTCACACACACACTCACACACACACAAATGCACTCACACACACACACACACTCACACACGCACTCATATGCAAACACACACTCATACTCACACACATACACACACATTCACACACAGACACTCGCACACACACACACTCACACACACATACTCACTCACATTCACACACACACACACTCACACACACTCACACACTCAAACACACCCACTCACACACAGTCACACATACACTCATACTCACTCGCACACTCATACTCACACCCACTCACACTCACACACACTCACTCACACACATACACTCACTCACATTCAGATGCATACACACACTCACACAGACACACACACACACTGACTCACACACACACTCACACACACAAACACGCTCACACAAACACACACTCAAATGCACACACACTCATACTCACACACACTCACACACACTTGTACTCCTACTCACACTCACTCACACACACACTCACTCATACTCACATTCATTCTTACACTCACTGACACACATATTCACACACACAGACACTTACTCACGCACACGCACTCACACACGCTCATTCACACACACACACAATCACACTCACACTCATACATATACTCATACTCACACACACTCACACACACACACTCACACTCACACACAGTCACACTCACTCACGCACACACTCATATCACATTCATACTTCCACTCACTGGACACACACACTCACACGCATACTCATTCTCACACACACACACTCATGCATGCTCTCTCACACACACACTCACACTCACTCATACACACACACACACACATACACAGACACTCACTCACATGCACTCACACACACACTCACACACACAGTCACACACACACACTCATACTCACACACACACAGAAATGCACTCACACATACACACAGTCACATACACACACACTCATACTCACACACACACACACATTCACACACACTTTCATTCTCACACACTCATACTCACACACAGACTCACTCACACACACACAGTCACACTCACACACTCATACTCATACACAGACTCATACTCATACTCACTCCTACTCACACACACACTCATACTCACACTCACACACACTCACACACACTCACACACACACTCACTCACGTACACACACTCACACACACACACTCACACACAATCACACACACACATTCACACATACACTTACACACGCTCGCTCACACACTCACACACACTCACATACACACACTCACACACACTCATACACACGCACTCACACGCACACACTCACACACACACACTCATACACACACACACACCCTCACACTCACACACACATACTCACTCACTCACTCACACACACACTCACACATACACACACGCTCAGTCACACACACTCGCACACAAACACACTCACACACAATCTCACTCACTCACACACACTCATACTCACATTCATACTTCCACTCACTGGACACACACACTCATAATCACACACACACACTCATGCATGCTCTCTCACACACACACACTCACACACGCACACACACACACACTCACACATACACTCGCACACACACACTCATTCACAGACACATTCACACGCACACTCACACACGCTCATTCACACACACACACACACTCACACTCACACGCAGTCACACTCACCCACACTCACATTCATACTTCCACTCTCTGGACACACATACTCATTCTCACACACATACTCATGCATGCTCTCTCACACACACACTCACACTCACTCATACACACACACAGACACTAACTCACACGCGCTCACACACACACTCACACACACACATTCATGCTCACACCCACTCGTACTCATTCTCACACTGACTCACACACACTCAAACACACACCCACTCACACACACCCACTCACACACTCACTCATACACACACACAGACACTAACTCACACGCGCTCACACACACACTCACACACACACATTCATGCTCACACCCACTCGTACTCATTCTCACACTGACTCACACACACTCAAACACACACCCACTCACACACACCCACTCACACACACACACACACACACACAGAAATGCACTCACACATACACACACTCACATACACACTCATATGCACACACACACTCATACTCACACACACACACACACACATTCACACACACTTTCACTCTCTCACACTCACACACTCATACTCACACACAAACTCACTCACATGCACCCACTCACACACACATTCACACACACACACTCATACTCACACACACTCCTAATCACACACACACTCATACTCACTCACACACACACACACACTCACTCACACACACACAAATACACACACTCACACACGCACTCATATGCAAACACACAATCATACTCACACACATACACACACATTCACCAACAGACACTTACACACACACACACACTCACACTCACACACACATACTTGCTCACATTCACACACACACACACTCACACCCACTCACACACAGTCACACATACACTCATACTCACACACACACTCACACACACATACACAATCACACACACTCACTCACTCACAAACGCACACACACACACTCATTCACACACACACACTCACACGCTCATTCACACACACACTCACTCACACTCACACACACTCACACGCACACTCATACTCACACACACACACACACACACACACTCACTCACACACACGCACACTCACTCACACACACGCACACACACACTTTCAGTCTCACAGACACACACACACTCAAACTCACACACATTCATACTCACACACACACACTCACACACTCACTCACACACATACACTCACTCACATTCACATGCATACACACACTCACACAGACATGCACACACACTCACACACACGCTCACACACACGCTCACACAAACACACACTCAAACGCACACACTCTCATACTCACACACACACTCATACTCACACACACTCACACACACTTTTACTCCTACTCACACTCACTCACACACACACTCACTCTTACACTCACTGACACACACACACACATATACTCATATTCACACACACAGACACTTACTCACGCACACACACTCACACACGCTCATTCACACACACACACAATCACACTCACACTCACACATATACTCATACTCACACACACACACTCGCACTCACACGCAGTCACACTCACTCACACTCACGCACACACTCATACTCACATTCATACTTCAACTCACTGGACACACACACTCACACGCATACTCATTCTCACACACACACTCATGCATGCTCTCTCACACACACACTCACTCACACACACACTCACTCATACACACACACACAGACACTCACTCACACGCACTCACACACACACTAACACACACACACTCACACACACCCACTCACTCACAGTCACACCCACCCACTCACACACACAGTCACACACACACACACTCATACACACACACACAGAAATGCACTCACACATACACACACTCACATACACACTCATATGCACACACACACTCATACTCACACACACACACACACACACACACACATTCACACACACTTTCATTCTCTCACACACTCATACTCACACACAGACTCACACACACGCACTCACACACTCATACTCACACACAGACTCATACTCACACTCACTCCTACTCACACACACACTCATACTCACACACTCATACTCACACACGCTCACACTCACACACACTCACACACACTCACACACACTCACTCACACACACGCACACACACT
This sequence comes from Mustelus asterias, assembly GCF_964213995.1. Taxonomy (NCBI): domain Eukaryota; kingdom Metazoa; phylum Chordata; class Chondrichthyes; order Carcharhiniformes; family Triakidae; genus Mustelus; species Mustelus asterias. The sequence goes on from NC_135818.1 coordinate 20,483,368, forward strand.
CACTCACACACACACACAAACACGCTCACACAAACACACACTCAAACGCACACACACTCATACTCACACACACTCACACTCACACACTCACTTATACTCCTACTCACACTCACTCACACTCACACACTCCTACTCACACACACTCCTACTCACACACACTCATACTCACACTCACTCCTACTCACACACACACTCATACTCACACACACTCACACACACACACACACTCACACAAACGCACTCAAACGCACACCCACTCATACTCACACACACTCACACACTCACTTATACTCCTACTCACACTCACACACTCCTACTCACACACACTCCTACTCATACACAAACCCATACTCACACTCACTCCTACTCACACACACACTCACACACACACTCATACTCACACTCGCACACACTCACACACACTCATGCTCACACTCACTCACACACACGCACGCACACACACACACATTCACACACACACACACTCACATTCACACACTCACACACACTCACACACACACACTCACACTCACATACTCACTCACATTCACACACACTCACACATACACACTCACACTCACATACTCACTCACATTCACACACTCACACACACTCACACACACACACATACTCACACACGTTCACACACACTCACACACACCCACACACACACTCACTCACTCACACACACACACACTCACACACACTCACACATACACTCATACTCACACACACATACACTAACACACACACTCACACACACATACTCACTCACATTCACACACACACACTCACATTCACACACTCACACACACACACTCACACTCACATACTCACTCACATTCACACACTCACACACACTCACACTCACACACACTCACACACACTCACTCACACACACGCACACACACACACACACAAACACGCTCACACAAACACACACTCAAACGCACACACACTCATACTCACACACACTCACACTCACACACTCACTTATACTCCTACTCACACTCACTCACACTCACACACTCCTACTCACACACACTCCTACTCACACACACTCATACTCACACTCACTCCTACTCACACACACACTCATACTCACACACACTCACACACACACACACACTCACACAAATACACTCAAACGCACACCCACTCATACTCACACACACTCACACACTCACTTATACTCCTACTCACACTCACACACTCCTACTCACACACACTCCTACTCATACACAAACCCATACTCACACTCACTCCTACTCACACACACACTCACACACACACTCATACTCACACTCGCACACACTCACACACACTCATGCTCACACTCACACACTCACTCACACTCACATACTCACTCACACTCACACACTCACACACACTCACACACACTCACACACACACACTCACACTCACACACTCACTCACACACTCACTCACACACTCACTCACACACTCACTCACACACTCACTCACACACTCACACACACACACACTCACACACTCACTCACTCACACACTCATACTCACACACACATACACTAACACACACACACTCACACACACACACTCACTCACATTCACACACTCAAACACACACACTCAAACACACACTCACTCACTCACTCACATACACTCACACACACACACACACTCAAACACACCTACCCAGTCACACATACACTCATACTCTTTCACTCTCACAGACACACACACACACTCAAATTCACACTCATACTCACACACACACTCACACACTGACACACACACTCACTCACACACTCACACAAACACGCTCACACAAACACACACTCAAACGCACACACACTCATACTCACACACACACTCACACACTCACTCACACACACCCACTCACACACAGTCACACACAGTCACACATACACTCATACTCACAAACACACACACTCACACACACTTTCACTCTCACAGACACACACTCAAATTCACACTCATACTCACACACACACTCACAAACACACTGACTCACACACACACACACTCACACAAACACACACTCAAACGCACACACACTCATACTCACACACACTCACACTCACACACTCACTTATACTCCTACTCACACTCACACACTCCTATTCATACACAAACTCATACCTACACTCACTCCTACTCACACACACACTCACACTCACTCACACACACTCACACTCACTCACACACCCACATTCACACACTCACACACATTCACACACTCATTCACACACTCACTCACACACACTCACACACACTCACACACACACACTCACACACGCATACACTCACACACGCATACACTCACACACGCATACACTCACACACGCATACACTCACACACACGCACACGCACACGCACACACACACTTTCACTCTCACACACACACACACACTCAAATTCACACTCATACTCACACACACAAACACGCTCACTCAAACGCACACACACTCATACTCACACACTCACACTCTCACTTATACTCCTACTCACACTCACTCACACACTCCTACTCATACACACACACATACTCACACTCACTCCTACTCACACACACACTCACACACACACTCCTACTCATACACACACTCCTACTCACACACACACTCACACTCATACTCACACTCACACTCACACACACGCACACAGACTCACACACACGCACACACACACAAATGCGCTCACACACACACGCACTCACACACACACGCACTCATACGCACACGCACACATTCACACACACACACCCAAACTCACACACAGTCACACATACACTCATACTCACACTCACTCACACTCACACACCCTCACACTCACACACCCTCACACACACCGACAGGCACGCACACACACACACTTTCACTTATATCTGTGGATCATAGAATCATAGAAACCCTACAGTGCAGAAGGAGGCCATTCGGCCCATCGAGTCTGCACCGACCACAATCCCACCCAGACCCTACCCCCACATATTTACCCGCTAATCCCTCTAACCTACACATCCCAGGACTCTAAGGGGCAATTTTTAACCTGGCCAATCAACCTAACCCGCACATCTTTGGACTGTGGGAGGAAACCGGAGCACCCGGAGGAAACCCACGCAGACATGAGGAGAATGTGCAAACTCCACACAGACAGTGACCCGAGCCGGGAATCGAACCCGGGACCCTGGAGCTGTGAAGCAGCAGCGCTAACCACTGTGCTATCGTGCCGCCCTGGATATAGTGGATTTCCACTCCATCCGACGAAGGAGCAGCGCTCCGAAAGCTAATGGTATTTGCTACCAAATAAACCTGTTGGACTTTAACCTGGTGTTGTTAAAATCTTACTGTGTACCCAATGGCCATGCCTGTAGGTGCTGGAGGCACATAGGTCACACACCTCCCTCCCAAATAAGGGGTTAAGGCTCCCCTTTGGTAAACAAGTATGTTTGACCAGCGAGCGTCCATTGTCTTTGGGATGGACTATTTCCTGTGTATTCAGTTGTCTGAGCTGCCGCCTGTTTATCCCTGTCTTTTAAGCTGCAGTCTGCTGTTTCAGTGCTTTATCCCAGCGTGCTCTGTAAATCGCCATTTTAGGGTGGCCCGTTTGGCCACAGTCCCTCCTGTTGATCCTGAACCTGAAGCTGTCAGGAATTCCCCAGTCATTCAACAGTCAAGCAAGGCCCAGGTATTGGCATCTACAACATATTTACATTCCAGAAGCTACAGACAGCAACACCCTACAAATACAAACAACCGCATATTCTAAACACCATTATTACAATAAGCTAATTAAAAAGCAAAACATTCAAACAAACGTTACAATAAAGTATTCGCGAGTCCAGGATACATTCCGATATTAAGATTTTTAACTGTCCATTAGTGCAAAGTGCAATCCGGCGGGTTCTCTGTAAACATTCTGCTAATGAATTAGAGGGGACCGTGATCCGAGGGTGGACCCCACGTCTTGTCGTTGTGTCAAACCACAAATAGCTGGGATACGAAAAGTTCATCTTGCTTGGAGTGTCCTGCGCGCTTATTCTGATGATGAGTCCGATGAGGTAGATCCAAGGTTGCATCTTTGTCGTTGTCCATTGTTGTCCTGAGGAGATCAATGTCATTTCTGCTGTTATCGCGTCTAATATTTGATGTATTTACATGTATTTAAACTGTCCATGCCCCCCCCGCCATTTTGTTTTTCTGAAGCTGCATTACATTCAGATAATCCACTGGCAAAAGATTTGACTCCCAAGTGGCAACGTTCTGTTCAAAGGATCATGCCAGCTGATGAAAGTACAACAAATGACACTTGATGTTTAAAAATCAGTACGCAGTTTTCAAGAAATGAGTTTTAAAACAAAAGACCATCAGTTTGTTTTCAAAGAGTCTTGCAATAAGTTACATGAAAAGGCTGCTGTGTAGGGAGATCTTTCATTACTTTTCAGTGGCAAGGAAAATGACTCAAAAATAACTGGGTACATTGCTGGCAATATTCAACTTGCGTCTCAATCCTGCGACAGATGTTCCATGCCAATTTTCCAAGTGAAGATATTTAAATTCATTAAAAGCCACAAGGCTTATTTTTATTTAAAGAAATGTTCAATCCTCATAACGGGTTAACTGAGTCAACAACTGGATAACAAGATTAATCCATGGTGAAAATGCTTTTCTAGCATTTTAACATGACAGGAAAATCAAATTTCATCAGATAGTCCTTTCTGCGCTTCCAGGAGCCATTTTAGGTACAAGGTGGGAGGTTGATCCTGAATCTGGCAGAAATGTTTCTCTTGCTTTGAACAGCGGCTTCCGAAACCGCCACCACCACCGTAGTGGTATCCACCTTGGCCCTTGTACCCAGCCGAATAGCTATCCCGGTCACCTGTATTATACCGGCCTCCGCCGCTATAGCCGCCGCTCCTGTCACTATCCCAATAGCCACCTCCTGCTCCTCTCCTGCAGCCACTGTTACTGGAGCCGCCGCTATTGCCGCCTCGACCATACCCGCAGCTGCCTCTAGACCTTTTCTTGGCATGACCCACCCGGATCTGGCACCCATCAAAGGATTTTCAGTTCATCGCCTGTACAGTAATAATACATCCCTACAACATATTTACATTCCAGAAGCTACAGACAGCAACACCCTACAAATACAAACAACCACATATTCTAAACATCTCTAAACCACATATTCTAAATATCTGTCTTTGAAGCTGCAGCCTGCTGTTTCAGTTCTTGTCCAATTATCCCAGCATGCTCTGTAAATCGCCATTTTAGGTGGCTTGTTTGGCCACACCCCTTGACTTCTTAGCTGGTGGATGGCATGGGTAAAGGGGGGGGGTGATGGGAATCACTGGGCCAGATTTTACAATCGCGTTGTGCCCGTTCTCAGGCACGAAAACTTGGTAAAGTCGGGCGTGAGGCAAGTAGCGCAATCTGCGCCCGCCTCCACACCGGATCCCCCTTTACCAAGGCCCAAAAATGGCCCTGATCCGGACCGCGCCCGAAATGGGCGCGACAGCCATTTAAATGTATTTGCGTGCATTTAAATTGACTTGAGGGGCTGCACGCCCAACTTTCCCGGCACTTCCCCCTTTACCACCGCGTTCGCCCATCCAGAATCGGCGCGAAACAGACATGCTCCATATAAGTCCGATTCGGGCACTCCTGTTAGTGGGGAGGTAAGTGCCGAGTGTCCGACGGCTCCCTGTTTGAGATTGGTGTGGGGGGGGGGGGGGGGGGGGGTGGGGGGGGGGGGGGGCTCCGCTGCCAGTCTGCCTGAGATCAGTGGAGGGGAAGGGGCATCCGCCGTCACTCTGCCTGAGATTGGTGGGGGGGAAAAGGGGGAGGGGCCCGCCATTGGTCTGGGTGGCGGGATTGGGGGGGGTAAGGGGGTCAGTAGTGCTGTGGAGGTGGGGCAATGTGTGTAGGGGCCAGGGGGAGGCATTATCCGGCCCGGGAGGGATGTGGCAGGCGAGCAGCATTCTATCATTTTTTTTTCTGCGCGTGCGCAGCTGGAGACGCCGATCGGAGCTGCAGAGTTTCGGGCGCATTAAGCCCCTCCCACAGGCTTATGCAGCACGATTCGGAATCACTGATATTGTCTCAGGCAGAATGCGTATGGGGGCGCCTCTGAACGGGTCTAAAAGCCGGATCTGAAACACTCCCAGTCTGCCCAGCACTTAGAATCAAAATGGTAGAATAGGGCCCATTGAGATAGCATGGCCCCTTTAAGAGGGCAATCCCTTGAGGGCCATGTGATCGGGCTGGACTCTATGGAGAGGCTGGGCAGGAAGCTGAACCAATCGGGAGCAAGGATTGGGGAGAAGCTCAGTTGGAACCAGGGAGGAGAAGAGAAGAGCCAGGTATTAGAGTTATGCCAGACCATTATCTTGTAAATGTATATTATATTAACAATAAATCATTCATTACTGAAGGCAAAACGAGTTACCCTCAAATTTACTACACCCATAAAATCCATTGATTCTATAGACGTGAATATAATATATATATACATTCATTGTGGAGTAGGAAGAAACTTAAATGCAGAATTAGGAGGGCTAAAAGGGGCCATAAAATGTCGTTAGCAAACAGGGTCAAGGAGAATCCCAAGGCTTTTTATGCATATATTAGGAGTAAGAGGGTAGGAAGAGAAAGAGTAGGCCCACTCAAGGACAATGGAGGGAAGTTATGCGTCGAGCCACAGGGTGAGATCCTTGGGAGGTAGGTGAGATATTTCACTGGAAAGACGGAGACTGAGGGGAGACCTGATAAAGGTTTACAAAATTATGAGAGGCACAGACAGAGTGGATAGTCAGAGGCTTTTTCCCAGGTTGGAGGTGTCAATTACAAGGGAGCAGAGGTTTAAGATGAGAGGGGGAAAGTTTAAGGGAGATGTGCGGGGGACGTTTTTCATGCAGAGAGTGGTGGGTGCCTGAAACACACTGCCAGAGGAGGTGGTGGAAACAGGCACATCAGCAACATTTAAGAGGCGTCTGGATGGGTTCATGAATAGGGAGGGAATAGAGGGATACGGACTGAGTAAGGGCAGAAGGTTTTTTGTAGTTTAGTTAGGGCATCATGATTGGCACAGGCTTGGAAGACTGAAGGGCCTGTTCCTGTGCTGTACTTTTCTTTGTTCTTTGTTCTTTGTACATAGTTAGGGTCCTGGACTAGAACCCCTACTTACAGTAAAAAGCCAGACTAGACCCCAACAAGTTTCTATTTTGGCATAGATGTATGGTTGGGATATTTTTTTCCAGGAATGATTCCACTGCCAAAGTATGGATCTTACACAGTGAAACAAACTTTACTTAATCACACAGCTTAAATGTAACTCTAACAAATGAAGCAGCTTAACCATTAACAGTTGAACAATATTTAAAAATGAAAGGAAGCAACATTACTGTCTAGCTTCTGACTGTTTCAGTTCCAAATAAGCCCCATTCATGCATAAATCAAATCCACTTTTGAATAAATACAGTTAGCAAACCCAGGCATACTTACCTTAACATTTGTTAAAAGTCGTGGAGCTTTCAGAAGCAATAGAGTTCCAGAAGGCTGAAAAATCCTTCTAACTTCAACCAGATTTCAGCTGCAAACTAAACTGCTTTCTACAAAGTCTCCCTTCTCTGCCACAGACCCAAGACTGTACATGAACCACATCATCACATGATCCTGTCAATCCCTCGAATCAGAAATCCCAGGGGAACTTAAATAAACAAAAGCCCATTAACTCTACTTAAAATAAACACTTGCAAGGTTGAAATGAGTAATTATCCAGCTCTCCCATAATCTGAGCTGCATTCCTACCAGACATAATGACTGACTGTAAAATGAAGATGATTTTTTAAACATTCCCCTTAAACGTAAATTTCTGCATATATTTATATCAATGGCACGAATATCATCACAATATATACATATATGTGCGTGTATTTGCACTTGTGTATATTTATGTGTATATTTACACTTGCTTGTGGGTGTTGACATTTCACCTTGGTGATATTCACTGTTGACCAGTCTGCCATATTGATGTGACTGGGCTGGCACTGGGGTGAGGTATTCGTGGACGCAGAAATACCTACGCCCCCAGCATGAACCAGCTGACTGTGGGAGGAAGGGAACATGTTTTCAGAAAGAAAGAAGCAAGAAAATGTTCTTCTGACCTGAACTTTTTCAGGAATCTGTCAAACTTCAAAGAGAGTGCGAGCGCGGACATGTCGGCTATGGCAACCCAGTACTTTCCTCACGGGGAGACGATGGCCTAGTGGTATTATCACTAGACTATTAATCCAGAAACTCAGTTAATGTTCTGGTTCGAATCCCCCCACGGCAGATGGTGGAATTTGAATTCAATTTTTAAAATCTGGAATTAAGAATCCACTGATGACCATGAAATCATTGTCGATTGTCGGAAAAACCCATTTGGTTCACGAATGCCCTTTAGGGAAGGAAATCTGCTGTCCTTACCCGGTCTGGTCTATATGTGACTCCAGTGCCACAGCAATGTGGTTGACTCTCATCTGCCCTCCAAGGGCAACTAGGGATGGGCAATGAGTGCTGGCCAGCCAGTGACACTCATGTCCCACGAATGATTAAAAAAATGGTTCCTCCTCTAAGGCTACCCGAGATCCATTGAGGATCGTGACTTACTGTGGAAGCTCTGCCTCTGAACTGTGGGCGAATCTTTGTTCTATTTCCAGGGCTATGTGTCACTGGTCTGACATTTTAGCAATGAGTCAGGCATCTGATCAACTCAATCTGCTTTTGAACCAGTGCTCTGGAGTGTGAGCCAACAATAAAACACTCACTTTTACACATTCCCTTTATTTTATTAACACATTACGAATTGCTTTACGGAGCGATTACCGGACAAACTTGATGCTGAGAGATACAGGACGTATTGGGTCAAAAGACCAACAACTTGGTCAAGGATTAAAGTATCAAAAGGGTTCTTAAAGGAATGGGAGGGAGAGAGTAGAGAGGCGGCGGTTTTAGGAGGGACTTTCAAGAGATTCGGGCCATGGCAGCGAGAGGTACAGCTGCCAAAGGTGGAGTGAAGGAAATGTGTCTTGCGCAAGGGGCCAGAAAATGAGGGGCACGGTAGCCTCAGAGAGTTACAGAGCTACTGGAGATTGCAGGAAAGAAAGGGAGGGGCGAGGCCATGGAAGGATTTGATTACAACGGTAAGGATTTGAAATTTGAGGCCTTGCCAGATCGTGAGTTAATGTAGGTCAGTGAGCACAGGGGTAATGGCTGACAATAACTCAATGCCAGTTAGGATACAGCCAGCACAGCTCTGAATGAGCTTCAGTTAATGGAGGTTGGTAAGTAGGAGGGCAGCCAGGAAAGCAGTGAAAACACAATGTCAAACTGTTAATTCCCATTAACTCCCTCTCTCCGTCCTCAAAGAACATTCGCTGATGAAAAGTTTGTCAATAGGTATTTTAATATTAAACAGAACAGCACAATAGGGGTCTGATTAATTACCATAGATACCAGTGCTAAACCCACACAAAACTATTTAACCCTGTAAAGACTGAAAGACTTTTTCAGGATTAAAAGAGTTCCATTGTCAGACTAACCTGTGAAGGGATATCTCACAGGTTTATTTGGTAGCACGAGACACAAGCTTTCGGAGTGCTGCTCCTTCTTCAGCATTCTGAAAGCTAGTGGCTTGTGCTACCAAATAAACCTGTTGGATTTTAACCTGGTGTTGTGAGACTTCTTACTGCGCTTACCCCAGTCCAATGCCGGCATCTCCACATCAAGGGATATCTCCACAGACCTCATCCTGGGGTCTGTCTCTCTCCTTCACCAAGGGTTGGCACTCTTGCCTCTGAATCAGAAGATTGTGGCTTCATAGACCCACCCCCCTCCTGGCATTTGAGCCAAAACCTAGGCTGTCACACTCCAGGGCAGTGCCGTGGGAGTGCGACACTGTCAGAGCTGCTGAACCGAGGCCCTGTCTGCCTTCTCGGGTGAGTATAAAAGGTCCCATATATGGCCCCTTTTTGGGAAAGAGAAAGGGATTTCTCCCCAGTGCCCAGGCCAACATTCCCCCTCGACACGCAGGCCATTATTGCACTGGCGTTTGTGGGACCTTGCTGTGCGCACATTGATTGCTGCCAATAGCAGTTACACTTCAGAGACATTCCATTGGGTATAAAGTCTGCTGAGGTGTCCTGAGGATTGCAAAAGGCACGGCAAAGTTTTACTTTCTATAGTACCGTTGATAGAATAGAGACAGGCTGTGGCAAATTCACGTGAACAGGGCGGCACGGTGGTTAGCACTGCTGCCTCACAGCGCCAAGGACCCAGGTTCAATTCCGGCCTCGGGTGACTGTCAATGTGGAGTTTGCACATTCTCCCCATGTCTGCGTGGGTTTCCTCCGGGTGCTCCAGTTTCCTCCCACAGACCGAAAGATGTGCGGGTTAGGTGGATTGGCCATGCTAAATTGCCCCTTAGTGTCGGGGGATTAGCAGGTTAAAAACGTGGGATTACGGGGATAGGGTCTGTGTGGGATTATTGTCAGTGCAGGCTCAATGGGCTGAATGGCCTCCTTCTGCACTGTGAGGGTTCTATGGTTCTATGAACTAAAATGACCCCAAACACACAGAGGAAAAATTAACACATTTTGACCTGGCAGCAAGGAAACAAGGGTTCCTCTGCACAGTAATCACAGCTTCCTTGAAGGAATTGAAAGGGTTTTGTGTTTTGCTTCACAATAGCGTGTTGCTTATAACCACCCACAGCTCCTACAATCTCCTTTTATTCACAAAATAGTCTCCATCACAGGCCTACCAATTCAGGCTTCAAACCCGGCCATCACAGAGCGTTCCGGAATAATAAGAGCTGGGAATAAGAGGAACTGCGGAGCACATTGAGAGATAACGTGCTGTACCAGGGGAGTAATTAAAGTGACAGTACAATGGTGGGCATTGGGTCTCTCGCATTTACCCCTTTACCAAGTGAATTTCAAAAATCCTGGAAAGTTGCTGGAAGGCTATGAAGCACGAATCTCAGAACGTCTGTGTGATTTTGAAGTAGAATTTGATTGTGAAAAGGCAAATGGAGTCATCGGGCGGGATTTTATGGCCTCGCTCGAGTGAGACTGGAACTTCCTGCCCGAGGTCAACCGAGATTTCCGTTGTCGGACCCTCGCCTGCTCCGATTCTGTGGCGGTTGAGGTGCTAGAGTTCTGACCAAAGAGGTTTATAGCACGGAAACAGGCCCTTCGGCCCAAACTGTCCTTGCCCCCCAGTTTTTACTATTCAGCTGGTCCCAATTTCCCGCATTTGGCCCATATCCCTCTCTACCCATCTTACCCACGTAACTAAATGCTTTTCAAAAGACAAAATTGTATCTGTAAAAGAATAGATTTGACTTAATCAGGGAGGTACAAACTAGCTGGGGAGGATTATCTTCCATTCACTAGTGCCTGCCAACCTCAGTGGCAATAGCATTGGCACAACAAACTTTTTCTTTGCCTTTCGCCCATCTTTGAACCTCCCGCTGGGGCACATGCTCTCTGTTATACCTTCCATTTCTTACAGGTAAACCTGAGAAGGGAGCGTAGGGTTTTGGTTTGATTTGATTTATTATTATCACATGTATTAGTATACAGTGAAAAGTATTGTTTTTTGCGCGCTCGTCAGACCCCACTTGGAGTACTGTGCTCAGTTCTGGTCGCCTCATTACAGGAAGGATGTGGAAAAGATTGAAAGGGTGCAGAGGAGATTTACAAGGATGTTGCCTGGATTGAGTGGCATGCCTTATGAGGATAGGCTGAGGGAGCTCGGTCTTTTCTCCTTGGAGAGACGTAGGATGAGAGGAGACCTAATAGAGGTATATAAGATGTTGAGAGGCATAGATTGGGTGAACTCTCAGAGACTTTTTCCCAGGGTGGAAATGGCTGCTACGAGAGGACACAGGTTTAAGGTGCTGGGGAGTAGGTACAGGGGAAATGTTAGGGGGAAGTTTTTCACACAGAGGATGGTGGGCGAGTGGAATCGGCTGCCGTCAGTGGTGGTGGAGGCAAACCCAATAGGGTCTTTTAAGAGACTCCTGGATGAGTACATGGGACTTAATAGGATGGAGGGTTATAGGTAGGCCTAAAAGGTAGGGATATGTTCGGCACAACTTGTGGGGCCGAAGGGTCTGTTTTGTGCTGTAGTTTTCTATGTTTCTATACAAAGCATACTGTTCATAGAGAAGGAAATGAGATAGTGCAGAATATAGTGTTACAGTTATAGCTAGGGTGTAGAGAAAGATCAGGTTAATGTAAGGTAGGTCCATTCAGAAGTCTGATGGCAGCAGGGGAGAAGCTGTTCTTGAGTCGGTTGGTACGTAACCTCCGACTTTTGTATTTTTTTTCCGACGGAAGAAGGTGGAAGAGAGAATGTTTGGGGCGCAAGGGGTCCTTAATTATGCTGGCTGCTTTTCCGGGGCAGCGGGAAGTGTAGACAGAGTCGATGGACGGGAGGCTGGCTTGCGTGATGGACTGGGCTACGTTCACGACCCTTTGTAGGATAGGGTAAGGCAAGGCTTTGTAACGGAACGTAGTCCATTGAAGGGCTTTAGCTAGGGTCCTTGGACCATTATCAGAAGTAAAGTCTTGCATGCATATCGTGCCTTTTGCAACCTTAGGGACAGCATAAAATGCTTTCCAGCCAGTGATGTCTCGCTGAGGAGAAGCTGTTCAATAAAATGAGGCAACCGACTTACACAGAGCAAGCTCCCACATATAACAGTGTGTAACATACTGGCCCGATAAACTGTGTCTCGGTGATGGTGATTGAGGGATAAATATTGACCAGGACTCCAGGGATAACTCTCCTGTTCTTCTCCCAGAGAGAGAGCCACGGGATCTTTCACATTCCCCACAAAAGACGGAGAGAGCCTTGGCTTAACCCCTCACTCCAAAGTCAGCACCCCTAACCGTGCGACGATCCCTGTACTGCCATGTCAGCCGACATTCCATGCTCCAGTCTCTGGAGTGGAGTTTGAACCCCCGCTGAAGTAACACCTCAGGGGCCGGTGTGTCTTTACCAGATTCCCTTCCTTTACAAACTTGTCTCCATTCTTCAGAGTCCCTCAGATACAAAGTCGGAATCCGGAGGGCCCTATTTTACCATTTTGGTTCTAAGTGCTGGGCGGACTTGAAACTGGGAGTGTTTCAGATCCGACTTTCAGACCCGTTCTCAGGCGCCCCCATACGCACTCCACCTGAGACAATATCAGTGATTCCGAATCGCGCTGCACAATCCTGTGGGCGGGGCTTAACGCACCCGAAATCCTGCAGCTCCGATCGGCGCCTCCTGCGCATGCGCAGAAAAAAAAATGATGGAATGCTGCTCCCCTGCCACATCCCTCCCGGGCCGGATAATGCCTCCCCCGGCCCCCCACAGACATTGCCCCACCCCCACAACATTACTGACCGCCTAATCCCCCATCCCCTGCCACCCAGACCGATCACGGGCCCCTCCCCCCCTTCCCCACACTGATCTCAGGCAGAGTGGCAGCGGACCCCCCTTTCACCCCCACTGATCTCAAGCAAAGTGATCCACCCTCCCCCGTCCCCCCCCAAAGATCTCAGGCAGAGTGGCAACGGACCCGCCCCCCCCCACTGTTTTCAAGCAGAGAGCCGTCGGACACTCGGCACTTACCTCCTCACTAACTGGCGCGCCCGAATCGGACTTGTATGGAGCATGTCTGTTTTGTGCCGATTCTGGATTGGTGAACGTGGTGGTAAAGGGGGAAGTGCTGGTAAGGTTGAGCGTGCAGCCCATTAAGTCAATTTAAATGCATTCAGATGGCTGTCGCGCCCGTTTCGGGCGCAGTCCCGATCGTGGTCATTTTCGGGCTTTGGTAAAGGGAGAACTGGCGCGGAGGTGGGCACGGATCGCGCTACTCGTCTCACGCCCGACTTTACCAAGTTTTCGTGCCATAAAACGGGCGCAATGCGATGGTAAAATCGGGCTCGGACTGTCAGTAGGCCTGACGCTCCTCAATATATACACAGGTGAGGCTCTCTGGTTGGGCAGGCAACCATTGCCTCGATTAGGGAGCTCATACTCCGAGAGTCTCACCTTCATGGACCTCGCTGAGGTCATTACACCCCCAACCTCAGCGGCACGAGTGTTACTCACTGAGCCATGGCTGACACCCCAGTACCAGAAGCTACATAGACACGGAACTATGGAATTGTCACACACAAGAAGGAATATAAACTGAGCGCACGGTGACACAGTGAGCACTGCTGCCTCAACGCGCCAGGAACTCGGGTTCAATTCTGGCCTTGGGCCGCTGTCTGTGTGGAGTTTGCACATTCTCCCCGTGTCTGCGTGGGTTTCCTCCGGGTGTTCCGGTTTCCTCCCACAGTCCAAAGATGTGTGGGTTAGGTGGATTGGTCATGAAGCACATGAAGGGGGCTTGAAGGGGCGACACGGTGACACAACGCTGCTCAAGGGGAGAGAAATAGTGGGATCTGATGATAGTTAAAGTTTATTTATCAGTGTCACACATAGGCTTACATTAACGCTGCAATGAAGTTACTGTGAAAATCCCCTAGTCGTCACACTCTGGCGCCTGTTGGGGTACACTGAGGGAGAATTTAGCACGGCCAGTGCACCTAACCAGCACGTCTCTCAGACTGTGGGAGGAAACCGGAGCACCCGGAGGAAACCCACGCAGACACGGGGAGAATGTGCAAACTCCGCACAGACAGTGTGACCCAGGTCCCTGACACTGAGGCAGCAGTGCTAACCACTATGTCACCGTACAGCCCGTGAAGATGTGAAGATCTGGTCAAGGTGGGTGTTAAGTGGCAACAGTTGGTTTAGTCCAGGTTTAGCTTCGGACACCATCTTGCTGACGGAGTTGAAGTCAGTGCTTAGGAATGGCCACTGGAGGCTTGTTAAACCACTGATTGGAACCGAAACTTCCTGCTGCTGCTAATCAAAGAGTTCATGCAGAATTGTGGTGGTGACTGCTTCAAATAACATTCCCGCTTTACAGTGTCCTGCTGTTACAGAGTAGACACAGTATTGATGTGGGTCAAATTTAAAGGGAGGGCCTCTAATTGCTTAAAGGGATACTCACCGTTTGTTGTTGCTGGAGATGTGAAAAGGATCTCTGAAACATATCAGGAGGCTTTCTGGAACCTTCATCGAGACAACACCAACATTCGACCAACATTTATTCCAGAGGACTTCACCAGAAAGGAATCATTGGTGTGCTCCTCTACCTGCCCCGCACCTGTTGGGGGCTACATGCTTGAGGTCATGGACATCTTGCTTGGAGGCCCCTTGGCCTGCAAGATATTGAGGGGAGGCCGAGCAGGGCGGCAGCAGACTTTGCAGGAGAGAGAGAGGACAGGACAGCAAAGAACAAAGAACAGTACAGCACAGGAACAGGCCCTTCGGCCCTCCAAGCCTGCGCGGGTCATGATACCTGCCCAAACTAAAACCATATGCGCTTACGGAGTCTGTATCTTTCCATTCCCATCCTATTCATGTATTCGTCTAGTTGTCCCTTAAATGCCGCTATCGTTCCTGCTCCCACCACCTCCCCAGGCAGCGCGTTCCAGACATTCACCACCCTCTGTGTAAAAAACTTACATAGAAACATAGAAAAACTACAGCACAAAACAGGCCCTTCGGCCCAACAAGTTGTGCCGAACATATCCCTACCTTTTAGGCCTACCTATAACCCTCCATCCTATTAAGTCCCATGTACTCATCCAGGAGTCTCTTGAAAGACCCTATTGAGTTTGCCTCCACCACCACTGACGGCAGCCGATTCCACTCGCCCACCACCCTCTGTGTGAAAAACTTCCCCCCAACATTTCCCTGTACCTACCCCCCAGCACCTTAAACCTGTGTCCTCTCGTAGCAGCCATTTCCACCCTTGGAAAAAGCCTCTGAGAGTCCACCCGATCTATGCCTCTCAACATCTTATACACCTCTATTAGGTCTCCTCTCATCCTTCGTCTCTCCAAGGAGAAAAGACCGAGCTCCCTCAGCCTATCCTCATAAGGCATGCCACTCAATCCAGGCAACGTCCTTGTAAATCTCCTCTGCACCCTTTCAATCTTTTCCACATCCTTCCTGTAATGAGGCGACCAGAACTGAGCACAGTACTCCAAGAGGGGTCTGACGAGGGTCTTATATAGCTGCATCATTATCACCGGACTCCTAAACTCAATCCCTCGATTGATAAAGGCCAGCACACCATACGCCTTCTTAACCACCTCCTCCACCTGCTGGGCCGATTTCAGAGTCTTGAAATGGTCGTCGGCAAACTTACCAACCCATCCCTCCGCTTCCTCATCCAGGTCATTTATGAAGATGACAAACAGCAAGGGTCCCAGAACAGATCCCTGGGGCACACCACTGGTGACCGACCTCCATTTAGAAAAAGACCCATCTATACCCACTCTCTGCCTCCTTTGGGCAAGCCAGTTCTGGATCCACAGGGCAGCAGCCCCTTGGATCCCATGCCCTCTCACTTTTTCTAGAAGCCTTGCATGGGGGACCTTATCGAACGCCTTGCTAAAATCCATATAAACCACATCTACCGCTTTCCCTTCGTCAATGTGTTTAGTCACATTTTCGAAGAACTCCACCAGGCTCATAAGGCACGATCTGCCTTTGACAAAGCCATGCTGAGTATACTTGAGCATACTAAACCTCTCTAAATGCTCATAAATCTTGCCCATCAGGATCTTCTCCATCAGCTTACCAACCACTGAGGTTAGATTCACCGGTCGGTAATTTCCTGGGCTATCCCTATTCCCCTTCTTGAAAATAGGAACCACATCCGCAATCCTCCAATCCTCCGGCACCTCTCCCGTCTCCATCGACGACGCAAAGATCATCGCCAGAGGCTCTGCAATCTCTTCCCTCGCCTCCCACAGTAACCTGGGGTACATCCCATCCGGACCCGGACATCTCCTCGAAACTTTTCCCCACGCACCTTTAACCTATGTCCCCGAGTACTTGACTTTTCTACCCGAGGAAAGAGCATCTGACTATCCACTCTGTCCATGCAACTCATAATCTTGTAAACCTCTATCAGGCCACCCCTCAACCTCGGTCATTCCAGTGAGAGGTTGCATCCTCCTCTGCGGGTCCAGGACATCCCTCTGCTTCTGGATCTCCCCCACTGGGATCTCCAGTGCCGTGTCCGAGAATGTGTGTGCCCTCTCCCTCGATCTCTGAACCACCCTGCAGTGTGCCCCTTGAGAGATAACCAGATGGGGGTGGGGGGAGTGGGGAATGAACCCATTAAAAATTTCATTAGATCAGTACCTTCATGCAGATTTCTGTTTAGGGAGCTCCCATCCCCCTCCCCCCTTTCCCCAGGCACCCTCCCACCCCCGCTTTGGGCAGTTCAAATTATGGATGAGATTTTCTGACCACGCTCACCCCAAGACTAGAAAATCCCGCCTGAGGTCTTTGGACCTTTGCATGGTTCCCGTGGCGGCGGGACAGGAAATTTCCACCCATGGTATTGAACAAGAATGGTGCTAAATGTGAACATTCAAAGAGACAAGTCTCATCCAGCACCCGAGTTCATGCTTTGATGAAAATGAACACCAGTGTGTTTTAGCTCGCGAGCTCTCAGACAGCCCTGTCAGAGAAACAAACTAACACGGGGAAATGTGGAAACCAGACGGCCTTGGAGAGAGGGATAACACTTGACAAGCGCTCGTCAACACCTGACGGGGAGGCATGAGTCAGGTTGAACTTTGCCGGCAGCATATTGTCACAATGTAAGCGTCACCCTTCTCCCCCTCCAACCTGACATAAGGGATGCTGAGCAAGTTTTTAAAAATTGTGTATTAGAAATGCAGTCCCTTTAAAAGATGCCTCAGAACAATCGGTTCCCAAGCCAACCGTGGGCCCTTGAGCCGAATCGCATTGTCCCAGGAATACAATTCATGGTTGAGTTCACCGTGGTGACCTCCAGCTGTTTGGCTCAGGCACTATCTCTTATCCAGCTCCTCACTCCTTTTCTCGTTATCATTTCTTTCCACTTTCAATGTCGACCTTGTCCCTGGCCCTGTAATCTCCCGCCCCGTATCGCCTTCTCTCTGTTTACCAGCTCGCCCTGCTTTTTGACCTTTGTCGCTCCCAGGGTGTTTCAAACAACGGCCTTGTGATTTGAAGTCAGCTGCAGCAGCATTCTGTCCGCCAGCTCCATGGAAACGCAGAGAATTGTACAGCGCCGAAAGAGGCTGTTCGGCCCATTGTGTCCGTGCCAGCTCTTTGCGAGATCAGATTTCCAAAATCCGATGAATCCCATCCACCACTCTGCCCTTTCCCCCATGAACCCCGCACAGTCTCTTCTCCCCCAGGAGGGAAAGTCAATTTTGGTTTTTGCACGGGAGTGAAAGATCTGAAGAGGAGAGCTTTGCAGAGCTACTGGGAAAAGATAGGGGAGTGAGACCACCCAAGCTGTTCGTTCAGAGTGCAGGCATGGATATGATGGGCCAAATGGCCTCCTTCTGTGCTGTAACCATTCTATGATGCTATTCTCTAATTCTCTGTTGAAAGCCAATATTGAATCTGCTTCCAGCATCCTTTTGGGCAGTGTGTTTGTAATATCCTAACTATGTTAAGATATTACAAAGTCCTATCCTAGTTAGGATATCCTAACTAGGGTGGCACGGTGGCACAGTGGTTAGCAGTGCTGCCTCACAGCGCCAGGGACCCGGGTTCAATTCGGTTCTCAGGTGACTGTCTATGTGGAGTTTGCACGTTCTCCCCGTGTCTGCGTGGGTTTCCTCCGGGTGCTCCGGTTTCCTCCCACAGTCCAAAGATGTGTGGGTTAGGTTGATTGGCCATGCTAAATTGCCCCTTAGTGTCAGGAGGATTAGCAGGGTAAGTGAGGGTTACTGGAATAGGGCCTGGGTGGGATTGTGGTCGGCACAGACTTGATGGGCTGAATGGCCTCCTCCTGTACTGTAGGGATTCTATGATTCTATGTTCGGGGTTGTGGGTTTTAAACACAAAGAGAAAGATGTGGTTTGCACATGTAAGCCGGGATTTTACAACCTCACTCGGGCGAGGCTCGTAAAATCCCGCCTGAGGCCAACGGAGAATAGTGTTCTGCGAACCTCACCCGCCCTGATTCCGGGGCAGACAAGGCGGTAAAATTCCGGCTGTAGATTCCAAATTACAACAACAGGTTAATTGCCGGAGCTGTTCCCTCTGCAAAGTAGAAACTGAAACTAAAACAGGAGCCTGTGAAACACCCCAATGACATCGCCATCAAATCATGTGACCAGCTCTTAAAGCAATCATGCAACCACTTAAATATATAACTGCAAGATGCACTGCAGAAATTCACCAAAGATCCTTAGACATCACCTTTCAAACCTGCGACCACTTGCATCTAGGAGGACAAGGGCAGCAGGTACCTGGGAATACCACCACCTGCAAGTTCCCTAAAGGGCGGCACGGTGGCACAGTGGTTAACACTACTGCCTCACAGCGCCAGGGACCTGGGTTCGCTTCCTGTCTTGGGTCACTATCTGTGCAGCGTCTGCACATTCTCCCAGTGTCTGCGTGGGTTTCCTCCGGGTGCTCCGGTTTCCTCCCACAGTCTGAAAGATTTGCTGGTTAGATGCATTGGCCATGCTAAATTCTCCCTCAGTGTACCCGAACAGGTACCAGAGTGTGGTAACTAGGGGATTTTCATAGTAACTTCATTGCAGTGTTAATGTAAGCCTACTTGTGACAATAATAAACTGAACTAAACTAAACGGCATGGTGGCACAATGGTTAGCATAGCTGCCTCACAGCATCAGGGACCCGGGTTCTATTCCGGCCTCAGGTGACTGTGTGGAGTCTGCATGTTCTCCCCATGTCTGCATGGGTTTCCTCCGGGTGCTCCGGTTTCCTCCCACAGTCTGAAAGATTTGCTGGTTAGATGCATTGGCCATGCTAAATTCTCCCTCAGTGTACCCGAACAGGTACCAGAGTGTGGTAACTAGGGGATTTTCATAGTAACTTCATTGCAGTGTTAATGTAAGCCTACTTGTGACAATAATAAACTGAACTAAACTAAACGGCATGGTGGCACAATGGTTAGCATAGCTGCCTCACAGCATCAGGGACCCGGGTTCTATTCCGGCCTCAGGTGACTGTGTGGAGTCTGCATGTTCTCCCCATGTCTGCATGGGTTTCCTCCGGGTGCTCCGGTTTCCTCCCACAGTCCAAAGATGTGCTGGTTAGGTTCTTTGGTCATACTAAATTGACCATAGTATCAGGGGGATTAGCAGGGTAAATATGTGGGGTTACTGGAATAGGGTCTGGGTGGGATTGCGGTCAGTACAGACTTGATGGGCTGAATGGCCTCCTTCTGCACTGTAGGGATTCTATGATAAAGCCACTCACCATCCTGACTTCAAAATATATCGCCGTTCCTTCACTGTCGCTGGGTCAAAATCCCGGAATTCCCTCCCTAACGGCATTGTGGGTCAACCCACAGCACATGGACTGCGGCGATTCAAGAAGGCAGCTCACCACCACCTTCTCAAGGGGCAACTAGGGATGGGCAATAAATGCTGGCCAGCCAGCGACGCCCATGTCCCACGATTGGATTAAAAATACGTATTCCAGATCACAACAACTCTCTTAAAAACAAAAAATTCCCGATCTCCTCTCTGATTGATTTGACAATTCCTTCATGTACTCTGGTTACCCGCCCTCCCTCACTGGATACAGTTCCTCCTCCTTCACTCTGTTGAAATCCTTCCTGATTTTGAACATCTCTGTTAAATCTCCCTTTAACCTCCTGTGGCTCAAATTCTGTGCTTGAATAGCTTAGTGATAGGTTTCACTGGTTACTGTGTAAGCCATTCCCCTGCCTTTTCCCTGCTCCCCTTATTCCTATTCAAATACTCATCTAATGCCCTCTTGAATCCCTCAATTGAACCTGCCTGCGCCACACATCACATCACATTTGCTTCTTTTGCAAATCACTTTAAATCTGTGCCCTCTCGTTCTTGATCCTTTTATGAGCGGGAACAGGTTTTCCCTGTCTACTCTGTCCAGCTCCTTCATGATTTTGAACACTTCTATCAAATCTCCTCTTAGCTCTCTCTACAAGGTGAACAGTCCCAACCTCTCCAATCTACCCCCAAAACCGATGGTTCTCATCCCTAGAACCATTTTTGCAAACCTCTCCTGCACTCTCCAAAGAGTTCACATCCTTCCTATAGAGTGGCGCACGGAACCACATACGACATTCCAGCTGAGGTGTAACTAGTGTCTTGTATAAGTTGAGCGTAACCTCCTTGCTCGTGTGCTCCCTGTCCCTATTAATAAAGGTGTGGAGATGCCGGCATTGGACTGGGGTGAACACAGTAAGAAGTCTCACAACCTGGTGTTTTACCTGGTCTTTAACCTGGTGTTGTGAGACTTCCTATTAATAAAGCACAGAAGACTGTTTGCTTCATTAACTGCTCTCTCCAACTGTCCTGCCACTTTCAATGATCCATGCACATGTACACCCAGGTCCCTTTGCTCCTGCACTCCCTGAAGAATTTTACCCCTTATTGTATGTTGTCTCTCCATGTCCTTCCTTCCGAAATGCATCATCTCACCCTTCTGCATATTGAACTTCATCTGCCGCCTATCTGCCCACTCCACCAACTTGTCAATGCCCTTTTGAAGTTCTGCACTGTCCCCTCCACAATCCGCAAACTTTGAAATTGTTCCCTGCACACCAACATACATTCCAGGTTATTTATAGAAATCAGGAAAAGCAAGGGTACCAATGTAGATCCCTAAGGAATACCGCTACAAACCTTCCTCCAGCCCAAAAGGTATTACTCTCTGCTTACTATTATTGACAGTAAGAGGTTTAACAACACCAGGTTAAAGTCCAACAGGTTTATTTGGTAGCAAAAGCCACACAAGCTTTCGGAGCTCCAAGCCCCTTCTTCAGGTGAGTGGGAATTCTGTTCACAAACAGAGCGTATAAAGACACAGACTCAATTTACATGAATAATGGTTGGAATGCGAATACTTACAGCTAATCAAGTCTTTAAGAAACAAACAACGAACAACTATTTCGAACAACGTTCGAACTGTTCAACAGTTCGAACAACGAACAAACTATTATTGAGGCAAGTTTGTATCCATGTTACTACTGTTCATTTTATTCCATGAGCTATAACTTTTGTCACAGGTTTGTTTGTGTATCGAATGCCTTGTGAAAGTCCGTGTACGCCACATGAACAGCAATAGCCCCATTCACCCTTTCTGTTATCACCTTAAATAACTCTAGCAAGTTAGTGAAACACAATTTCTCCTTTAGAAATCCATGCTGCCTCTTCCTAATCAACCCTCGGTTTTTTCATGTGGCTACTAATTCTATCCCGAATGATTATTTCCAGAGGCTTACACACCACTGATAATAAACTGACTGGCCTGTCCATTGCTGGGGCTATCCTTACAACCTTTTATGAACATTTGCAATTCTCCAGTCCTTTGGCACCTCCCTTCAGTCTAGAGAAGACTAGAAGATTATGGCCAACATCCCTACAGTTTCCATTCTCATTCCTTCAATATCCTTGGATGCATCCCATCCGGTCCCAGTGCCTTGTCAACTTAGAATCATAGAATCATAGAAACCCTACAGCACAGAAAGAGGCCATTCGGCCCATCGAGTCTGCACCGACCACAATCCCACCCAGGCTTTACCCCCATATCCCTACATATTTACCCACTAATCCCTCTAACCTACGCATCTCAGGACACTAAGGGCAATTTTAGCATGGCCAATCCACCTAACCCGCACATCTTTGGACTGTGGGAGGAAACCGGAGCACCCGGAGGAAACCCACGCAGACACGGGGAGAATGTGCAAACTCCACACAGACAGTGACCCAAGCCGGGAATCGAACCCAGGTCCCTGGAGCTGTGAAGCAGCAGTGCTAACCACTGTGCTACCGTGCCGCCCTAGTACCAAGGGTGAGATTTTCCGGTCACGCTCGTCCCAAGGATGGAAAATCCCACCCGAGGTCAACGGACTTTTGCATGGTCCATGTCCCGCTTGCTACGATTCCCGTGGCGGGCGGGATGGGAAAATTCCGCCCCAACAGTCTATTCCAATCTTCGTCCTTATCGATTCTGAACCCTTCTAGGGAGAGTTTCCTCGTCTGTCTCCATGGCCTGGGTAGCATCTGTGTCCTGAGTCCTTCCTGGAAAGGTAGGAACCCAACATATTGGTGACAAACAGGATTCAAAGTAGATGTAGAACAAATTAACAAAATGCAGGACACAGCGGGTTCAAACCCACTGCAAGACTGTCAGTTTTTGCCAGATTCCAATGATAATGGAGACTGGGATTGATACATGGAACTGTTTGTGTTATATCTTGTCACAAACAGCCGGAAGGTGCGTAGTGAAGATGATATTGCAAATGTGAAATGGGTAGTACTTAGTCTGCTGCATTTAATTGGAGTACATGACTATGGAGTGGTGCGAGACTTGGTTTGGTCAGATATGTACCCATGTATATAGGGCAGCACGGTGGCACAGCGGTTAGCACTGCTGCCTCACAGCGCCAGGGACCCGGGTTCAATTCCCGGCTTGGGTCACTGTCTCTGCGGAGCCTGCATGTTCTCCCCGTAGGTTTCCTCCGGGTGCTCCGGTTTCCATGAACTCGGTTTCTCTGAGCTCATGGCAAAGGCCAGCTTCAGTTAGAGATTATACGCCAGTCTGCCTGTGCCTCAGCGAGCCTGCTGCTGAGAGCATCACCTTTGCTCTTTCTACCCATTCCACGCCCCCCCCTGACGTGACGATATCAGTGCTCCCCCGGCCACATCCTCTCCTCCATAAACCTCAGCATCTCCAAACATCCCATCATCAAAGCAGCAACTCCCACACTGTGGCCTCCAGTCTCTGGAGCGGACCTGGAACTCATTCTGAATTAACGTCAAGAGTGCTGTTCACTGACCTGAAGCTGACGCCAGTGTGACCACACGGCGGGGGGTGAGATCACCACTCGACCCTCCTCCACCCCCTCCGTCCCTTCCCTGTTGATGGATTTTGGGATTGTCCTCATCGCTTTCCCAGGGCCACTGTCACCCAGCAGTCTCTTTGGAACTGATGGACAACCTGGGCTGGTGAGTGGGCCACATGAGTGGCCCTCCCCCATCTCAGTGGGTCGCAAGATTAAAACCAGGCCTGTTCAGTATCCCCATGTGTAAGATTAAAAACATTTAATACACGCTGAATATTCCATAACGAGTTATAGAAAATGCAGAATCATTTCTATATTAGTAGAACTATCATCAACTTCAAATCGAGGGATTGAGTTTAGGAGTCCGGGGATAATGATGCAGCTATATAAGACCCTCGTCAGACCCCACTTGGAGTACTGTGCTCAGTTCTGGTCGCCTCATTACAGGAAGGATGTGGAAATGATTGAAAGGATGCAGAGGCGATTACAAGGATGTTGCCTGGATTGAGTGGCACGCCTTATGAGGATAGGCTGAGGGAGCTCGGTCTTTTCTCCTTGGAGAGACGTAGGATGAGAGGAGACCTAATAGAGGTATATAAGATGTTGAGAGGCATCGATTGGGTGAACTCTCAGAGGCTTTTCCCAAGGGTGGAAATGTCTGCTACGAGAGGACACAGGTTTAAGGTGCTGGGGGGGTAGGTACAGGGGAAATGTTAGGGGGAAATCTTTCACACAGAGAGTGGTGGGCGAGTGGAATCGGCTGCCGTCAGTGGTGGTGGAGGCGAACTCAATAGGGTCTTTTAAGAGACTCCTGGATGAGTACATGGGACTTAATAGGATGGAGGGTTATAGGTAGGCCTAAAAGGTAGGGATATGTTCGGCACAACTTGTGGGGCCGAAGGGCCTGTTTTGTGCTGTAGTTTTCTATGTTTCTAAATGGTAAACACAAAAGGAATATTGACACTTTGGACGCAGAGAGAAGTGCACGGCTCTCACAGTCAATGTTGTGAGCAATCAGCACGCACCTCACTTCACTTGCCCTTGCTTTACGTGCGAATCACTTCAGCCACACCAATAGGAAAAAAAACCACACGGACGGGATTCAGTGGAATGTGGCAACCCTACACTTGGACAGTGGTCAACAAAATCTCTCGTTGGCTGCATTCAGAACCCAGATGGGCCGCATATGGCCCTCAGGCTCCAGGTTGTCATCACTGGTCATTATTGTAGCTGGAGATAGCAGGAAGGAGGGAGAAGGAGCAGAAACCCGGAGCTTCACCCCCAGCCCAAGACACTCAGGCCGATCATATCTGGAATGTAGCAGCCGTGTACGGACCAGGGAGGTCCCACTCTCAACCCCTGACCTCTGCTGAGTGAGGCAATCTCAGATACAGCGATTTCCCTGGGCTGGAGAGGGAGAATGAAGAAATGGCAGCAGTTCTTGATAGCTGTCCAGCTACTCCTAGATGTAAAGTTTATAAAGTTTATTTATTAGTCACAAATAGGATTACATTAACACCGCAATGAAGTTACTGTGAAAATCCCCTAGTCGCCACACTCAGGCCCCTGTTCAGGTACACTGAGGGAGAATTTAGCATGCCCAATGCACCTAACCAGCACATCATTTTCGGACTGTGGGAGGAAATCGGAGCACCCGGAGGAAACCCGTGCAGACACGGGGAGAACGTGCAAACTTGGCACAGAGAGTGACCCAAGCCGGGAATCAAACCTGGGTCCCTGGCGCTGTGAGGCAGCAGTGCTAACCACTGTGCCACCGGGCCGCCCAGATGGGCTGAATGGCCACGCGATCTATTGGAACTTGGGGCGGCACGGTAGCACAGTGGTTCGCACTGCTGCTTCACAGCTCCAGGGACCTGGGTTCGATTCCCGGCTTGGGTCACTGTCTGTGTGGAGTTTGCACATTCTCCTGGTGTCTGCGTGGGTTTCCTCTGGGGGTGTTCCGGTTTCCACCCACAGTCCAAAGATGTGCGGGTTAGGTTGATTGGCCATGCTAAAATTGCCCTTAGCGTCCTGAGATGCGTAGGTTGGAGGGATTAGCGGGTAAATATATAGGGATATGGGGATAGGGCCTGGGTGGGATTGTGGTCGGTGCAGACTCGATAGGCCGAATGGCCTCTTTCTGTACTGTAGGGTTTCTATGACTTCTATGAACTTGCGGCAGCAGCTTTCGAGGTCTGTCAGAATCTGTTTGTAATGGATACTGGAAAACTACCTGGTGGGAATGTGGTGAACTTTGACTATCTTACAGGGGAGCGATTGTTTGGAATGTCCCGTTGACACTTGCTGTCTGGGTTCAGTCATGAACTCTGACTAACTGGCCGCGATAGCATCAAGTCACTGGTGACTCTAGAACTGTACCTCAGGAAGGGAGAGAAAATGAGTGAGTGGTGTGGGGGGAGGGGACTAATTGATGATTCTGGGTGTTAAAGGGTTAATTCTAATACTTTCTGATCCATGAGACATGGGGTGGGGGGGTGGGGGGTGCGGGGTGCGGGGGGGGGTGGGGGGTGGGGGGGCGGGGGGCAGGTGGCTGGTGGAGGGGACGGTTTCTCCCGGTCTCTGAGGTAATATTCCAGAGAAAATGTGAAAGCTGATTAAATGAGGTCTGTTTTATTGAACTGAATCTCACTGCTCACTGATAGGATCCAACTTACCGTGAGGCAGAGTTTACAAAGGCACTAGCAGCAATCTGAGGTCAACTTCTCTGGCATATCGTGGGGTGATGAATACAAACATACACAGAACTGCCTTTCAGAGCGTCTCCTCCCAAGGGAAACTCTACCGCTCCCTTTCCTGGGAGACAAGATTTAGACTTTCTGGGAACTTCTGGAGAAGGATCCTTTATTTCTATAGTACCCTTTGCAACATCCCAAAGCACCTTCTAGTCAATTGAGTAACTTTTAAAATTGCGGTCAACGTTGTATTCACAGCAAGGAAATTCAACATGTCAGCTACGACACTTACCAATTTTTACAAATGCACAATAGAAAGCACCCTTTCCTGATGTAATCACAGCTCGTTCTGGCTCCTGCTCTGTCCAAGACCGCAAGAAACTACAAAGCGTTGTGAATGTAGCCCAGTCCATCACTCAAACCAGCCTCCCATCCATTGACTCCGTCTATACTTCCCGCTGCCTCGGAAAAGCAGCCGGCATAATCAAGGACCCCACACACTCCGGGCATTCTCTCTTCCACTTGGTTAGCACTGCTGCTTCACAGCTCCAGGGACCTGGGTTCGATTCCCGGCTCGGGTCACTGTCTGTGTGGAGTTTGCACATTCTCCTCGTGTCTGCGTGGGTTTCCTCCGGGTGCTCTGGTTTCCTCCCACAGTCCAAAGATGTGCGGGTTAGGTTGATTGGCCATGCTAAAATTGCCCCTTAGTGTCCTGGGATGCGTAGATTAGAGGGATTAGCGGGTAAAATATGTAGGAATATGGGGGTAGGGCCTGGGTGGGGTTGTGGTCGGTGCAGACTCGATGGGCCGAATGGCCTCTTTCTGTACTGTAGGGTTTCTATGACTTCTATGATTTCACTTTCTTCCTTCGGGAAAAAGATACAAAAGTCTGAGGTCACGTACCAATCGACTCAAGAACAGCTTCTTCCCTGCAGCTGTCAGACTTTTGAAAGGTCCTATCATAGATAAAGCTGATCTTTCTCTACACCCTGTGTGTATCTGCAACACCCCATTCTGCACCCTCCCCTTTCCTTCGCTCCTATGTACTCTATGAACAGTATGTAATGGCACAGTGGTTAGCGCTGCTGCCTCACAGCGCCAGGGACCCGGGTTCAATTCCAACTTCAGGTCACTGCCTGTGTGGAGTCTGCATGTTCTCCCCGTGCCTGCGTGGGTTTCCTCCTGGTGCTCTGGTTTCCTCCCACACTCCACGGCGGCACGGTAGCACAGTGGTTAGCACTGCTGCTTCACAGCTCCAGGGTCCTGGGTTCGATTCCCGGCTCGGGTCACTGTTTGTGTGGAGTTTGCACATTCTCCTGGTGTCTGTGTGGGTTTCCTCCGGGTGCTCCGGTTTCCTCCCACAGTCCAAAGATGTGCGGGTTAGGTTGATTGGCCAGGTTAAAAATTGCCCCTTAGAGTCCTGAGGTGCGTAGGTTAGAGGGATTAGTGGGTAAAAATATGTGGGGGTAGGGCCTGGGTGGGATTGTGGTCGGTGCAGACTCGATGGGCCGAATGGCCTCCTTCTGCACTGTAGGGTTTCTATGATTCTATGATTCCAAAGATGTACGAGTTAGGTGGATTGGCCATGCTAAATTGCCCCTTAGTGTCCAAAGATGTGCTGGTTAGGTGGATTGGCCATGCTAAATTGTCCCTGAGTGTCCAAAGATGTGCCGGTTGGGTGGATTGGCCATGCTAAATTGTGCCTTAGTGTCCAAACACGTGTAGGTTAGGTGGAGTGGCCATGCTAAGCTGCCCCTTAGTGTCAGGGGGATTAGCAGGGTAAATACGTGGTGTTACGGGGATTGGGACTGGATGGGATTGTTGTCAGTGCAGACTCGATGGGCCGAATCGCCTCCTTCTGCACTGCAGGGATTCTATGATATGATTCTATGTTTTGCCTATGTAGCATGCAATACATATGACAATAATAAATCAGATCAAATCAAATCAAAGAGCAATGAGATAGTGACCAGATAATCAGGCCACAGAATGATATCTTTGATGTCAGTTGTTGTGCAAAATTGTATCAGATTGTCTCCCAATTATTTCTGGTGTTACCCATACCAAACGCCACGTTATTGAAGGTGTAACTTTTTTTTATTCATTTATGGGACATGGGCATTGCTGGCTGGCCAGCATTTATTGCCCATTCCTCGTTGTCCTTGGAGGGCAGTTGAGAGTCAACCACATTGTTGTGGCTCTGGAGTCAGACCAGGTAAGGATGGCAGATTTCCTTCCTTAAGGACATTAATGAACCAGATGGGTTTTTCCGACAATGGTTTCATGATCATCAGTAGGTTCTAAATCCCAGATATTTTTTATTGAATTCAAATTCCACCATCTGCCGTGGTGAGATTTGAACCTGGGTCCCCAGAACATTAACTGAGTTTCTGGATGGATAATCTAGCGATAATACCACTCGGCCATCCCCTCTCCCTATTACCATTATTAACAGGTCAGGACGTCAGTCAGAATCTAAGGCCAATTGATGCCTGACCTTCCATTTTGGAGCCTGGTTAATGTACTCTCATGGCTAAATATGAGTTCAAGAGCATGGGGGACCGCCCCCGCCCGCCCAACCCCAACCCCCCTCTCTTATTTGACCTTATCTCGAGTTTTCTGTGGGATCATCAATAAAGGCTTGCCTCATGCCATACAGAAAGGTTGGGGAAAAATATTTTGCCACTCATATAGGGGGAAATCAGAGATGGAAGACATCTTTCTGTTTACAGATAGGTAGGGAGAGGCGAAATCAGGACAGGGTGTGGAGAGGAGAATTATTTGGAAAGAATCAGAGGAACATTCTACAGCCCGGAATTTTCTGACCATTCACGCCGGTGGGATTTTCCCATCACGCAGCAGTGAATGGAGGTTTGTTTTGTTGCCAAATTCTCCGTCTTCCCTACAGCGGGTGAGTGCCATGAACGGGAGGTAAGATCGAGCCCTACATTAATTCAATACTTTCCCCCTCTCTTTATTTCTCTTTCTGTACCTACTTTCCCTCAAATTTACCCAAGTTCCTTCTCGATGTTTTCTCTGTATCTGAAAATCTCGTTTGGAGTCAGACAATTTACCCTTCCATCCATATATTTCCAGAGGCCCTATAGAAGTTACCACACTCCCAGCAACCTATGGGGCAACAAGTCGGGTGGCCAACTGTGATTAAATACATTCCTGGAGGTCTCATTGTCCCCCCCACACCCCAACCATCCGTCCATCAACCAACATATCCGCCCTAGTGACGCACTGACTTCCTATTAGAAAAACAAACTACCCAATTGGACAATGCTTGACTATCAATTAAACAGCCTTGTTCTCTCCCCCCTACCCTCCATGTTCAATATTTTTGGGCGGAATTTTCCCGTACCACCCGCCACGGGAATTGTAGCGGGCGGGACATGAACCATGCAAAGATCCTTTGACCTTGGGTAGGATTTTCCAGTCTTGGGGCGAGCGTGGCTGGAAAATCCCACCCTGTATATCTGGTCAAGAGAAATGTTCAAAAGAAATTGCTTTTTAATGTCCCAATGATGTTTCTTTCCCAGCCGTATCTGGGGGATTGATCTTCAATTCCTGGCGATTCTGGGCCAATCCTGGAGGGTTGATAACCGTCGCAGCGAGTCTCTGAGCTGAAGGGTGAGGGGAGAATGCTGAAATGGGGTGTGCAGTGGGGAATTCTGGGCCGTGACAGGACACTGTGAACTCACAGGCCTGGAAGACCTCCTCTTGACTCCAGCCTGCTTGTGCGATGAGATCATCCTCTCTAATCTGTAGGGTACTCCCCAGCCTATCTCAGGCCTAGACTAGTGAAGCTGTTATCAGAGTCACAGCTGCTGGGGTCAGCTGCAGTGCAGGAAAACATTACAGCCTGGGGGGACTCATCAGCGGCAAAAACACCGACTGTCCTACTCCCTCTGCGTTAATCACCCTTGACAGGCAGCGCACCAAAAATGTTCCTCTTTGGATGCTTGTAAAAAAAGATTGATATTACACCTTTCACAGTCTGAGCACATCTCGAAGTACTTTACACCCAATGTGATGCTTTTGTGGTGTAGTCATTGCTGGGATGGAGGAAACGCCACAGCCTGATTTGTGCTCAGCAAGATCCCACAGGCAATGAGATGCTGAACAGAGAATCTGTTTCTGTGATGTTGGTAAAGGAATAAATATTGTCCAGGGAGAACTCCCCGCCTTTCATATCATAGAATAGAATCCCTACAGTACAGAAGGAGGCCATTCGGCCCATCAAGCCTGCACCGGGACAACAATCCCACTCTATCCCCGGAACACCACATATTTACCCGACTGATCCCACCGAAACTAGTGTCAATTTAGCATGGCCAATCAACCTAACCCGCATATCTTTGGACTGTGGGAGGAAACCAGAGCATCCGGAGGAAACCCACGCAGACAAGGGAGTAGAATGTGCAGACTCCACACAGACAGTGACCCAAGCGGGGAATCGAACCCGGGTCCCTGGAGCTGTGAGGCAGCAGTGCCAACCACTGTGCCACTGTGTTGCCCGCACAGTGGCACAAAATAGTGCAGTGGGATCTTTTATGCCAACCTTACAGTATGGATGGGACCTTGCTTTAACCTCTCGTCCAGAAAAAAACACTCCAACAGTGTGGCACCCCCTCAGTAGAGTGTCTCAGGTCTCCACAGTTGGATTTGAACACACCACCTTCTGGCTCAAAGGCAGCAATGCTCTTTTGGAGAATTGGTGCGGACTGGTTGGGCCAACCAGCCTTGTTGAAGGTGGGGAGGGGGAAAGGGGGCGTGGTGGGGGAGATGTGGGCCCGCACTAGGAGTGGAAGAGTTGCTGGTGAGGTTTCTTTCATCGAATGATAGACTTCTGCTCCCAAATAAAGCAAAAAGGTGGACCACCCCATCTGCTACCTGGGAAAACACGCCTTGATTTGTAAGCTGTTACGAAAAGCACGACAGGGGAAGTTTGAAAAGAAACTCTGGTACTGCAGCTATTACTTAATCAGATGTACATTGAATTAGATAGTATTTCCCGGACAGAAACAGACCATTCAGCCCAACTATTCTATGCTGGGATTTGTGCTCTGCACAAGCTCTTCCCATTCTATTCCACCTCATCCTACCAGGATATCTTTCTATTCCCTTCTCCTTCATGCACTTTCTTTAAATATTATTCCACTCAACTATTCCATGTGGTAGTGGGTTCCACATTTCTCTGGATAAAGGTATGATTTCCCCTTTGTGAAGCCATGCTGACCCGGATTGATGATATCATGTCTTTCCAAATGCTCTGCTGTGACATCCATTTTCCCAGTGACAGATGTTAAGCTAAGTGGCCTATAGTTACCTGTTTTTGTCTCCCTCCCTGTTTGAATGAGGATATTTGTCTTGGGATGCAACCCATCGGGTCCAGGGGACTTATCAACCTTTAGCCCCCATTAATTTCCCTTGTACTTTTCCTCACGCGATAGTTATTGTGTTTATTTCCATCCTCCTTTGCCCGTTGATTATTTAGTATTTTTGGAATGCTATTAGTGTCCTCCACCGTGAAGACTGAGGCAAAGTAATTATTTAACTCCTCTGCCATTTCCTGGTTCCCCAACCTCTACTTTCTCAGGAGACAAAGGCAAATTTGTCATGTCCTCTACGACTCTTACCAACTTTTACAGATGCCCCATAGAAAGCATTCTTTCTGGTTGTATCACAGCTTGGTATGGCTCCTGCTCTGCCCAAGACCACAAGAAACTACAAAGGGTCGTGAATGAAGCCCAATCCATCACGCAAACCAGCCTCCCATCCATTGACTCTGTCTACACTTCCTGCTCCCTCGGAAAAGCAGCCAGCATGTTCAAGGACTCGGGCATTCTCTCTTCCACCTTCTTCCGTCGGGAAAGAGGTACAAAAGTCTGAGATCACGTACCAACCGACTCAAGAGCAACTTCTTCCCTGCTGCCTTCAGACTTTTGAATGGACCTACCTCATATTAAGTTGATCTTTCTCTACACCCTAGCTATAACTGCAACACTACATTCTGCACTCTCTCATTTCCTTCTCTACGTACGGTATGCTTTGTCTGTATAGCGCGCAAGAAACAATACTTTTCACTGTATACTAAAAGGGAATACACAATAAACAGAAATACACTGGGAGGGGTGGATGAAGTGAGAGATCTTGCACAGGTTCCTAAAGGTAGCAGCACAGGTAGATAAGGTTGCAAAGAAGGCATATGGAATGCTCTCCTTCATTGGCAGAGGTATAGAATACAAAAGTGGGGATATAATGATGGAACTGTATAAAACACTAGTGAGGCCACAACTGGAGTAGTGTGTGCAGTTCTGGTCACCACATAATTGCTCAGGACAGAGCGCAGAGAGGATTTACTAGCATGTTGCCAGGGCTGGAGAATTGTAGCTACGAGGAGAGCTTGGAGAGGTTGGGGGTTGTTTGCCTTGGAAGAGAGAAGGCTAAGGGATGACCTGACTGAGGTGTACAAAACTGTGAGGGGTAGACAGGAGGAACCTGTTTCCCTCGGCAGACAGTTCAAAAATCAGGGGTTAGAGATTCAACCAAAGTGGCAGAAGGATCAGGGGGACATGAGGAAAACCTTTTTTACACAGAGGGTGGTGGGTGTCTGCAATTCGCTGCCTGAGTTGGTGGTGAAGGCAGAGACCCTAAACTCTTTTAAAAAGTATCTGGATCTGCACCTTAAGTGCTATAAACGCAGGGCTATGGGCCGGGTGCAGGAAGAAGGAATTAGAAAGGGCGCCTGGATGTCTTTGGGTTGGCAGAGACAAGATGGGTTGAATGTACTGTCTCATTTCTATAGCTCTACCCCACTCACTAATGTGGACTCTTGTAACTTGTGAGATGGCAAGGTCAAGTTAAAGATTGGAAATGCATACGCTTGTAATCCTGTGTTTTGATATTGTTCAACTGTCAAGGCCCCCAGAAATAAGTTAGACAAACAGCTTCTGTATCTCGAACGGCATTGGCAATGATATAGCTGAGGGTGTGTAATTGCCTAGTTACACATGATATCGCCATAGTGATAATGGAACTAACCGTGTTTGCTGTCGCTGTGTTGCTGAGTGTTCGAAAGGGGAGCAGTGTGTTCAAAATAAATCTCTTGGAGAGTGCTGAGAAAGAGCCGTTGTGTGAAGGAGTGCGCGTGATCACACTGGTTTGTGCGTGTTATGAAAGTTCCTCAGGCATTGCGACATCGTTTTTGATTTGATTTACTATTGTGACATATATTGGGATACAGTGAAAAGTATTGTTTCTTGAGCGTTACAAAGACAAAGCATACCGTTCATAGAGATGGAAAGGAGAGAGTGCAGAATGTGGTGTTACAGTCATAGCTAGGGTGTAGAGAAAGATAGTGGCGTTTTAAAAGCGTAGAGCGAGAATAAAAGATAGAATTAGAGGCTATGCTGGGCACAGCTTGCAATAGGGGTCTCCTACGCTGCAGAGAGCACGAGAGCCTCACATCGCCTCTTTGAGGGAAGGTACACTGAATTAAATGCCACACAGGCACTTAATTGGGCAGTCCCCAGGCTTTAGGACTCCAGTGGCAGAAGTCCCGCTTGCCAAGAGCTTCCAGCCAATCAGAGGCCAGTATCGCTATTGACCAGCAAGGCATTGGCTGCTGCTGGTACGACAGCCACCCGAGGACTGTCGCTGGATCCCAGGCCACAGGTGAAAGGCGAGGTCACTGGATGAGCATCATGGGATGGGGGCAGGGGATGGCAGCAAAGGCAGGGGAAAGGCTCTTTGGGGAACACCCCATTCCATTCCCAACGTTAGATCCCTCAACCAAGGGAACCACCACCCCCCCCACCCCACACCATCTCCCCAAGAGTCCGCAAGCAACCCCGCACGGCAACACCACCACCTGGAGGTTCCCCGCCAAGCCACTCACCATCCTTACTTGGAAATATATCGCCATTCCTTCACTGTCACTGTGTCAAAATTTCTTCCCTAACAGCACTCTGGGTGTACCTACACCTCAGGGACTGCAGCAGTTCAAGAAGACAGCTCACCACCACCTTCTACAGTTCCATTGGAAGCGGTTCAGAGGAGATTCACTTGATTGATTCCAGAGATGAGGGGTTTGTCTTATCAAGGGAGATTGAGCAGTTTAGGCCGATACTCTCGAGAGTTTAGAAGAATGAAAGGAGATCGAATTGAGGTATATAAGATGATAAAGGGATTGACAGGATTGATGTAGAGAGGATGCTTCCTGTTAGAACATAGAACATAGAACAGTACAGCACAGAACAGGCCCTTCGGCCCAAGATGTTGTGCCGAGCTTTATCTGAAACCAAGATCAAGCTATCCCACTCCCTATCATCCTGGTGTGCTCCATGTGCCTATCCAATAACCGCTTAAATGTTCCTAAAGTGTCTGACTCCACTATCACTGCAGGCAGTCCATTCCACACCCCAACCACTCTCTGCGTAAAGAACCTACCTCTGATATCCTTCCTATTTCTCCCACCACGAACCCTATAGTTATGCCCCCTTGTAATAGCTCCATCCACCCGAGGAAATAGTCTTTGAACGTTCACTCGATCTATCCCCTTCATCATTTTATAAACCTCTATTAAGTCTCCCCTCAGCCTCCTCCGCTCCAGAGGGAACAGCCCTAGCTCCCTCAACCTTTCCTCACAAGACCTACCCTCCAAACCAGGCAGCATCCTGGTAAATCTCCTCTGCACTCTTTCCAGCGCTTCCACATCCTTCTTATAGTGAGGTGACCAGAACTGCACACAATATTCCAAATGTGGTCTCACCAAGGTCCTGTACAGTTGCAGCATAACCCCATGGCTCTTAAACTCCAACCCCCTGTTAATAAAAGCTAACACACTATAGGCCTTCTTCACAGCTCTATCCACTTGAGTGGCAACCTTTAGAGATCTGTGGATATGGACTCCAAGATCTCTCTGTTCCTCCACAGTCTTCAGAACCCTACCTTTGACCCTGTAATCCACATTTAAATTAGTCCTACCAAAATGAATCACCTCACATTTATCAATGTTAAACTCCATTTGCCATTTTTCAGCCCAGCTTTGCATCCTATCTATGTCTCTTTGCAGCCTACAACAGCCCTCCACCTCATCCACTACTCCACCAATCTTGGTGTCATCAGCGAATTTACTGATCCACCCTTCTGCCCCCTCCTCTAAGTCATTAATAAAAATCACAAAGAGCAGAGGACCAAGCACTGATCCCTGCGGCACTCCGCTAGCAACCTGCCTCCAGTCCGAAAATTTTCCATCCACCACCACCCTCTGTCTTCGATCAGATAGCCAGTTACCTATCCAATCCAATTGATATCTATCCAATTGTTGTGGGGCAATCGAGAACCAGAGGTCATAGATTTTTGATACGAGGTAGTAGATATAAAACTGAGATGAGGAAAAATTACTTTTCTTAAAGGGTGGTGAATCCGTGGAATTCACTACCCCAGAGTGAGGTCATGTCGGGACATTGAGTAAATGTAAGGAGAAGATAGGATATTTTATTGGTAAAGGATTGAAGGGTTATGGTGAAAGGGTAGGAAAGTGGAGTTGAGGCTGAGATAAGATTAGCCATGGTCGTATTGAATGGCGGAGCAGGCTCGAGGGGCTGAATGGCCTCCTCCTGCTCCTAGTTCTTATGTTCTCAAGGGCATAAATGTTGGCCTAGCCAGCGATGCCCACATCCCGTAAATGCTCCCTGCATGGCAAGGCCCTCTGCCCACCGCTGGGTGAATACCAGCAGAACAAGCCCATCAGTGGCCCTTTCATCCACACACTTAATTGGGATGGAGGCAGGAAGAGTCTGGTGCTCCCACCTGCCACCTATCTCTTAATTAAATGCCCCCGCCACCATGTCCATCACAGGAGATGGTAAGAAATTCCATTCCTGGTTTCCATTTCAGTTTCTCCCACCTTGGTACCCTTCTCCCATCACTTAGTGTGGGCACTGTCCCCCTCACCTCTTCATGTGGAAACATTCCTTCTGCCCTAGCTGACTGCCCTTGACATCAAGGCAGTGCTTGACTGAATATGGCATCAGAGATCCTTAACAAGATTGGAGTCAATGGGAATCAGGGGAAAGTCATATTTAGCACAAAGGAAGATGGTTGTGGTTGTTGGAGGTCCCAGAACATCTCGGCAGGAGTTCCACAGGGGAGCATCCTAGACCCAACCATCTTCAGCTGCTTCATCAATGACCTTCCTTCCATCGTAAGTGGTAATATTCTATGATGATTGCACAATGTTCAACACTATTCATGGACACTGAAGCAGTCCACGTCCAAATGTAGCAAGACTTGGATTGGCTGACAAGTGACAAATAGCACATAACAAGTGCCAGGAAATGTCCATCCCCAACAAAACAATATCGAACCATCTCCCTTTAACATTCAGAGAGATTACCATTGCTTAATTCCCCTCTATCAACATCCTGGAGTTACCCTTGACCAGAAACTGAACTCGACTAGATATACCAGTGGCTACAAGAGCAGGTCAGAGGCTGGGAATTCTGTGGTGAATAACACACCTGCTGACTCCCAAAACTTGTCCACCGTCCACAAGGTACAAGTCAGGAGTGTGATGGAATTTTCTCCACTTGCCTGGATAACTGCAGCTCCAACAACACTCAAGGGGTTCACCGCCATGCGGGACAAAGCAGCCCACTTGATTGGCACCCCATCCACCAGCTTCAAGAGCCAATCCCTCCACCACTGATACACAGTGACAGCAATACGTACCATCTACAAGATGCATTGCAGCAACTCACCAAGCCTCCAAACCTCCCACCTAGAAGGACAAGGGCAGCAGACCCATGGGAACATTACCACTTGCAAATTCCCCCCCAAGCTACATGCCATCCTGA
Source organism: Mustelus asterias (assembly GCF_964213995.1). Lineage (NCBI taxonomy): Eukaryota > Metazoa > Chordata > Chondrichthyes > Carcharhiniformes > Triakidae > Mustelus > Mustelus asterias. Next base: position 20,520,915 of record NC_135818.1, read on the forward strand.
CTTGGAAATATATCGCCGTTTGTTCACTATCACTGGGTGAAAATCCTGGAATTCCCTCCCTAGCAGCATGGTGGGTGTACCTACCCCACATGGACTTCAAGAAGGCAGCTCACCACCACCTTCTCAAGGGCAATTAGGGATGGGCAATAAATGCTGACCTAGACAGCAATGCCCATGTCCCAAGAACGAATAAATTAAAACTCCCCGCAAGTGGCACAGACTCACTCAGGAAAGAAGGATCAGGCAGTCATAGATCTGGTTTCCATACACTGATGTGGACTGCTGTGTGAAATGTAGATTGTTGATATAGAAGACCACCCTTCAACGAAGAGCAATAGTTGCCCCTTTAAAAGTTAATGGGAAACTCTTATCAAAAAGACATTATCCCTTAAGACTCTCTCATTTCCTTTTATTAAAATCTTTAGGCCAGACTGTTTGTCAAGTAATGAGCAGAGCCGAGCCAAGAATTGAGGTATCGCCATGGAAACAGGCCTACTGTTTCCACACATCATTGTTAACAACCAGAGCCTGAATGAGACAGATCAGCTCATTCAAGTGGATTTTTAGCAGGGGAGGATCTTGGCTGCCGCATTCACTGACTACAAACCAGTCGCAGAAGGAACTTCACTCTGGTAAATGCCAGTTTATTCCGGCAGTGAGATAGGAATTCTTGGCAAGCAGTTCCCTCGATAGCTGAGTGAGTGTGGAGCTCCAGGTCTGATTGGCACTCTGTGCCCAGTTGGACGATCGTAGGGAGCAAAGAGGGATTGGGTTTGCCCAGTCCTGAGCTGGTGCGAGAGCTGAGTGAAAGGATTAGCCAGGACATCCGATTCTTATCCCTATCAACCTGTCTGGGAAAGGCCACATTAGCCGGATGAGGGCAGGATCAGGATGAATGGATCTCCTCTTGGCCACTGACCCTCATTGGCTGGGATTTTCCAGTCCTGCCATGGTGGGGCTAGCTGTGGAGGATGCAGTGGAGGGCCAGCCAAATGTCCATTGACTTGCAGCGCGACTGGAAGACCCAATCGGGTAATGAGTCTTGTTGTTTTCTAATTGGTGTAAGAAGGCAGGACGTCACAAGGATGGATGTGTTGTCCAACTAATGGCTGGAGCATGAAACCTCCAGGAGTACATTTAACCACAGTTGGCAACCCCAATAGATTTACCTTGGTGATGATAAAGTCGTCACTCTTTTCATTATTTAGAATCATAGAATCCCTACAGTGCAAAAGGAGGCCATTCGGCCCATCAAGCCTGCACCGACAACAATCCCACCCAGGCCCTATCCCCGTAACCCCACATATTTACCTTGCTAATCCCCTGACACTAAGGGGCAATTTAGCATGGCCAATCAACCTAACCTGCACATCTTTGGACTGTGGGAGGAAACCGGAGCACCCGGAGGAAACCCATGCAGACACGGGGAGAATGTGCAAACTCCACACAGACAGTGAGCCGACCCAGGAATTGAACGCGGGTCCCTAGCGCTGTGAGGCAGCAGTGCTAACCACTGTGCCACCCTGTATGATTTACATAACTGAAGTAACTCCTCCGAGGCCGGTGTCCCTTCACCAAACTTAGATTTACTTACGTAGTCAGTAACACTCAGACAGGTACTTCCTCGTACAGCGTATAAACCCGAGTGCCTGTAACCCTGACACTCCACATTATATACACAGGCAGGGCTCCCTGATTGGACAAGTCATTACTGCCTTAATCAGGGAGCTTGTACTCTAAGAGGGTTGGACGTTGTTAATGTCATTACAATAACGCTTAGTCTTCTTTCAGGATCGGAACTGATTCGTGATTATAAATATTTCTTTAAAAAGTTATAATTCCTGTTCAGCGACAGGAAGCTCCCTGTGCTGAGTTCACTCTGTACTTTGAGGTTAAAAAAAACATAGAAAATCGGTGCATGTATAGGCCATTCGGCCCTTCGAGCCTGCATGGTCATATTGACCATTCAATAGGATCATGGCTGATCATGCACTCTCAGTATCCCATTCCCACTTTCTCTCCACACCCCTTGATCCCTTTAGCCGCAAGGGCCGTGTCCAGCTCCCTATTGAACATATCGAATGAACTGGCCCCAACAGCTTTCTGTGGTCGAGAATTCCACAGCTTCCCAACTCTCTGAGTGAAGAAGGTCTTCCCCATCTCAGTCCTGAATGGCTTACCTCTTATTCTTAGATTGTGACCCCTAGCTCTGGACTTCTCCAACATCGGGAACATTCTTCCCGCATCTAGCCAGTCCAGTTGCACCAGGATTTTATATGTTTCTATCAGATCCCCTCTCATTCTTCTGAATTCTAGTGAGTACAGGCCCAGTCAATCCACTCTCTCTTCATGTGTCAGTCCTGCAATTCCAGGAATCAGTCTGGTGAATCTTTGCGAACTCCCTCAATAGCAAGAATGTCCTTTCTCAGACTAGGAGACCAAAATTGCTCACAATACTCAAGGTGTGGCCTCACCAAGGCCCTGTATAACTGCAGCAAGCCACCCTTACTCCCATAGTCAAATCCTCTTGCTATGAAGGCCATCATGCCATTAGCTTTCCCTACCACCTGCTGAACCTGCTAACCTTCAGCGACTGTTTCACCTTGGCACCCAGGTACGCTGCCCTTCCCCTTTTCCTAAACTGCCACCAGATAGTAATCCTCCTTCCTGTTTTTGCCACCAAAGTGGATAACCTCACATTTATCCACAGTATACTGCATTTGCCAAGTATTTGCCCTCTCAGCCAGTCTGCCCAAGTCACCCTGCAGCCTCTTAGCATCCTCCTCACAGCACACACTGCCACCCAGCTTGGTGTCATCTGCACTCAATTCCTTTGTCCAAATCATTAATGTATATTGTGAATAGCTGAGGTCGCAGCACTGAACCCTGAGTGACCCCACGAGTCACTGCCTGCCACTCTGAAAAGAAGGTGTTTATTCCCACTCTCTGCTTCCTGTCTGCCAACCAGTTCTCTATCCACATCAATACATTACCCCCAATACCATCAGCTTTCATTTTGCTCACTAATCTCTTGTGTGGGACCTTGTCAAAGGCCTTTTCAAAGTCCAGATACACAACATTTATAGGAACACAGGGTCAGGAATAGGCCGATCAGCCCATCGAGCCTGCTCAGCGACTCAATCTGATCATGGCTGATTGGACACTTCAATACCTTTTACACACACTATCCCCATAACCCTCTCCGTAATTGCTTCAGCTCAGCCTAGTAACTGAAGAAGCAAAGACTAAAAAGGCCTTCCGGAGAGTTCTAATGGTGGTGTTCGCAGTGCCCAAACCAGACTGCACCAGCTACGAGAGGGCTGGTTGTCACTTGCCACAAGTCCCGCCCTCCACCCATTCCCAGTCTAATCTCTCCCGTTCTCCACCCATTCCCAGTCTAATCTCTCCCGTTCTCCACCCATTCCCAGTCTAATCTCTCCCGCTCTCCACCCATTCCCAGTCTAATCTCTCCCGTTCTCCACCCACTCCCAGTCTAATCTCTCCCGTTCTCCACCCATTCCCAGTCTAATCTCTCCCGCTCTCCACCCACTCCCAGTCTAATCTCTCCCGTTCTCCACCCATTCCCAGTCTAATCTCTCCCGCTCTCCACCCATTCCCAGTCTAATCTCTCCCACTCTCCACCCACTCCCAGTCTAATCTCTCCCGTTCTCCACCCATTCCCAGTCTAATCTCTCCCGTTCTCCACCCACTCCCAGTCTAATCTCTCCCGCTCTCCACCCATTCCCAGTCTAATCTCTCCCGTTCTCCACCCACTCCAAGTCTAATCTCTCCCGTTCTCCACCCATTCCCAGTCTAATCTCTCCCATTCTCCACCCATTCCCAGTCTAATCTCTCCCGCTCTCCACCCATTCCCAGTCTAATCTCTCCCGTTCTCCACCCATTCCCAGTCTAATCTCTCCCGTTCTCCACCCATTCCCAGTCTAACCTCTCCCATTCTCCACCCATTCCCAGTCTAACCTCTCCCATTTTCCACCCACTCCCAGTCTAACCTCTCCCATTCTCCACCCATTCCCAGTCTAATCTCTCCCGTTCTCCACCCACTCCCAATCTAATCTCTCCCGTTCTCCACCCATTCCCAGTCTAATCTCTCCCGTTCTCCACCCACTCCCAGTCTAATCTCTCCCATTTTCCACCCACTCCCAGTCTAACTCCTCCCATTTTCCACCCATTCCCAGTCTATCCTCTGTGTTCTCAGTGTCCTGGAATGCAACAGAAGTTCTGGGGGCGCCACCCAATGTAGCGATATATTGTAGACCCAAACTCTATCTCAGCAACCTTTGTTGGTGATCTGGACACCTAAAAACTTGAAGCTCTCAACCATTTCTACTTAACTCCTAGGAAATCTCAAAATAATGACTCTGTGGGATTTTCCCAGGAAGTTTCAACTTTCAATAGACAATTTCCCTGCTCCCGTGCACCCTCGGATACAGGCTCCAACTGTGTGTTAGAGTCGGAGAATCAGATGGTTCCGACTTACTAACCTGGATAGTTACCCAGGAAATGCTAGACAGAAAATATCCTCGTCCAACTCCTGGGTAACTATACCTCTGACCCCCCCCCCCCCACACCCACCCCAGCAGTCACTCACGCTGACCACCCCTGACCCAACCTGACCCCTCCCTCCCCAACCAGACCCGACACCCTCTGACACGACCTGAATAGTCCCCATCCCAAGACACCCTCACTGACCCAGTGGCTAGCCTCCCTTCTAACCGAAGAACTCCCGACACGACTCTCCCCCTGACCTGACCCTGAATCAACCCTGATGCACTATCAATTACGACACGAAGACTCCTGTGAGTGAGGGAAACTAATAGGCTTTTATTCACAGAGAACAGGAGCACACCCTTGTAGCTGACCTGGTCTAGACTGAGGCGAGGAGGAGGGACCATCACCCTTATACCCCACTCTGGGTGGAAAGGGAGGGGTCTCAGGTGGAAAGGGAGGAGTCTCGGGCCAGGTCCAGCATCCTACCTCTGTGAACGGCCGCTATGCCCTTTCGGTACGGCCAGTCAAACAAACAATTTCCCGCGCGGCCGTTTACCTGTATGTCCATCGTGGACCTGGCGAGCTGATGTGGACGAGACTGGTCCAGCTGGATCGCTGCCCATCCTACCTCCCCCTTACCTTGTCCACTATATCTCCTTATTCACTTACCTTACCCACTTACCTTCTCTCCGTAATTTTCCAAAGAAGCTTTGGGACAGTTAAACTGTTTGCTTTCTGGAGTATGGCAGCCAGCTCTGTAAAAAGAGGTTGTAACTTTTTGTGCCAGTTCTCTGTGCCTCTTCCCAAGGGGTTGCTGCCCTCAGTTAGTTGTGAAGCATCCTCCATTAGAAGACCAATCGGAAAGATCAGAAGGAGGTCGGCGTGGATTTTTTTGTCTGATCAAGGATTGGAGCTAGGATTCCCGATCCTGATCAGAGGGAGGATCTGGGCGGAGTCTGATTATATTGTAGACAGCCCATGGCGGGGCGATGAATCCAGTGAGTATTATCAGCCCAGCTGTGATTGGAAACATGTAAGAGACAGGCAGGGTGGGATCAGAACCAGCAGTTACAGAAAGGAACCAGCAACAATCTCGGTAAAGGGGACTCTGAGTGGCTGAGGAGCCACACCCACGGCTGAGAGTGACTCCTTCCCAATGGCCTAGCTCGGTGATTGGCCAATCAGATCCTTCCAGTTTAAGTTGACGGCCATGCGATCCTGTTTTTCCCTCTCCACAGACGCTGCCAGTCCTGCTGAGTATTTTCAGCAGTTTCAAAGGGCACTGTCTTACCACCTACCGTTCACACCACACTCTCGCTGCAGCGAGGTCGGAGAGTTGGGCGACCAGCCAAGTCTCCGTTCACCGCAGCGGGATGGGAAAATCCCGCCGGCACGAAGGGCTGTAACATTCCGGACAATGCGTTTGGTTTGTGTTTGCTGCAAGACCTGATATACTGTGAACAGTCACAGCGAGATAAGGAACCAAGACTTACAGATCTTGCAAGAGATTCTTCAGTGTTAAGAATTGGAAAACATTCCATATACGGAACAATGATCTGCAGTAGATTTTGAAGGAAAAACAGGCAAAATAGCCCAATCTATAAGTGAGTTCAGGAGAGAAAGACAAGATAACGTTCTCCCAAGACCAAGGGATTTGATCAATATTTTGATTTGTGTGGGTATATGCAAGGGGTTGTACTAGATTCTTTCAGGTAAATTAGGATGGTTGTGTCTGTATGTCAAATCAAATTCTATAAAATTAGAAATTGGACCCTTAATGCTCAGCCGTTTCCATTCTGTAGAAGAATGAAAAGAAATCCCATCAAAAATCCCTCCAAAATCTGTCTTGGAGATGATCCATTCAGCCACAGGAGGCCCCAGTTTCCCGGGTTACAACCCAAAAGCCTCCTACGACCTGCATGTTTTCCAGAAACCCGGATGCACACATAAGTGGCCGGGAATTGAAGGCCTTACATCCCTGACACATCCCAATCTCGCTGTGGTTCCCCCGTGACCGCTACAAAAACAACAAAAAAAGAAGCACCCGAGAAAGTGCTGAGAAAAGTGTAAAAATTGGAAATTGTAGCTCAGATGGATAATACATAGAGTAATTGATACCCGGGAGTGAGTTACAGACTGGAATCTAATCGAGGGGTTCACATGGTTTATATATAGAATAATGGATACCTGGGAGTGAGTTACAGACTGGAATCTAATCGAGGGGTTCACATGGTTATATATAGAATAATGGACACCTGGGAGTGAGTTACAGACTGGAATCTAATCGAGGGGTTCACATGGTTTATATATAGAATGATGGATACCCGGGAGTGAGTTACAGACTGGAATCTAATCGAGGGGTTCACATGGTTTATATATAGAATGATGGATACCTGGGAGTGAGTCACAGACTGGAATCTAATCCAAGGGTTCAGATGGTTTATATATAGAATAATGGATACCCGGGAGTGAGTTACAGACTGGAATCTAATCGAGGGGTTCAGATGGTTTATATATAGAATAATGGATACCTGGGAGTGAGTCACAGACTGGAATCTAATCCAAGGGTTTAGATGGTTTATATATAGAATAATGGATACCCGGGAGTGAGTCACAGACTGGAATCTAATCCAAGGGTTCAGTTGGTTTATATAGAGAATAATGGATACCCAGGAGTGAGTTATAGACTGGAATCTAATGGAGGGGTTCACATGGTTTATATAGAGAATAATGGATACCCAGGAGTGAGTTATAGACTGGAATCTAATCGAGGGGTTCACATGGTTTATATATAGAATAATGGAAACCCAGGAGTGAGTTACACACTGGAATCTAATCGAGGGGTTCAGATGGTTTATATTAGAATAATGGATACCCGGGAGTGAGTTACAGACTGGAATCTAATCGAGGGGTTCAGATGGTTTATATATAGAATAATGGAAACCCAGGAGTGAGTTACACACTGGAATCTAATCCAGGGGTTCACATGGTTTATATAGAGAATAATGGAAACCCAGGAGTGAGTTACAGACTGGAATCTAATCCAAGGGTTCAGATGGTTTATATATAGAATAATGGATACCCGGGAGTGAGTTACAGACTGGAATCTAATCGAGGGGTTCAGATGGTTTATATATAGAATAATGGATACCCAGGAGTGAGTTACAGACTGGAATCTAATCGAGGGGTTCAGATGGTTTATATATAGAATAATGGAAACCCAGGAGTGAGTTACAGACTGGAATCTAATCCAAGGGTTCAGATGGTTTATATATAGAATAATGGATACCCGGGAGTGAGTTACAGACTGGAATCTAATCGAGGGGTTCAGATGGTTTATATTTGCGCAATGTATAGCTGAGACCGGGTTACAGGCTTTTGTTATGAGGGGTTGGATATATTTTGCGAGGATATATACATGCGTTGCCCAATCTTGTTTCATGAGTGTGTTGGTTATCAGAAATAGAGAGGAAGCTTTCCCTCCCCATGAGTTTGTGCTGATTTGAGTCCTACAATGAGCACATATTATACTCGGGCTTCATTTATCCAAAGGTGAAATTGTTTGTGAGAAGGGTCTTGGTAATAATGCACAGTCTAATGTCGACCCATGTGACGGCTATACAGGAATATGGAGCAAGTGTGGAAAGGGCAGGTCAGTAATGGTTTGATGAAACAGTGGAGCAGGCTTGTGGGACTGTTCCAAGTCCTTGCGTCTTGCACGTCAGCGATTATTAGAAAGTCAATAAAAAGTTCTGATGAAAAGAATGAGTAGAAACGTGGAAGAGCGGTGAAGCAATGGAACATTCTACTTCTAGATCAGATACAAAATTCCTGCTGGACTGGGTAAAGGCCGAGGAAGCAAGCTTTCCAGCTGGTTGCTAAGGTGCAGAAGGCAAACTTTGTTTGCCTGCCCTCAAAATGTAAGAATGCGATTGTTTAACTGGGATTTAGCCACAGGCTCGAACAGACTGATAAGCAGCTTGGAAGAATGCTCCTTAATTAATCTTCCAGCAGTCTAGCGATTCAAAGCACACCCACAGCACTCAACCTGGTCTCTGACCCAAAGCAAATGGATAGAAGTAGGGCCAGCAGGAGCAATTGCGGCGGATACGCTGCGTGTTTAGTTAAGATCCTATCTGGGAACTCAAAGTGTGCGTTGGAAATGGAACATGAGTTCACCTTGCTCCCAGATTCGAACTGTGAGTTGTCACAAATGGGTTCTGTTTACATTGAATTATTCAATCGAACGTCTTCCAACTCTGAGAAGGGGAAGCACTGTATTCTTTCTAAAAATCACTGAAGGCTTGCATTTATATAGCACCTTTCACAACCTCAGGGTATCCAGATGCTGTTCACAACCAATAGCATACTTTCAAAATGTTATCAGAGTTGTTGATACGGCAAGAAATTAGCACATAAGGTGGCACGGTGGCACAGTGGTTAGCACTGCTGCCTCACAACGCCAGGGACCCGGGTTCGATTCCCGGCTTCTGGTCACTGTAGAAATCATAGAAATCATAGAAACCCTACAGTACAGAAAGAGGCCATTCGGCCCATCGAGTCTGCACCGACCACAATCCCACCCTCCCTACATATTTACCCACTAATCCCTCTAACCTACGCATCGCAGGACACTAAGGGCATTTTTTAGCATAGCCAATCAACCTAACCCGCACATCTTTGGACTGTGGGAGGAAACCGGAGCACCCGGAGAAAACCCACGCAGACACGAGGAGAATGTGCAAACTCCACACAGACAGTGACCCAAGCCGGGAATCGAACCCAGGTCCCTGGAGCTGTGAAGCAGCAGTGCTAACCACTGTGCTACCGTGCCGCCCTCTGTCTGTGCGGAGTCTCTCCGTGTCTGCGTGGGTTTCCTCCGGGTGCTCCGGTTTCCTCCCACATTCCAAAGATGTGCGGGTTAGGTGATTGGCCGTGCTAAATTGACCTTTAGTGTTGGGGGATAAGCAGGGCAAATTTGTGGGATTACGGGGATAAGGCCTGGGTGGGATTGTGGTCGGTGCAAGACTCAATGGGCTGAATGGCCTCCTTTTGCACTGTAGGGATTCTATGATTCTAACAAAGATGGTTAGAAGGCATACCCATGAACAGAAAAAATATGAAATCAGGACACACAAGAACACAGAAACAGAAGCAGGAGTCGGCCACCAGGCCCTTCAAGCCTGTCCCACCATTCAATTCGATCATAGCTGATCCATGCCGGGCTTAGCCCCGTTTCTATACCATTTTCCCCATAGTTCTTTGTTCCTCGATCTATCAGATATTTATCCACCTTTGAATACTTCCAATGATCCAGCCTCCACTACGCTTTGGGACAGAGAATTCCTGAGATTCACCACCCTCTGCGAGAAGAAATTTCCACACCTCAGTTTTAAATGACTGACTCTTTATCTTGTAGCTATGTCCCCTTGTTCGAGACTCTCCCACTCGTGAAAACATCTCACCATCGACCCTGTCAGGCCCCCTCTTGTATGTTTGAATGAGATCACCGCTAAATTCCAAGGAACACAGATCCCGACTATTTAGCCTCTCTTGATAGGACAACCCTCTCATCCCAGGAATTAGCCTGGTGAACCTCCTTTGGACTGCCTCCAATGTTGCTATATCCTTTTAAAGATAAGGTGACCACAACTGTACACAGTATTCCAGGTGAGGCCTCACCAACCCCCTGTACAATTGGAATAAAACCTCCCTATTTTTAAACTTTAACTCCTTCACAATAAAGTCCAAAATGCCATTTGCCTTCTTATCTACTTTTTGGACCTGTCTGCCAGCTTTTTACGATTCATACACTAGAACACCTAGATCCCTCTGTAACTCACTCACCTGCAGTCTCCCTCCATTTAGATAATAATCTGCCTTTTGATTCATGACCATGCACTTCCCCACATTAAACTCCACGGAAAGCGACTGGCCCGGATGGGATACCCAGACGAGCATTCAGATCCTGTGCGGACCAGCTGGCACGGGTATTCGCAGACATCTTCAACCTTTCTTTACACTGATCTGAGGTCTCTACCTGCTTCAAGAAGATGACCAGAATCCCTGTACCATAGAAAAGCCAGACAGTGTGCCTCAACCTTCCGGTGGCTCTGACATCCACCATTATGAAGTGCTTCGAAAGGTTAGTCATGGCACGAATCAATTCCGGCCTCCCAGATTGCCGAGATCCACTACAGCTTGCCTATTACCACAACAAGTCCACAGCAGATGCCATCTCCCTGGCCTTACACACAACCTTGGAACACCTAGATAACAAGGACACTTACGTCAGACTCTTATTTATTGACTACAGCTCAGCCTTCAAACTATTATTCCTACAAAACTCATTTCCAAATTTGGGGCTTAGGGCTCAGCTCCTCCCTCTGTGACTGGATTCTAGACTTTCTCACCCACAGACCGCAATCATCAAGGACAGGCAACAACACCTCCTCCACGATCATCCTCAACACCGGTGCCCCACAAGGCTGTGTTCTCAGCCCCCTACTATACTCCTTATACACCTATGACTGTGTGGCCAAATTCCCCTCCAATTCGATTTTCAAGTTTGCTGATGACACCACCATAGTGGGTCGGATCTCAAACAATGATGAGACGGTGTACAGGAAAGAGATAGAATCATAGAATCATAGAATCCCTACAGTGCAGAAGGAGGCCATTCGGCCCATCGAGTCTGCACCGACCACAATCCCACCCAGGCCCTACCCCCACATATTTTACCCGCTAATCCCTCTAACCTACGCATCTCAGGACTCTAAGGGGCAATTTCTAACCTGGCCAATCAACCTAACCCGCACATCTTTGGACTGTGGGAGGAAACCGGAGCACCCGGAGGAAACCCACGCAGACACGAGGAGAATGTGCAACCTCCACACAGACAGTGACCTGAGCCGGGAATCGAACCCGGGACCCTGGAGCTGTGAAGCAGCAGTGCTAACCACTGTGCTACCGTGCCGCTAACACACAAGATAGAGAATCTGGTGAACTGGTGCGGCGACAATAATCCTTCCCTCAATGTCAACAAAACAAAGGAGATTATCATCGACTTCAGGAAGCGTAGTGGAGAACATGCCCCTGTCTACATCAATGGTGATGAAGTGGAAATGGTCGAGAGCTTCAGGTTTCTAGGTGCCCAGATCACCATCAACATGTTCTGGTCCCTCTACGCCAACGCTATAGTTATGAAAGCCCACCAACTTTCTCAAGAGGCTAAGGAAATTCGGCATGTCCACGATGACTCTCACCAATTTTTATAGATGCACCATAGAAAGTTTGGATTGTATCACAGCTTGGTATGGCTCCTGCTCTGACCAAGACTGCAAAAAACTACAAAGGGTTGTGAACATAGCCCAGTCCATCACGCAAACCAGCCTCCCATCCATTGACTCTGTCTACACTTCCTGCTGCCTCGGCAAAGCAGCCAGCATAATCAAGGACCCCACGCGCCCCGGACATTCTCTCTTCCACCTTCTTCTGTCGGGGAAGAGGTATAAAAGTCTAAGATCATGCACCAACTGACTCAAGAACAGCTTCTTCCCTGCTGTCATCAGACTTTTGAATGGACTTACCTTGCATTAAGTTGATCTTTCTCTACACCCTAGCTATGACTGTAACACTACACTCTGCACTCTCTTCTTTCCTTCTCCTCTCTTGTACTCTTTGAACGGGATGCTTTGTCTGTATAGTGCGCAAGAATAATACTTTTCACTGTATCCCAATCCATGCGACAATAATAAAGCAAATCAAAATCAAATCATTTGCCAGATTTTTGCCAGTTTCCCAATCTATCTAGTGCAGAATCACAATGTTGCTAATCTGCCCTTCCACTTATCTTTGTATCGTTGGCAAGTTCGGAAACCTTACATCCTGTTCCTTCCTCCAGGTCCTCAGTGTAAATAGTGAACAATTGTGGGCCAAGAACAGGCTAACTCACATCAGTAGCAATGTGATTGTGACCTGTGTGAGGGACCTAGACCTCAACTTTATAAATTATATAGAAATATGCTCATTGCTGTCTCTAAATATTCCAAACTGGACAAAGACCTCAAATGTCTGAGTCTACGTCTGTCTGTGACCCCCAAATGAATTCAGCTGCCTGGCAGCATTGGAGAAACTCACACCTTCGTGTCCTTGAAGAGCCAGTAACTGTGGACTGCACAGAGCAAATTCAAAGAGGGCTACACGAAAGCCCTCTGCCCTCATAACCCAGGCTGGCCAACATTGTTCAGCTGCTAGGACAAAGGATCCTGCAATCTTTCTTTCAATTCTTAAGACATTCAACAACAGGGATCCAGATGAAGAATACACAACCCTCGTCAAAGAGAGCCTGGTGAAGTAGAGTCATGTGACATGGCTGGTGGAACCAGTAATGTTACCGAGTGGAACGATGAAGTCAGTCCGCCAGATCACCATCTAACCAGCACCGGGAAAAGGAACTCAGTCTCATCAGGTTTGGGAGCTACGGACAGCAAGCTCCAAGAGTCAGCCTCTGTGGTACTTCTAAAAATTCATTTGTGGGACATGGGCATCGCTGGCTTTGCCAGCATTTATTGTCCATCCCTAGTTGCCCTTGGAAGGCAGTTGAGAGTCACCCACATTGCTGTGGCTCTGGAGGCACACGTAGCCCAGATCAGATAAGGCAGATTTCCTTCCCTAAAGGAGATTAATGAACCAGATGGGTTTTCCAGACAATCGACAATGGTTTCATGGTCATCAGTAGATTCTTAATTCCAGATATTTTTTATTGAATTAAAATTCCATCATCTGCCATGGAGGGATTCGAACCCAGGTCCCCAGAACATTAGCTGAGTCCTCAGAACATTAATAGTCTGGCGATAATACCACTAGGCCATCACCTCCCCATTTGGGGTTGGTTGGTTCGGGCCTGAAGCAGGCGACACTGATTTCTGACATACATGGCACCATCTGAGGATTCAGCTGGTTTGGAGAACATGGCTACACACAACAACCAGTTTGTCAAAACCCCATGATGTTTGCATTCCGATTGTCTGGCTCGCGAGTCTGGAGTTTGCTCTCCTTCACTTGTGCTGGTGGGATCTTAGAACCATAGAATCCTACAGTGCAGAAGGAGGCCATTCGGCCCATCGTGTCTACACTGACCACAATCCCACCCAGGCCCTATCCCCACAATACCACGCACTCACCCTCGCTAATCCCCCTGTCACCAAGGTGCAATTTATCATAACCAATCCACCTAACCCGCACATCTTTGCACTGTGGGAGGAAACCGGAGCACCCAGAGGAAACCCACGCAGACACGGGGAGAACGTGCAAACTCCACACAGACAGTGACCCGAGCCGGGAATCGAACCCGGGTGCCTGGCGCTGTGAGGCAGCAGTGCTAACCATTGTGCCACCGTGCTGCCCCCTTGTGTAGGACTGTGTCCAGTGCGGTGATGATTGCTCTCTCTCTCTCTCTCTTGCTGTTCTTGGTGAACTGTGGCGTTGAGACCTGATATTTCGTCAGGTTAGTGGCTCCAAAGTCTTGTTGTCGGCACAGCAACCAGGGCGTGTGACATTCAGACCTTCAGCAAGCTCAATCCTTGGCTGACATTTGGTTGAGTTCAGAGGTTGCAGCGGCAAGGGCCTTTGCACTCTGTATCTGCCCAACCGTCAAAATCATTTTGCAGAATTGCCAGAGCTTTCAGACAAATACCAAGACGTAACCTATCTGACGGTGTGAAGGCCCTCCCCCACGTCCAGCACACCCAGAGTCTCAGCATCTCCACGTGCTGCCCATCCCAGGCCGCTGCGCTGGGGCAGTGGCCATCACCCACCTCCTTCCGGAACGTGCCTTTGCAAAGCCAATTGGGAAAGAGGTTTTTGTCAAGATTCATCTTGACTGGCTCCATGTCACAGGACTCTACACTCAATGACCTGCTCCCAGCAGACTAGTAATCCAGAGACCGAGGGTAATGCTTTGGGGGCCTGGATTCAAATCCCACCACGGCAGATGGTGAAATTTGAATTCAATAAAAATCTGGAATGAAAACTCTACTGACAACCATGAAACCATCGTCAATTGTCGAAGAAAACCCATCCTGGCTAATGACGTTAGGGAGGGAAATCTGCAGTCCTTACCTGATCCACAGGTGACCCACAGCAATGTGGTTGACTCTTAACTGTCCATTGAAATGGCTGAGTAAGTTACTCAGGATGTGGAGATGCCGGCGTTGGACTGGGGTAAGCACAGTAAGAAGTTTAACAACACCAGGTTAAAGTCCAACAGGTTTATTTGGTAGCAAAAGCCACACAAGCTTTTGGAGCTCTAAGCCCCTTCTTCAGGTGAGTGTCAGATTATCAGAATTCCCACTCACCTGAAGAAGGGGCTTAGAGCTCCGAAAGCTTGTGTGGCTTTTGCTACCAAATAAACCTGTTGGACTTTAACCTGGTGTTGTTAAACTTCTTACTAAGTTACTCAGTTCAGGGGAAATAGGGATGGACAGAGATGCCCACATCCAATAAATACAAATAGTACCAAGATGCCCTGCACCTCATTGAAAGAAATTGAACTGTATTTCACATTTGAATTGTTAATTTTTAAGTAATATATACTTTATAAATAACACTGATTTTTTTGATAATCTGTAGAATGGGCTGTCCAGAAGGGCTGTTTCCTTCACAGTATCTTAGAATCATGGAAACCCTACAGTGCAGAAGGAGGCCATTCGACCCATCGAGTCTGCACCGACCACAATCCCACCCAGGCCCCACCCCCATATCCCTACATATTTTACCCGCTAATCCCTCTAACCTACGCATCCCAGGACACTAAGGGGCAATTTTAGCATGGCCAATCAACCTAACCCACATCTTTGGACTGTGGGAGGAAACCAGAGTACCCAGAGGAAACCCACGCAGACATGGGGAGAATGTGCAAACTCCACACAGACAGTGACCCAAGCCGGGAATCGAACCCAGGTCCCTGGAGCTGTGAAGCAGCAGTGCTAACCACTGTGCTACCGTGCCGCCCGTATCCTGTGGAGGGTACTCCTTTTGGTGGCAGTGGGTTACCAATGCAGCACGGTGGCACTGCTCTCTCACGGCGCCAGGGACCCGGGTTCGATTCCAACCTTGGGTGTCTGTGTGGAGTCTGCACATTCCATGTCTGTGTGGGTTTCCTTCGGGTGTTCCGGTTTCCTCCCACACTCCAAAAATGTGCGGGTTAGGTGGATTGGCCATGCTAAATCGACCCTTAGTGTCAGGGGGACTAGCAGGGTAAATGTGTGGGGTTACGGGGATAGGACCTGGGTGGGATTGTGGTTGGCGCAGGCAGGATGGGCCGACTGGCCTCCTTTTGCAGTGGCCTCCTTTTCCAAAGATGTGCGGGTTAGGTTGATTGGCCAGGTTAAAAATTGCCCCTTAGAGTCCTGAGATGCGTAGGTTAGCGGGATTAGTGGGTAAATATGTGGGGGTAGGGCCTGGGTGGGATTGTGGTCGGTGCAGACTCGATGGGCCGAATGGCCTCCTTCTGCACTGTAGGGTTTCTATGATTTCTATGATTTCTAGGGAGTCTATGGATAATCTCGAAGGTGATTTCCTGCATTGCTGTCTTAGAGGGGAGAGGGTAAAATGAACAGTTATTCCAGTCACCATCCGTTACACTCTGTTAGAAGTCAGGTGATGGTTCTTGTGGTGGAATAACTCATCATCGTCGAGTCTCTCAGTCTGTGCATGAAACGTAACCGCTTGGTTGACATGCTGGAAAGCAATCGGAGCTGGTGGAGCCCGACACAAGGCAGCTCCTGACAGGAGCAGGAAGCACCCGGAGGGACACAGTGAGAACTTTTTTTAAATCTAACATATATTCGAGAAAAATTAAAGCTCCACCAAGCCCCCGCTGGTACGACCTTGATATGGACACGAGGCAAATAGCTGCTCAGTGGAAGAATGTCCAAATGGTCTGGATAAATAAAAAACACATTCTGCTCAGTGTTCTGGGTGAAACAAGCTGTCAGCAGGAAAGCAGAGGGACTGCATGTGGGTTCAGGGAACTGTAGTTCAGCTATCTCTCTGCTGACGGTACGCGCCCCCCCCCCCCCCCCCCCCCCCTCCCTCACTCCTTCATTGCTGCCCAGTTCAGCCCAGCCTGCTGTATTAAGAGGAAACTCCAGAGAGTAAAACCTAAATCTAGCCTAAGTAAGAAAACAGCAGGGGCTATTTTTAGACCACAGAACGGTGAAAAAACGAATGTTAATTTAATATTTGAGCGGCAGGGAATCTCTGGCAGTAATTTTGAGTTTGGGGTTACTGTCAGAAATATTGGATCAACTCTCCAACATGTTTCTCTCCTTAACGTTAATGTTAAAATAACCCTCATCACTTTCTCCTTGAGACAGTGATAAAGATGTTAAGCTCCTTCCAGTTTTATTTCTTATATCTTTGTAGGATGAGGCTCTCTCACAGTGACTGATCAGCCTCAGGAACCTCGACCCTCCTTATCACTGTACTCCCCTTCACCCCTACAACTCTCTGATACCACCTTGAGGGAGATCATTAACTTTGAAAATAAATTTAAAAATAAGACCCGGACTCCCCGTTGCTACTTGACACAACAACTCTTACTGTGCAACAATTAAACATAGCAAGTGTGACCAACTTATGACTGTGATCCGGATCTCCCAGTCTCCGGGTTGTCAGAGACTGTACATAAGCTGGATGTTGCGTTATGGCACCCCTAGGACGTCCCAACGCAAGAGCTCGGTGGGATTTGCCTGGGAGGTTTGTACTCACGGTGGGCGGTTCCTCTGCTCCCCGGGACCCTCTGAGTGTGTCTCCAAAGCTGAGTTAGAGCTGGAGACTTTGGACAGTTCAGACGTAGTTACCACAGAACCATAGAATCCCTACAGTGGAGGCCATTTGGCCCATTGAGTCTGCACCGACTCTCCGAAAGAGCATCTTACCAGAAAAGTAAGAGCGAAGTGGTAATCCAACAGTGACTGTCACACCTCAGAAGATTCAGGCGTACATTTCATACACGCTTATTTCTTAGGTCCAAAGTTTCAATGGGTCATTCACTGGATTATTTTTATTTCCACCCAAGGGGGATCTTCATGATTTCCTCACTTCTCTTGTGCCACAGCTCTCTGGAATTCACTTTGGATCTCCTCAATCTTTCTGTTTTTCTTCGAGGCTTGGAGTCCTTGGGACCCTCCCATAAGTATTTGGTTAGACAATCTTTGAACTCTTCTTAAGCACCTCATGATTGTGGGCAGCCCTGCTTTCGTAGTGGATCAGCTCCTGGGAGCTTTCACTCTCTGCCTGTTCCAGCTCCAGATGTAAATGTCATGTATATGTGAGAAAACACACAGAAAAACCCAAAACAAAAGTGTACCTGTCTTGGAACCCTATCCCCACGGCAACATGGCACACCTATATTTCCAACATAAAGATTTTAACTAATTAATTTCAATTCCCAAGCCTGTCATTTGATTTGAAAAGTATATGAATACTTTACAAACTTCCCTCATGTATGAGTTTCTTTGCTGTCTTCCTTTGATCCGAGGAATTGCATGAATAACTTAAACCCCGTATGAAGACAACAGTCGACATCTTGTCCTCACCAAGATTCAGGGAAGATTTTCCCCATTGTTCAGTGTTTTCCCACTTCCACTCTGACCTTGTTAAATAAATAAATACCTGATACGCTGCAGGAAAGGATGTCCCGATGCATGGTACATTGGAGAAACCATGCAGATGCTACGACAACGGATGAATGAACACCGCTCGACAATCACCAGGCAAGACTGTTTTCTTCCTGTTGGGGAGCACTTCAGCGGTCACGGGCATTCGGCCTCTGATCTTCGGGTAAGCGTTCTCCAAGGCGGCCTTCACGACACACGACAGCACAGAGTCGCTGAGCAGAAACTGATAGCCAAGTTCCGCACACATGAGGACGGCCTCAACCGGGATGTTGGGTTTATGTCACATTATCAACAACCCCCACAGCTTGCCTCCTGAACTTGCAGAATCTCACTGGCTGTCCTGTCTGGAGACAATACACATCTCTCTTTAACCTGTGCTTAATGCTCCCTCCACTCACATTGTCTGTATCTTTAAGATCTGGCTGGCTGTAGGGATTTGCATTCTAATCAGTATTCTGTAACTTGATTTTGTGTCTCTGTTTGAGAGCAGATTTCCACTCCATCTGACGAAGGAGCAGCACTCCGAAAGCTAATGGCATTTGCTACCAAATAAACCTGTTGGACTTTAACCTGGTGTTGTTAAAACTCTTACTTGTTAAATAAACACAGGCCACCCTTGAGTTACAACCACATTCAGTCTGTTTACCAACCTCCCAACCCTGGTGCTTCTATTGTGTTATTTTAAAAAACTTCAATTCCACCATAAGGAACGTTATATTCCTCAAACCTGAATCATGAGTTCAGATATTTTCGCAACACCTCCAAGATCCCTGTGCTTCTTCAACTCTGGGTAAATGTGCATCCCCGGTCGCTTCACTATTGGTGGCTATTTTCTTCAGAAGGCTAGGCCCTAAACTCTGGAATTCCCACCCCAAACCTCTCTGCTTCTCCACCTGTTCGTCTGCTTCACGATGCTTTTTCACTGAAGCTTTTAGTCACCTGCTTTCATAATCTCCTTAGATGGAGCATGGTGTAATAATTTTGTTTCATGATATTTCCATGAAGATTCTTGGACGTTTTACTGTGTTAAAGGTGCTACAAGGCCATAGGACGTCTTATCATAGATCATAGAATAGAATCCCTACAGTGCAGAAAGAGGCCATTCAGCCCATCGAGTCTGTACCGACTCTCTGAAAGAGTATCTTACCCAGACCCACCTCCTCCACTCTCTCTCCGTAAACCTACACATTTACCATGGCCAATCCCCCTAACCTAAGCATCTTTGGACACTAAGTGGCAATTTAGCATGGCCGATCCATCTAACCTGCACATCTTCGGATACTAAGGGTCAATTTAGCATGGCCAATCCACCTAACCGCACATCTTTTGGAGGAAACCGGAGCATCCAGAGGAAACCCACGCAGACACGGGGTGAACATGCAAACTCCACTCAGACAGTCACCCAAGGCTGGAATCGAACCCAAGTCCCTGGAGCTGTGAAGCAGCAGTGCTAACCACTGTGCCACCGTGCTGCCCCATTTAACACACTAAAATGTCCAAAGGCACTTCATGGCGCTATGTGGTTGCTAGTTGTTGCTGTTATTAGTACTGTAGTAGCTACAAGTTGGCCATCTCTTATTCAACTTCCAGCAGTCATTGAATGTTTGTTTTTGCCTCGTAAAGTGCGTCAGTAACTCACCATTTCGAGTGAAATGCGTCTGCGCAACTGACTATTAAAGTTAAAATTCCAAATCTTCTCCCGCATCTAGTGGTGGACTAAGGCAGACGTCCATGTTTCCATAGCTAGTTATTCCTGGAACAGGTCTCTAGTCTGTCGCTTTCAAGCTAAGAGCAGCCGTGTAATCCACTGTTTTAATGAATTTCCCTAAAAATAGTGGCTGGAATTTTACTGTCCCGCCCGCAAAGGGAATGGGACTGGGCGAGGGGCGGACAATGGGAAGGTCCGTTGACCTCAGGCGGGATTTTACGGTTTCGGATGAGTAAGGCTGTAAAATCCTGCCCTCTAGTGAGTTACACTAGCACGTTCCACTAAAATTAGTGAGTTACACCAGCACGTTCCACTAAAATTAGTGAGTTACACTGGCACGTTTCACTAATATTAGTGAGTTACACTCTCATACACTTTGTTACTCATGGTGAGCTGATGTGCTAATTAGTCTCAGGTTCCTGTCTTTTGCTGAACAGAAGGTTTATCTAATCCTTAGTCCCATAGGCAGCGCCCTTAAAGAAGAAATCCTTTAAGTAAGTTCACAAGTGAGTTACTTTGAAAATTCCCTAGTCGCCCACACTCCGGTGCCTGTTCGGGTACACTGAGGGAGAATTTATCATGGCCAATGCACCTAACAGCACATCTTTCGGATTCTGGGAGGCAGACTGTGACTGGGGCGGCACGGTAGCACAGTGGTTCGCACTGCTGCTTCACAGCTCCAGGGACCCGGGTTCGATTCCCGGCTTGGGTCACTGTCTGTGTGGAGTTTGCACATTCTCCTCGTGTCTGCGTGGGTTTCCTCCGGGTGCTCCGGTTTCCTCCCACACACTAAAGATGTGCGGGTTAGGTTGATTGGCCATGCTAAAATTGCCCCTTAGTGTCTTGAGATGCGTAGGTTAGAGGGATTAGCGGGTAAATATGTAGGGATATGGGGGTAGGGCCTGGGTGGGATTGTGGTCGGTGCAGACTCGATGGGCCGAATGGCCTCTTTTTGCTCTGTAGGGTTTCTATGATTCTATGCGTAGGTTTCCTCCGGGTGCTCCGGTTTCCTCCCACAGTCCAAAGATGTGCAGGTTAGGTGGATTTGCCATGCTAAATTGCCCCTTAGTGCCAGGGGGACTAGCTAGGGTAAATGCATGGGGTTACGGGGATAGGGCCTGGGTGAGTTTGTGGTCAATGCAGGCTCGATGGGCCGAATGGCCTCCTTCTGCACTGCAGGATTCTATGAAACCGGAGCACCCGGAGGAAACCCACGCAGACACGGGGAGAATGTGCAGACTCCACACAGACAGTGACCCAAACCGGGAATCGAACCTGGGTCCCTGGAGCTGGGAGGCAGCAGTGCTAACCACTGTGCCACAGTGCCGCGAGCCTCAATGCACTAGCTTTAAGAGAATCAGGGTTGTGTCTGTAATCTCGGAATCGATTGCACACAGATGTTTCTCCTATCTGCAGTTTTCAATTTGAACTCTGAGTGTTATCAGGATGTGGAATGCCCCTTGAGAAACACTGGCACAAACAGAAGCAAAAACAGCTTTTATAAGCTAAGAGGAGAAACATACAAGAATTAAACATTTTGAAGGTTTTGGGGCTGAGGGGATTACCTCTTGCAGATTGCTGGGCCAAGTGTGCTGGCCTCAATGGCCAGTCGGTGCTGTAAGTTTAAAATATGAAGACACTAATCGAGAAGGATTGGAAGCGTGTGTTTGCTTGCTGTTTCCCTTCCTTGTGTAAAAAGATAACTTAATCCGTTTGACCCCAGAGGGCCTGAGGCAGCATTTCTGAAATCCCCGTGCATCTGTTTCCTCACAGGGTTTCCAAACTCAGAGACATCCCTGGAGGTTTGAACATGCGTGACATCTGACAACATATGGAACAGGGTCGCAGAATGGCTGAGGCACAGGAAGAGGCTGTTCGGCCCGTCAAATCTGTACTGGCTCTCCGCAAGTTTTTCAAGTTTATTTATTCGTGTCACAAGTAGTTACATTAACGTTGCAATGAAGTTACTGTGAAAATCCCCCAATCGCCACACTCCAACCCCCGTTTGGGTACACTGAGGGAGAATTTAGCACAGCCAATGCACCTAACCAGCCCGTCTTTCGGACTGTGGGGGAGGAAACCGGAGCACCCGGAGGAAACCCACGCAGACATGGGGAGAACGTGCAGACTCCGCAAGACAGTCACCCGAGGCTGGAGGTGAACCCGGGACCCTGGTGCTGTGAGGCAGCAGTGCTAACCACTGTGTCACCGTGCCACCCTAGAGTTTCTCGGCTAGTCCCATCTCACTCCTTTCTCCTGTAAATCCGACAATATTTTTTCTTTTCAATGAATTACCCAGTGAGCGCTGCGACAGATCCTGCCTCCACAGACTCTCGGGCGATGCATTCTGGATCTACGTCGAGCTGTTTACCTCATTTCGTCTCCTGGTTCTTTGGTTATTTATCTTTAATCAGTGCCCTCTGCTTCTCAACCCTTCCACCAGTCAAAGCGCTGCTGCCTCACAGCGTCAGGGACCCAGGTTCGATTCTGGCCTTGGGTCACTGTCTGGGTGGAGTTTGCACGTTCTCCCTGTGTCTGCATTATTTTTAGCAGAGGCTGTGGCCTCACATATTGCCTGTAAAGTTGGGGATCACGAACCCATCCAGGAAGTCATGACGGGATTAATTACCTGCGGTCTTGACTTCCGCCCCCTGCATGTGAGGACTTCCTGCCTCCAAGAGCCAATCAGAGGGCTGGTGGTTCTCCAGGCCCATCAGCGCCACCGGGAGCGCTGGCCACTGCTGGGACTGCAGAAGTCCTCAGGCTCGGGCCCTGGAGGAGGTAGAACTGACAAGGAAAGATGGGATCAAGCAGGTGCAGCCATTTCCGGTGGGGAGGACCCTCTGATGGGCACGGGGTAACCAAACATTTAAGGTTGTTCCCCCACCAGCAATTAATTGGGAAAAGCCAAGCATCTTGCCTTAATGACGATGCATCATAATGAAGTGCTTCGCAAGGTTAGTCATGGTACGAATCAATTCCAGCCTCCCGGACTACGTGGGTCTACAACAGTTTGCCTACCGCCGCGACAAGTCCACAGCAGATGCCATCTCCCTGGCCGTGCACTCAACCCTGGAACACCTGGATAACAAAGACACCTATGTCAGACTCCTATTTATTGACTACAGCTCAGCCTTCAACACAACTATTCCCACAAAACTCTGCGGCCTGGGCCTCGGCACCTCCCTCTGTGACTGGATCCTGAACTTCCTAACTCACAGACCATAATTAGTAAGGACAGGCAACAACACCTCCTCCACGATCATCCTCAGTGCCCCACAAGGCTGTGTTCTCAGCCCCCTATTATACTCCTTATACACCTGTGACTGTGCGGCCAAATTCCCCTCCAACTCAATTTTCAAGTTTGCTGATGACATCACCGTAGTGGGTCAGATCTCAAACAATGGCGAGACAGAGTACAGGAATGAGATAGAGAATCTGGTGAACTGGTGCGGCAACAATAATCTCTCCCTCAACGTCAACAAAATAAAGGAGATTGTCATCGACTTCAGGAAGCATAGTGAAGGACATGCCCCTGTCTACATCAATGGGGACGAAGTAGAAATGGTTGAGAGCTTCAGGTTTTTAGGTGTCCAGATCACCAACAACCTGTCCTGGTCCCCCCATGTCAACACCATAGTTAAGAAAATGTATCAATGCCTCTACTTTCTCAGAAGACTAAGGAAATTTGGTCTGCTCTGCCCAAGACTGCAAGAAACTACAAAGGGTGTGAGTGTAGCCCAGTCCACCACGCAAACCAGCCTCCCATCCATTGACTCTGTCTACATGTCCCACTGCCTCAGCAAAGCAGCCAGCATAATTAAGGACCCCACGCACCCCGGACATTCTCTCTTCCACCTTCTTCCCTTGGGAAAAAGATACAAAAGTCTGAGGTCACGTACCAACCGACTCAAGAACAGCTTCTTCCCTGCTGCCATCAGACTTTTGAATGGACCTAACTCGCATTAAGTTGATCTTTCTCTACACCCTAGCTATGACTGTAACACTACATTCTGCACTCTCTCGTTTCCTTCCCTATGAATGGTATGCTTTGTCTGTATAGGACACAAGAAACAATACCTCAATTGGCCTGAGGGCTGGTGGACATCCCGATAACCTCACCGCTGGAAAAATACCCGCAGCAGCAAGTAGGCGATGGGCACAGTGCCCCCCCCCCCACCCGCCCCCCTCCCTCACCATTCCACCCAGTTTTATCCCCCTCCCACCTGCCAGGCTGTTCCCAGGTGTGGTTTGGTATTCCTGCCATAGAGAGTGAATTCCAATTGCTTCTCACTGAAGAGGGTGGGTTGAGGAGGGGTGGTGGGGGTAGGGGGGGTGGTTCAGGACTTGCAGCCACACTCTGCTTGTTCATTTATCCCCTTTTATCAGGACTAGCTGTCTTTACGAACCCACATTGAGGAGAGTTCAGGTCAAAGCTCACTCGCCAACGGTGGACAGATTCCTAAAGATTCACCGCCATCTGGTGGCAGGCAGTGGATGGTGCGACTTGAATGGAATCTCACCCGACATCAAGACCTAAGGAACGTTGGGGGTGGCGAACCAGGGGCTCCCTGCCCCCTCTACGGACACAGACCCGATGTGTTCAGAGACAGTTTTGCTGGATTTGTTTATGGGCTTTTCCCCTGGGCAGCTTAGTACTGTAAGAGTTTTAACAACACCAGGTTAAAGTCCAACAGGTTTATTTGGTAGCAAATGCCATAAGCTTTCGGAGCGCTGCTCCTTCGTCAGATGGAGTGGAAATCTGCTCTCAAACAGGGCACAGAGACACAAAATCAAGTTACAGAATACTGATTAGGATGCGAATCCCTACAGCCAACCAGACCTTAAAGATACAGACAATGTGGGTGGAGGGAGCACTAAGCACAGGTTAAAGAGAAGCTTAGTACTCTCAGCTGTGAATCAAAAGGCCATAGATTCAAGTCTCATTGCAGAGACATGGGGGGTGATTCTCCCACTCTGCCGTGTGGGAGAATCTCGCGGCTGGGCATGCGTGGGATTCACATATGCCCGCATCTCCCAGTGCCGGATTTCTGGAAACCGGCGGGAAGATAGGTCAGTGATTTAAATCTCTATTTAAATCTAATTTTAATGTAATTAGCGATCCCGGGACTGTAGTTTCCAGGCCCGCTGGCCTCTCCCACCCACCAAAGCGGGGTTTAAAATAGCTCCCCATTTTCAGGGAACTATTGGGACAACCCTGCTGGACTGGAGGGGGGGAGGGGAATTGGCGGCCACCAGGGAGTAGGGCAGCAGGCGAGGTGCCCTCTGGGCATGGACACCCTGGCGCTGCCAAAGGCCAAAGTGTCCATGCCCAAGAGGCACCTTGGCATTGCCCATTGGGCGTGGGGCAGTGCCAAAGGAGCAGGGCCAATTGGGGTTGGGTCATAATGGGGGTGTGATCGGTGGGAGTGGCGGGTTCCCGCTGCCACTCTGCCGTTGGGATCGCAGGGGGCAGGAGGTAGGCCTACAATCGGGGCGGGCTGGGGAGGCGGAGGTTGGGGGGATGGTCTGCCTACGAAGGTGCCTGCACTGCGGGGGTGGGGGGCTGGAAATCGGGGTGGGGGGTTCAGGCTGGCCCTGGGAATGGTCGAGGGGCCTGCGATTGGGCCGTGGGGGGATTGGGGGGTCAGCACTGCGGGGGTCCCGGGCTGGCCAGCGATTGAGCTGTCCAACAAACGGGGACGCTGACGATACGGATGCGCAGAGTTCCGCTGGTTTCAACCTCCCCGTCCCCTGAAATCGAATGGTATTCACACCGGTGCCCTCTGCAGTGCACAGAGTGTGGGAGATTCCAGTGTGAACCCCCACTGCAGAAAACAGCATAAATTACTCCAGTTTTCCCACAAGTTCAACACTTAGAATTATTTTGGAAGAATTCTGCCCGTGGACGGAGAGAGGGGCACGGTGGGGCGGGGTGTATTTTCCGCTCCTGATTTTTGGGGCAAGTATGATGGAGGAGGCAGAGATTTGAATGGGACTCTAGAAATGGTATTTCACACTGGTGGGAGATACCCGGGTCCCTGATCCCCCAACCACTGTGCCATTGATAAAGCCAGCTATCGGTTCATTTGGTTTCTGGACTAGGTGTTGAATTTGGCTCTTTCTAATGTATTGGCCTGTAAATTCCTCAGAGGGGCAATCAGTGGCAGATCGTCACTCCATACCCACTTACCGTCCAGCAGGGCGGCACGGTAGCACAGTGGTTAGCACTGCTGCTTCACAGCTCCAGGGACCTGGGTTCGATTCCTGGCTCGGGTCACTGTCTGTGTGGAGTTTGCACATTCTCCTCGTGTCTGCGTGGGTTTCCTCCGGGTGCTCCGGTTTCCTCCCACAGTCCAAAGATGTGCAGGTTAGGTTGATTGGCCATGTAAAATTGCCCCTTAGTGTTCTGAGATGTGTAAGTTAGAGGGGATTCGTGGATAAAATATGTAGGGATATGGGGGTAGGGCCTGGGTGGGATTGTGGGCGGTGCAGACTCGATGGGCTGAATGGCCTCTTTCTGCGCTGTAGGGTTTCTATGATCTATGATCTACCTACACTTCAAATGGAAAGTGCCTGACTCGCCCGGCCTTCCTGACTCGTCCGGCCTTCCTGATTCGCCCGGTCTTCCTGACTCAGGCCTTCCTGACTCACCCGGCCTTCCTGACTCACCCGGCCTTCCTGACTCAGGCCTTCCTGACTCGCCCGGCCTTCCTGACCCGCCCGGCCTTCCTGACTCGCCCGGCCTTCCTGACTCGCCCGGCCTTCCTGACTCACCCAGCCTTCCTGACTCGCCCGGCCTTCCTGACTCACCCGGCCTTCCTGACTCGCCCGGTCCTCCTACTCAGGCCTTCCTGACTCAGGCCTTCCTGACTCGTCCGGCCTTCCTGACTCGCTCGGCCTTCCTGACTCGCCCGGCCTTCCTGACTCGCCCGGCCTTCCTGACTCGCCCGGCCTTCCTGACTCGCTCGGCCTTCCTGACTCGCCCGGCCTTCCTGACTCGCCCGGCCTTCCTGACTCGCCCGGCCTTCCTGACTCAGGCCTTCTTGAAGAAGTGAGGCACTTCCTGCCTCCAGCAGTGAAGGGCAAAAGAGTGCAGCGAAGGAGGACATGCCCCCTTTTTACAGCACTACCTGCAGTAAAGCAGGTTAGGTCAAAGGTCCCATCGAAAGGGAGAAAGTAAGTTTCTATCTAAGGCAAGTGAATGGGTTGTGGGTTGGTGGTTTGGACATCAGTGGGAGGGGGATCCAGACATCTGGGGGTGGGGGGTGTAGGTGGATCCAGACATCGGGTGGAAGGGGGGGGCGGAATGGCTAGGCGGTCTGTTCTCCAGGAGTTAGGGGATTCGGACATTGGGAGGGGAGTCAGACATCAGTGGGGGTGGGGGGCGGTGGGGGGGGGGTGGGGAGGAGGTGGGGGGTGGGTGGGATTTGAACATCAGGGGATATGTGATGGGAGCGTGGAGCCAGTTCAGGGAGGGTGTGTTGGGTTGGATCAGAGGATGGGTTGGTGGGGGGGTTGTTTAGATCAAGGGGTCAGCTGGGTTGGGGGGGTTGTTTAGGTCGCAGGGTGGGGGTTGGTAAGGCCAGTGTGGGGTTGGGTCAGTGAGGTCGGTAGGGGTCTGGTTAAAGACAGTTGGGAAAATTCATGCAGATGGGAAGTGTGGGGAATACTGTGGGGGATGCGGTGCTTGGTTGGGGGTCCCCTGGGTGTATGGACTATGGAAGGTATATGGTGCAGTGTTCAACCTGGGTAATAAAAATAGTTACTCTGAAATTAGGAGCGCTTTTCTTCTTTATAACTTTTTTAGTGTAACTATGATTGTAATGGGTGGCACAGTGGTTAGCACTGCTGCCTCACAGCTCCATGGACCTGGGTTCAGTTCCCGGCTTGGGTCACTGTCTGTGTGGAGTTTGCATATTCTCCTCGTGTCTGCGTGGGTTTCCTCCGGGTGCTCCGGTTTCCTCCCACAGTCCAAAGATGTGCGGGTTAGGTGAATTGGCCATGCTAAATTGCCCCTTAGTGTCAGGGGGACTAGCTAGGGTAAATGCATGGGGTGACAGGGATAGGGCCTGGGTGGGATCGTGGTCCGTGCAGACCTGATGGGCCGAATGGCCTCCTTCTGCACTGTAGGATTCTAAACTTCTAAGTTAGTTAAACACTGGCAGAACCATCTGAATTGAATGATTATAGTTGCTTTGTCAAATGGTCCCCAGCCCAGTGCAATTGTCCAGAGGAAGTTAGCCCTGCTGGATAATTGTTGGTAAACCCTTATGGGAACTTCCAAGAGGAATTCCCAGCACATCTTTGTTGTTACCACAACACCCCCTCCCCCCACCGCTCCCCCCTCCCCCCCACCCCCGCCGCACCCCCCCCCCCGCCCCACCCCACACACACACATATCTGACGCTGGGGACCCAAGAGGTTATGGTCCATTGTCACTCTGTAAATTAAAATAATTATCAATGGCTTCCAAGACTCCTTTGAATTTGTCTGATGTTCCATTAAAGCTTTGACATCATCAGCAATTTCTCCAATCGAGTACATTAACGTATTGGCTCGTTCAACTTCAGAATTATTGTCCAATCTTAAAACAATTTGGAATCTTAAAAGTATCTTCCCTCCATAGTGCCCCAATTCTGTTTTTGATTTAATCCTTCCTTAGGCACAAGTTCCTTTGCCAATGTGAATATGGAATCCATAGCTGTTTTAAACTTCTGGGAAGTTTGCCTTGATTTGTAAATTGTTTTTGCGGCAATGCAGTTTTCCCATTCTGACCAGCCTTTCACTGATACGTGCTGTGGTTGCTGATCCTTTCTCGTAATCATAGAATCTCTATAGTACAGAAGGAAGCCATTCGGCCCATCAAGCCTGCACCGACAACAATCTCACCCAGGCCCTATCCCCGTAACCCCACGTGTTTACCCTGCTCATTCCCCTGACACTAAGGGGCAATTTAGCATGGCCAATCCACCTAACCCACACATCTTTGGAGTGTGGAAGGAAACCGGAGCGCCCGGAGGAAACCCACAGGGAGAACATGCAAACTCCAAACAGACAGTCACCTGAGGGGAATCAAATCCAGGTCTCTGGCGCTGTGAGGCAGCAATGCTAACCACTGTGCCTTCATGCCACTCCAAATCATTTCTAATCTTTTCAACGAATCAGTGAGGCAAAAGAACGCGGCTTTCGAACTGAACGCATATTTGGGAATTTGGTGAGTGGGGAATTTAAGATGTTAATCTTGTTCTTGAAAAATCTAGTCTAGTCCGGAATTAGTAATAACTGGAAAGTGCTGTGTAAGTAAACTAAGTTTCTTTCTTTCTTCCAGTTTTAGGCAGGGTGAACACACTCTGCTGAGAGAGCCTCTGACAGTGCAGCACTGCCCCAGTAGTGTTGTGCTCAGGCATCTGGAGCAGCTCCATAACACACTGACTTAGGAGCCAGGGCTGGCCTCTGGGCTTCTGCACCTATCAAATAAACACAGCCATCCAACTGAAAAGCAGAATCCCAAAGGTAATAATCTCTGGATTATTAGCTGAGCCGTGTGCCAATTTGCACAGAATACAAAAAATTGGGAAGTTTAATCCTGACTCAAAGGGAGTAATTCTCCTGTCACACCCAC
The DNA here is from genome assembly GCF_964213995.1 of Mustelus asterias. Lineage (NCBI taxonomy): Eukaryota > Metazoa > Chordata > Chondrichthyes > Carcharhiniformes > Triakidae > Mustelus > Mustelus asterias. The sequence goes on from NC_135818.1 coordinate 20,550,442, forward strand.
CATGGGAATCGTAGCGGGCGGGGATGGATATGCAAAGGTCCGTTGACCCCGGGCAGGATTTTCCAGTCTTGAGGCAAGCGCGACTGGAAAACCCCACCCAAAGACTGGGAGAAGTGGGTCCCGGTTTGTGGGACACCAGTGCTGGGGAAAATGGGGCCTCTACCTTTTGGACCATCTACACCTGAACCGTGCCGAGACCAGAATGCCACTGAGCCGTGTAACTAGGGAAATAGAGAGGGTTTTTTTAACTAAATAGCAGAGGCAAAGGATCAAATTTGGGAAGAGATGGTAAATCAAAGAGTAGAGAAAAGATATGAGAGAAAGGTATCAATGTGGGAAATTTTAAACGGACCATGAGAGGAAGGGACAGGGACACAAATCTAAAGAGTAAATCAGCAGATAAGGCTGGAGGTTACAAAAATAATAAAAGGACAAAACTAAAGGCTCTGTATCTGAATGAACATGACATTCAAAACAGATAATCTGATCGTACAAATAAATGGTGGTGAGCTGCCTTCTTGAAACGCTGCCGTCCACATGCTGTGGGTTGCAACTGAGAGACTCGCTTGGCCATTTCAAAGGGCAGCTGAGAGTCAACCATATTGCTGTGGCTCTGGAGTCACATGTAGGCCAGACCAGGGAAGGACAGATTTCAAGAAGATGGCAGATGGAGTTTAATCCAGACAAATGTGAGGTAATGTATTTTGGAAGGTCTAATACAGATAGGAAATATACAGCAAATGGCAGAACCCTTAAGAGTATTGATAGGCAGAGGGATCTGGGTGTACAGGTACTGAAACTGAAGTACTGTGTGTACAGGTACTGTTCAGGTCACTGAAAGTGGCAACGCAGGTGGAGAAGGTAGTCAAGAAGGCATATGGCATGCTTGCCTTCATCGGACGGGGCATTGGGTTTAAAAATTGGCAAGTCATGTTGCAGCTTTATAGAACCTTAGTTAGGCCACATTTGTAATATAGTGTTCAATTCTGGTTGCCACACTACCAGAAGGATGTGGAGGCTTTGGAGAGGGTACAGAAAAGATTTACCAGGATGTTGCCTGGTATGGAGGGCATTGGCTATGAGGTGAGGTTGGAGAAACTTTGTTTGTTCTCACTAGAACGACGGAGGTTGAGGGGCGGCCTGATAGAAGTCTACAAGATTATGAGGGGCATGGACAGAGTGGATAGTCAGAAGCTTTTTCCTAGGGTGGAAGAGTCAATTACTAGGGGGCATAGGCTTAAGGTGCGAGGGGCAAGGTTTAAAGGAGATGTACGAGACAAGTTTTGTACACAGAGGGTGGTGGGTGCCTGGAACTCGCTGCCAGGGGAGGTAGTGAAAGCAGATGTGATAGTGAGTTTTGAGGGGTGTCTGGACAAATACATGAATAAGATGGGAATAGAGGGATACGGTTCCCGGAAGGGTAGGGGCTTTTAGTTCAGTCGGGCAGACACCCCTTAAAACTCACTATCACATCTGCTTTCACTACCTCCCCTGGCAGCGAGTTCCAGGCACCCACCACCCTCTGTGTACAAAACTTGCCTCGTACATCTCCTTTAAACCTTGCCCCTCGCACCTTAAACCTATGCCCCCTAGTAATTGACTCTTCCACCCTAGGAAAAAGTGTCTGACTATCCATGCCCCTCATAATCTTGTCAGTGCAGGCTTGGAGGGCCGAAGGGCCTGTTCCTGTGCTGTAATTTTCTTTGTTCTTTCTTTGCTTCCCTGAAGGACATCAGTGAACCAGATGGGATTTTCCAACAATCAACAATGGTTTTATGGTCATCAGTAGATTCTTAATTCCAGATTTCTTGTTTTTGAATTCCAATTCCAATATCTGCCGTGGTGGGATTCGAACGCGAGTCCCCAGAACATTCACTGAGTTTCTGGATTAATAGTCTAATGATAATACCACTAGGCCACCGACTCCCCGTTGGAATTTAGGAAGGCAGAAAGCTTGGAAAAGGTGGAGGGGTGGCTCTGTTAATTAATGATGGTATTAGCACAATAGAGAGGATGGCTTAAATTCCGGAAAGCAGGATATGGAAATGGTTTGAGTAGAGATGAGAAGTGGAGTACAGCCTCCCTCCTCCCTCCCCCACAACAGTAACCCTGATGTAGAATGGGGTATAATGGAAGATGTAATGGGAATTTATCAGAAAGGTAGAGAGATTGTGGTGTCTGTCTCTTTAAGATAGCGCAACAGAAGAAGGTCACCTGGCTTCAGGGACCAATGGGAAATGAAAGTGAGTGATCATCCCAGAGGGTGGAGGCCTATTGGGCAGATTACATCTGGAAGCCACTTGTAAGCATGTTAAGACTGGAGCAGCTGCTCCAAGGCAGCCCAGAACTGCAAACCTCTGCGTCAAGTTTCTCTTTATCAATAAATACTTTTTTGTTCCTTTGTGATGATACTGTGCCTTTAAGACATTTTTTTAAAAAATCATGTTTCTTGTAAAGGGTATGTTTAAAATTCAGCTCTGTTTTACAGGGTGCTGATCTGTCTGCACTGGGCAGCTCATATGCTGAGAATGCAGGAGATTAGTTGGTTTCTTCCCTGTCCTGGAAGAAGCAAGAGGATGTCTTCCGTAGCTAAAAAAGAGAGTTAAACTGTTTTAGAAAATGTCCAAAAGGCGGAGCTGCAGTTTCCCACCAAAACTCCAGAAGCACTGGAAAAGCACAGAGAGAGAGAAAAACAGCAATTATAGGCTGTTAAAAAAAGGTTGACAGTCTTAAAGCAGTAAAGAATTTATAGAGTTGTAAAACATTGAAATGCAACAACCACAAGAAGGAACAAAGGACAAGGGGCAGGAAAATCAGTGTCCCCAGATAGAATGCAACTCTCAAAATGGGGTCTGTAAGCAACGCAAGAAGGCCTCAGTGGAGGAAATTAAGACCTCAAGCGAAACGCTGGAGCTCAGAGGAGGTAATAGGCCCTCAAGGAAGATGCAATGCCAGACTCAGAGTAGGCAGTAAAAGATACTGGAGAAGCATTGAAAGCCCTGGAGAGGTGTAGGGTAAGCACTGGAAAACTCTACAGAAGGAGGGCACCAATGGGCCCTAGAAGATGGGCACAAAGACCCAGGAGGGCACCGAAAGACCCTGGAAGTGGGGGGGGGGGTCAACAATAAAAGACCCTGAAAGAGGGCAACAGAAGACCCTAAATGAAGAGCTGAAAGAAAGCAAGGTTCAGTTGCATCCCACCCTTTTGTCCTGTTGTGAGAAGTTCCCTGAAAGTTTTAGCAATGAACTACAAGCAAACGATAAAACTGCAATCAGTCAGAAAGTAAGACAAGCCACAGCAGAAGAAGAAAGAGTGAAAAGAATTGGATAAACGTAACCGAGAACTACAGCAAATAGAAAATCAGGTCAACGTTTGTGACCCAAATCAAAATGAGAAGCGGCCAATCTTTATCAAAGCTAAGAAAGAAAACACACTGAATTTGATTTGATTTGATTTGATTTATTATTGTCACATGTATTGGGATACAGTGAAAAGTATTGTTTCTTGCTCTACAAAGCATACCGTTCATAGGGAAGGAAAGGAGAGGGTGCAGAATGCAATGTTACAGTCATAGCCAGGGTGTAGAGAAAGATCAACTTAATGCAAGATAGGTCCATTCAAAAGCCTGATGGCAGCAGGGAAGAAACTGTTCTTGAATCGGTTGGTACGTGACCTTAGACTTTTGTATCTTTTTCCCGACAGAAGAAGGTGGAAGAGAGAATGTCCGGGGGGGCATGGGGTCCTGGATTATGCTGGCTGCTTTTCCGGGGCAGTGGGAAGTGTAGGAGAAAGGAGAAGGAGAATCAGAAACCAGAACAGTTTAATCATCGGATACAATTAGTTCTCAACTGGGTGAGAGATTGGAAAGGCAACAGTTGCGAAATAAAAGTGAATTGGAACAAATTCAGAAATAGGTTGAAGGCTGCGATTCCTGCAGAGAACTCTTTTACCAAGGAGGAGCCACTTAAAATTATCGGTTTATGTAAGGGTACTTCAGATGAATATCAAGATAAAGGAAAAGAGTTATTAAAAAAACAATGCAGGAGCTGGAACGGGCTCAGACCAAACTGCAACTGGCGGAGACAGACTGCAAAAGAAAACTGAGGCTGAGGAGGAAGCGGATGTGTGGAATAAAGAACTATTCAGGTCCAAGCAGAAGATTAGTTGATCCAGAAGATGAGATTGGAAAGTGAAGCCACTCAGCTGATAAAGTTACGTGAAGTGAACTCGAAAAAGCAGCAATTCAGGTAGAGAAGGATCAGAGATTATGGCTGGGATTCTCCCAAAAAGGTTCCAAGTGTTGAATTTGTGGGAAAACTGGAGTAATTTACGTTGTTTTTTTCAGTGGAGTTCGCACTAGAATCTCCCACACTCTGTGCAGTGCAGAGGGCACCAGCGTGAATATCATTAAATTTCAGGGGGCGGGGCCTGGGAGTCTGACAGCTCCGAAACTCTGTGCATGCGCAGTGGAACTCTGGAACTCTGCGCATGCGCAGTGGAACTCTGGAACTCTGCGCATGCGCAGTGGAACAGTGGAACTCTGGAACTCTGCGCATGCGCAGTGGAACTCTGGAACTCTGCGCATGCGCAGTGGCCCCGAACTGTCAGCCTCCCCTTTGCTGACCAGCTCGATCGCTGGCCAGCCCGGGACCCCTGCAGTGCTGCTCCCCTCCCCAATCCCTCCATGGCCCGATCGCGACCCGCCCAACCATTCCTGGGTCAGCCCCGAACCTCCCCTGTCCCAGACTGCCCAATCTCCAGCCCCCCCCTCCCACCCCACCAATGGGGATTACCCCATCCTCCCTGGCAGACCCACCTCTCGGCAGACCCCCCCCCCCCCCCACCCCCGCTTCCCCCAGGCTTCCCTGATTGCTGTCCTTCCTCCAGCCCCGACCGATCCCAACGCAGAGCGGAAGCGGGGCCCCTCACCCCCACCGATCGCCCCCTAGGCCCTGCCCTTCAATATGCCCCAGCCCCTTGGCACTGCCCCACGCCTGATGAGCAGTGCCAAGGTGCCCCCAGGCATTGGCAGCGGGATGGGAGAATTGCCCCTATGCACCAGAACAAAATTGTTGAAATGGTCACACTATAAGAAATGCACCAAAACGAATGTGAAAACATGGTCGATGAAAAGCATGTTGAATGGAAACATTTGGAAGAGAAGGAATGTTATCACACAAGCCAAGTACCAGAATTAGAGCACTGTGACCATTTCCTTCACAAGGGACAGACTGAGTTTGTGAATGAACTGTCAAGACATAAGACTGTGTTGTATTGTGCTGATGGTACCTGCAGGCATTGTACAGTAAGGTGCTTGATAGAGAAAAGGATCAATGGAGGATTGGAGAGTGACACTGTCTTCAGAGTAAAGCATGTAGTCTATGGTCAGTGCACAGTCTAGGATAGAACTTGAAAAGCAGCAAACCTGCACTGGAGAGTCCCATCCAAAACCACATTTGGAATAATGATTAATTAAAGCCTTGTAGTTTGTGTTATGTTAAAGGCAAGCCTCAAGACTTCATCACTGAACAATCGCGACATTGATTTACAAATATCTAACTTGTGAGTTGATGCGCTATCAATAAGGCGAAAGACTACCTGTGTGCCAATACAAGTGTAGGCTTTTATTCACAACAGAATCAGGAGCAGATCCCAACAAATAACCGACCTGGACTGAACAAGGGGGAGGAGACAGCCACCTTTATACGAGGTGCCGAGGGGAGGAACCAAACTGGAAGGGGATGTGTCCAGGTATGACAAACACACACAACGGTGGTCCATATAGGACAAAGGCACAACTGAGGTCCACCACATTCACCCCTTCCTTTAAAAAAACAATACGGGGGCGAAGCGGAAACAATATTACAAGTCGAGACGAACCGGTGGCTTGATCCGCCGTCGCGATCGTCGTAGTGCAGGTCGCAGAGTCGTCCGAGCAGGGAGCGATGTCGGCCCAGGCTCCGTACAGTGAGCGTCGAGAGAAGGCGCGAGGTGGCGCGAAGCGGACCGATCCGTCGTCCCGTCCAGTCGTCGGGTACTGCGTGGCGACGGCTCCGGCGACTCAAGCGAGCTGTACACAGGGGCGAGAGGAGTGAGCAGTGGCCCTGGTGGCGTATGGGGAATAGTGGGAACCGGAGCTGGGGGGTGGGGGGCCGCAACAGGCTCTGGGCGCACTACATTGGGGACAGGGACTGAGGGAGGAAGAGGCGTAGCAGTCTCCGAGTGGACAACACCAGGAACCGTGGGGCGGAAGGACGTGGTGACCTCAGGGGCACCTGCGGGTGCCAAGTCACGGACGGAAACCGTGTCCTCCCGCCCATCAGGGTACGCTACATAAGCGTATTGAGGATTAGCGTGGAGCAATTGGACCTCCTCGACCAAGGGATCTGCCTTATGGGTCCGGACATGCTTCCGAAGCAGGACGGGCCCCGGGGACATCAGCCAACCCGGGAGCGAAGTACCCGAGGAGGACTTCCTGGGAAACGAAAACATCCACTCGTGAGGGGTCGTATTGGTCACTGTGCACAAGAGTGACCTAATGGAATGTAATACATCTGGAAGGACGTCTTGCCAACGGCTGACTGGAAGGCCCCTAGACCGTAGCGCTAATAGAACGGCCTTCCAGACGGTTGCGTTCTCCCGCTCTGCTTGAACATTACCCCTGGGGTTATAGCTCGTGGTGCGGCTGGAGGCAACGCCTTTGGCGAGCAGGTACTGCCTCAGCTCGTCACTCATGAAAGAGGACCCACGGTCGCTATGAATATAGGCTGGGAAGCCGAACAGGGTGAAGAGCTTGTTCAGGGTCCGAATCACTGTAGCCGTGGTCATGTCCGAGCAGGGGAAGGCAAAAGGGAAACGTGAGTATTCATCAATGATATTCAGGAAATAAACATTGCGGTTAGAGGAGGGGAGGGGGCCTTTAAAATCAATGCTAAGGCTCTCAAACGCGCGAGTGGCCTTCACCAGGTGCGCCCTACCTGGCCGGTAGAACTGCGGTTTGCACTCAGTGCAGACCCTGCATTGCCTGGTAATCGTCCGGACTTCCTCGAGGGAGTAAGGCAGGTTACGGGACTTGACAAAGTGGAAAAATCTGGTGACACCCGGGTGACAGAGGTCGTTATGGAGGGACTGTAGCTGGTCTAGTTGGGCACTGGCACATGATCCACGGGACAGGGCATCTGGGGGCTCATTGAGCTTCCCGGGCCGGTACATGATGTCATATCTGTAGGTGGAGAGCTCAATCCTCCACCGCAAGATCTTGTCATTCTTAATCTTGCCCTTTTGCCTGGTGTTAAACAGAAAGGCAACGGACCGCTGGTCCATAATTAAGGTGAATCGTTGGCCCGCAAGATAATGGCGCCAGTGCCGGACGGCTTCCACGATGGCCTGGGCCTCCTTCTCGACCGAGGAGTGTCGAATCTCAGGGCCTTGTAAGGTCCGGGAAAAGAAGGCCACCGGACGGCCCCTCTGGTTAAGGGTGGCGGCTAGGGCAAAGTCAGACGCATCACTTTCCACTTGGAATGGGATGGATTCGTCCACAGCATGCATCGCGGCCTTCGCGATGTCCGCTTTGATGTCGTCGAAGGCCATACGGGCCTCCTCCGCCAGGGGAAAAGAGGTTGATTTTAGAAGCGGACGGGCTTTATCCGCATAACGGGGAACACACTGGGCATAGTAGGAGAAGAAGCCCAGGCATCTCCTCAGTGCTTTGAGGGTAGTAGGGAGGGGAAGCTGCATAAGGGGACGCATACGGGCTGGGTCGGGGCCAAGGACACCATTTTCTATCACGTACCCAAGGATGGCGAGGCGGCGTGTCCGGAAAACACACTTCGCCTCATTATATGTCAGGTTCAGGAGAGTGGCCGTACGAAGGAATTTTTGTAGGTTGGCATCATGGTCCTGCAGGTCATGGCTGCAGATGGTGACATTATCCAGATACGGGAAAGTGGCCCGTAGCCCGTGCTGGTCCACCATTTGATCCATGGCCCGCTGGAAGACTGAGACCCCACTGGTGATACCAAAGGGGACTCGGAGGAACTGGTAGAGGCGGCCATCCGCCTCAAAGGCCGTATATGGGCGGTCCTCCGAGCGGATAGGGAACTGGTGGTAAGCCGATTTCAAATCGATCGTCGAGAAAACCCTATAGTGCGCAATGCGATTGACTATGTCCGCGATACGGGGAAGAGGGTACGCATCCAGTTGGGTATACCTGTTTATGGTCTGGCTGTAGTCAACCACCATGCGGTGTTTCTCCCCCGATTTAACTACGACCACTTGCGCCCTCCAGGGGCTGGTGCTGGCCTGGATAATCCCTTCCCGGAGTAAACGTTGTACCTCGGACCGAATGAAGGCCCGGTCATCCGCACTATAGGCCTACAATCCGGGGTGAGGTTATCAAATAAGGGGGAGGGGGGTGATCTTGAGGGTCGAGAGACTGCAGGTGGTGCGCGAGGGGCGCTGCAGTGACGGCGCCTTGCAGACGGAGAGCGGGGGATAAGGGCCATCATACTGCAGGGTGATGCTCCTATGATGGCTGAGGAAATCTAACCCCAGCAGTACAGCTGCGCAGAGTCGCGGCAGCACAAGGAGCCGAAAACGCTCGTAGACTGTGCCCTGTACTGTCAGTGTCACCCAACAGCACCCGAGGACCTCCACTGAGTGGGAATTCGAGGCCATGGAGATGGTCTGGCTCCAGGGTCGCATGGGAAGGGCGTATTGACGCACTGTGCGAGGGTGTATAAAACTTTCCGTGCTCCCACAGTCGAACAGGCAGTTTTCTGCATAACCATTTACCTTGATCTCCATTATTGACTTGGAGAGTTGATGAGGCTGCGACTGGTCCAGGCAAATCGATGCCACCGTCGAATCCAAGAAGAATCCACCTTCGTCCGCATCTGATGACGTCACGGATAACGCTTCCTGTTCGGCGCGTCTTGATGCCAGTCTCAAAGATGGCGATTCCCGCGCTTCCGGTGACCGCATCAAAGATGGCGATTCCCGCACTTCCGGTGACCGCATTAAAGATGGCGATTCGCGCGCAGCCGCCGCCTGCCTTAAAGATGGCTGCGCCCGCGGAACACACATGGCGCCACGAGGCTTCGGAAGCGGCTTTGCCCGGCAGACTTTAACGAAGTGGCCTAGCTTACCGCATCCTGGCAAATCGCGCCCTTCGCCGGGCAGCGATGCCGAGGGTGTTTGGATAGGCCACAAAAGTAACATTTGGGCCCTGCTGGAACAGCCGTCGCGGTGGAGCCGTCGATAGAACAGGATGCAGGGTAGGACCCGAGATTGTGAGAGGCCGCTTCTAGCGTTTCAGCCATCGTGGCTGTTCTTCGGAGATCCAGGCCATCTTGTTCCAGCAGGCGCTGCCGGATGTATGTAGACTCAATGCCCGCAACGTAGGTGTCGCGAATCAGGTCCTCCGCATTCTGAGCTGCTGTAACAGCCTTACAGTCACAAGCTCGAGCTAGGACCCGCAGGACGCGCAGAAATTGGGCGCACGATTCTCCTGGCTGCTGCTTGCGGGTAGTTAGGAGATGTCTGGCATAGACCACGTTAGGGCTCTTTCGGAACTGCCCTTTTAGGAGCTCGATAGCGTATGCAGCAGCGTCCCAGAAGATACCGTAGACAGTTTCGCTTACCCGGGCGCGGAGCACGTGGAGTTTAGCGTCGTCAATGTCGATAGCCGTAGCGGTGTCGACGAATGCTTCGAAGCAGTCCAACCAATTATCAAATTTATCAGAGGCTCCGACCTCTTGAGGGTCTAATGTTAACTTGTCGGGTTTTAGAAACTGCTCCATGCTGGTCAACTGATGTGAATAAAATTGATGCGCTATCAATAAGGCGAAAGACTACCGGTGTGCCAATACAAGTGTAGGCTTTTATTCACAACAGAATCAGGAGCAGATCCCAACAAATAACCGACCTGGACTGAACAAGGGGGAGGAAACAGCCACCTTTATACTAGGTGCCGAGGGGAGGAACCAAACCGGGAGGGGATGTGTCCAGGTATGACAAACACACACAACGGTGGTCCATATAGGACAAAGGAACAACTGAGGTCCACCACATGAGTATAATTTATTTAGAATGTGGGTTCGAGTAAATTGATTTTGAAGATTGTGTAAAATAAATGGGGGAAGGATTTTATCATTCTTAATTTTTCCCCTTAACATGTTGTTGAACATGAAGGCCACGGACCGCTGGTCCGTGAGCAGGGTAAACCGTTTGCCAACCAAATAATGGCGCCAATGCCGTACGGCCTCCACAATGGCCTGAGCCTCTTTCTCCACAGAGGAGTGCCGAATTTGAGGGCCTTGGAGGGTGCGAGAGAAAAAGGTGACGGGCCTGCCCGCCTGGTTAAGTGTGGCGGCCAGGGCGAAATCAGATGCATCACTCTCCACCTGGAAGGGGATGGACTCATCGACAGCGTGCATCGTGGCTTTCGCGATGTCGACTTTTATCCCTTCAAAGGCTAGGTGAGCCTCTGCTGTCAGGGGAAAAGAGGTAGATTTTATGAGCGGACGGGCTTTGTCCGCGTAATTGGGAACGCACTGTGCAGAGTACGAGAAGAAGCCTAAGCATCTTCTCAGTGCTTTGATGCTAGTGGGTAGGGGAAGTTCAAGGAGGGGACGCATACGGTCTGGATCGGGGCCGATGACCCCATTTTCCACCACGTATCTGAGGATTGCTAGGCAGTGCTTGTTAAATACGCGCTTCTCCTTGTTATAGGTCAGGTTCAGGAGAGACGCAGTGCATAAAAACTTCTGGAGGTTGGTGTCGTGGTCCTGCTGGTCATGGCCACAGATAGTGACGTTGTCCAGGTACGGGACGGTAGCCCATAGCCCGTTTTGGTCCACCATTCGGTCCATCTCACGCTGGAAGACCGAGACCCCATTAGTGACGCCGAAAGGGACTCTTAAAAAGTGGTAGAGACGGCCATCCGCCTCAAAGGCCGTGTATTTGCAGTCCTCTGGGCGAATGGGGAGCTGGTGGTAGGCTGACTTCAAGTCGATGGTGGAGAACACCCGGTACTGTGCAATCTGGTTGACCATGTCAGATATGCGCGGGAGAGGGTACGCGTCCAGCTGCGTGTACCTATTAATGGTCTGACTATAGTCTATGACCCTCCGGGGCTTGTCTCCAGTCTTGACCACCACGACTTGTGCTCTCCATGGGCTAGTGCTAGGTTGAATGACCCCTTCCCTGAGGAGCCGCTGAACATCAGATCGAATAAAGATCCGATCCTCAGCGCTGTAACGCCTGCTCTTAGTCACGATGGGCTTGCAGCCTGGCACGAGATTTTCAAATAAGGAAGGCGGGGTAATTTTGAGTGTTGAGAGACTGCATGTGGAGCGTGCAGGACAATTTGGAGGCTGCTGTTCTCCCACTGAAAGTGGAGGGAGTGGCCCATCGTACTGCAGGGTCACACTCTTCAGGTGGACCATAAAGTCTAGCCCCAGGAGTACCGGAGCGCAAAGGTGCGGTAACACGAGGAGCCTGAAGTTCTCGTAAACTGTGCCCCGCACCGTTAAGGTTACCACACAGTTCCCAAGAACGATAACAGATCGAGACCTCGACGCCATGGAGATTGTCTGTCTTACAGTTTGCACACGGAGAGCGCACCGTTTCACTGTATCCGGATGGATAAAGCTCTCTCCGTGCTCCCGCTGTCAAACAGACAATGTGTCAGGCGCCCGTTTACCTCCATGTCCATCATGGACTTGTCGAGTCTGTGAGGCTTGGCGTGGTCCGGGATGATTGACGCCACTGTTGGATCCCGAGTGTAACTGCAGGCAGCTGAGATAGCCGACGACGAGGACCCCTGCTGGTCTTCTGCGGCCGGTGTCGACCAAAATGGCTGCGCCCACGGATCGCACGTGGCTGAAGGCATCGACGAGGCCGGAGACGAGGAGATGGATCCTGGGGAGTCACACGCAGCACTGCTGGGCTTGGAAGGGGTCTTTGCTCGGCACACTTTTGCATAGTGCCCTTTCTTCCCACAAGCGGAGCAAAACACCGTCCTGGCCGGACATCTCTGACGAGGGTGCTTCGCCAATCCGCAGGAATAGCACCGTGGGCCTCCAGGAGCTGCCGCAGCCGTCAGGTCTGAAGTTGGGAGCATTATCACGCAGTTCCGAGGAGCCGCCGAGTACAGTTGAGGCGGTGGCTGTACTTGCCACGATGTTCCCACGTGGTCGGTGGGGTAGGTTTCGAGACTTCTGGAGGCCGTTTCCATTGCATCGGCCAATTCTACCGTCTTAGCCAGGTCCAAGTTACCCTGCTCTAGCAGCCGCAGGCGAATATAGGATGAGCCGATTCCCTCCACGAACGCATCTCGGATAAGATCGTTGGTGTATTGAGTAGCCGACACCTCCTTGCAATTGCAGGCTCTGGCTAGCTGTTGAAGTTTGCGCAGGTACTGCCCCGTAGTTTCGCCAGGCTGCCGCCGTCGAGTGGCTAATAGGCGACAAGCATGAATTTCGTTCGGCTGTTTATGGTACAGCTTCTTGAGTAATTCGATGGCCTCTTTGTAATTTTGGGAATCACGGATTGTTGCATACACAGTGTCACTCACCCTGGCGTGGAGGACCCGCAATCTGTCGGCGTCGGACTGGACTGCTGTCGAGGCGTCGATGTAATCCTCGAAACACTTCAACCAATGGTCGAAAGTATTCGACACTCCAGCGGCACGTGGATCCAAGGTTAGCCGATCGGGTTTCAGCATCTGCTCCATTTTTCTTCGAACAAAATTTTCGGTATTTTGTTGTGAATAAAATTGATGCGCGATTAATTCACACGGGAGGCTAGGACGTACCCGGGAATAAAGGCTTTTATTCACAACAAGAATAGAGCATACTGCTTAACAATACTATCCCAGACTAAGGGCTACTGGGAAGTAGCAGTGACCTTTATACCCCTGTAAGAAGGCGGAGCCAAACGGAGTGTACCACAGGACAACGCTAACAGGTGGAACACCCCAACCCTAACCCCAACAGTAACAAGAGTAACATATGTACAAGTACCCATAGTGATAACCATCTATGGTTCACCACACCCCCAAAACCAGAAAATTCCACCCGAGGTCAACGGATGTTTGCATTGTCCGCCCCCCCCCTCCCCCGCCCCCGTCCCCACTACGATTCCCGTGGCGAGTGGGACAGGAAAATTCCGGTGAGTGAGTCTGGGGGATTGATAGTAGAATATAAGGAAATGGCAGATGAATTGAACAGGTATTTTGCCTCGGTCTTCACTACAGAGGATACAAGTAGCATCCCAGAAATAGCCGTAAATCTGGAAATGGAAGGGAGGATGGAATTCAGGAAAATTACCATCAACAGGGAAGTGGTAATGAGCAAATTGTTGGAGTTGCAGACTGACCAATCTGCGGGTTCTGGGATCTTAAAAGGAGTAGTTAGTGAGATATAGAATCATAGAATCCCTATAGCGCAGAAGGCCCATTCGACCCAACAAGCTTGCACCGGCAACAATCCTACCCAGACCCTTTCCCCACGTATTTACCCTGCAAATCCCCCTAAACTACACATCTTGGGACACTAGGGGCAACCCTGTCTAACCCTGTTAGGATTTTATAAGTTTCTATGAGATCCCCTCTCACTCTTCTAAACTCCAATGAATATAATCCTAACCGACGTTGTCTCTCCTCATATGACAGACCTGCCATCCCAGGGATCAGCCTGGTAAACCTTTGCTGTACTCCCTCTACAGCAAGGACATGGGTGGCACAGTAGCATAATGTATTTGATTCTGACATTGGGTCACTGCCTGTGTGGAGTTTGCACATTCTCCCCGTGTTTGCGTGAGTTTCCTCTGGGTGCCCCGGTTTCTCCCCACAGTCCAAAGATGTGCAGGTTAGGTTAATTGGCCATGCTAAATTGTCCCTTAGCATCCCAAGATAGGGGAATTAGTGGGGCAAATATGGCCTGGGTAAGATACTCTGCCGGAGAGTTGGTGCAGACTAGATGGGCCGAATGGCCTCTGTCGGGATTCTACAGATCCTTCTTCACATAAGGACACTAAAACTGCACTGAATACTCCAGGCCTCTTTTAAGACATTCCATGAAACCTACCTCTTTGAGCTAAACTTTTGTTCATTTGCCCGAACATCTTCTCATGTGATTTCTTGTCAGATACTGTTTGATAACTCTATTGTGGAGCACCATGGGATGTTTTATACATTAAAGGTGGTTTAGAAACATGAGTTGTTGTTCGCCATGGCATGTCTTTACCTGAGGCTGCATTGCATCCTGGGAGCACTGCGGCCTTGCCGTTGTGAGTCTGGCTGCAGCGAAACAGGTGGGGAAAATATCTCCATCACATCTCCCAGCTTCCCCCTGGAAATGTCTGGAAAACCAGTCTTCAATCGTGAGAGGGGCCAGGGCAACGCAGGAAGCGAGGGGTGAGGGGGACGGCAGCTCACCTGTTTCAGGTCTCAAATGGGCACGTTTTGAGTTTTGTTTATCATCTTGGACTTTGTTTTTGTAATTTGAGGCGGCAAGATCTTTCCAGAACGTCGGAAAGCTATTCTCCTGCTAATTATCCGTGACCATCGATGACAAAATCACTTGCGGCGAACGAGTCTAAGACTCGAGATAACTTAAAGGGTGGAATGACCTTCAAGTAAAAAACAAAATGGCTGAGTTAACTACACAGTGAGGGGTGGCTTAGCACAATGTGCCAGGTTCGGTCAACTTTTCTACCTCCAACGTTTCGAACAATACGAGGCCTGTCCTCTGGGTGGCAGTGTTTACCTTTCCATGAAGATTGTGCGGCAACACCATTCAGTCGCAAGAGAAGCCGTGGTCATTATTAATCCATCTGTAGAGAAAGACACAGTTCCAGTGGTAATGATTCTAGTCAGGATTCTGTTCCAAGGATTGATCACCAAGCTTCCTGTTATTGTTCCTAAAGATACATTTAACTAGTTTCAATCTGTTGCCTCTTTGCCTCATACCCACAGTTTAATTTATTCCAGATTTATCATAATTATCTTAACATTTAAATTTGTATTATTTATCCCGTTTTGCCATCTCAGGAGAATCCAAGACTCTGTCCAGCCAGTGTACGTACTTTGGAACTGCGCTCACTGCCATAATGTAGGAATCACAGCTGCCACTCGACGCACAGCAAGATCACACAAATAACCATATGATAAGGGTGGCACGGTGGCACAATGGTTAGCACTGCTGCTCCACAGCGCCAGAGACCTGGGTTTAATTCCATAGCCAGGTAGGCAGGGAGGCTGGGAGGCTGGGAGGGCCTCCAGGACTGCCTCCAGTGTCTCCACTGGTCTGCTGCTAGGGTGGCACCCCCAGCTGCCCTAGAACCTGGCATCCCAGAAGAAATCATGGAATCCCCACAGTGCAAAAGGAGTCATCCGGCCCATCGGACCTGCACCAACAACAATCCCACCCAGGACCTATCCTTGTAACCCCACCGATTTACCCTGCTCATCCCCCTGACACTAAAGGGCAATTGAGAGATGGAGGCTGAATGGAAAATGCTACTTGGCCTCTGACAGGAGGCCTCGATAGGCCCTGAACTGGTTTGTTGCAGCTGGGTAGCCCTATACTGTCCCCCCAATCCCGCCTCTGGGAAAATGGTTGAGATGAGATGGGACTGGCATCCATATCACTGATGAGGAGATGCCGGCGTTGGACTGGGGTAAACACAGTAAGAAGTCTCACAACACCAGGTTAAAGTCCAACAGGTTTATTTGGTAGCACAAGCCACAAGCTTTCGGAGCACTGCCCCTTCATCAGGTGAGTGGGAGTTCTGTTCACAAACAGGGCATATAAAGACACAAAGTCAATTTAAATTGTGCCTTTATGATGTCCTGTTTGTGAACAGAACTCCCACTCACCTGATGAAGGGGCAGCGCTCCGAAAGCTAGTGGCTTGTGCTACCAAATAAACCTGTTGGACTTTAACCTGGTGTTGTGAGACTTCTTATCCATATCACTGACAGCGCACACCTCTTCTCCTATGTACACACAAGCCTTCTTAAAAAAATTATTCTTTCATTGGATGTGGGCAAGGTCAATACTTGTTGCCCATTCCCAATTGCTCTTGAACTGCGTGACTTGGCCATTTCAGAGGGCAGTTAAGAGTCAACCACATTGCCGTGGCTCTGGAGCCACATGTAGGCCTCATGAGGATTTCCTTCTCTAAGAGGCGTTAGTGAATTGTCATCACAACAAACAATCATAATTTCATGGTCACCATTACTTGAGACTAGCTCTTATATATTCCAGAATTTTATTAATTGAAGTTTCTCCAGCTGCCTGAGTGCAATTTGAACCCGTGTACCCAGAACATTAGTCCGGGCCTCTGGATGACTAGTCCAGTGACATTACCACACCGCTTCCCCCATTGGGGCCTAAAAGGGTGGCATTGGTGGCACAGTGGTTAGCATTGCTGCCTCACACTGCCAGGGACCCGGGTTCAATTCCAGCTTCGGGTGACTGTCTGTGCGGAGTCTGCACGTTCTCTCCGAGTCTGCGTGGGTTTCCTCCGGGTGCTCCGGTTTCCTCCCACAGTCCGAAAGACGTGCTGGTTAGGTACATTGGCCATGCTAAATTCTCCCTCAGTGTAACCCGAACAGGCGCCAGAGTGTGGCGACTCGGGGATTTTCACAGTAACTTCAATGCAGTGTTAATGTAAGCCTACTTGTGACACTCATAAATAAATTTAAAACTTAAACTTAAAAGTCGGGTACTTGATTTGACGCCTCATCCGAAAGATGGCACCTCTGACAGTGCAACAGTCCCTCAGCACTGCAAATACATCGTAGATTCTGGGTTCAAGTGTTTGGAATGGGATCTGAAAACAATGCCTTCTCTCTTAGAGGTAGAAGTGCCATCCATTGAGCCAGGCTATCTAGTTAGACTTCTCAAACAATGTGAAGGCTAAGGATCCAACAATGGTGTTAAAGAGGGAGTTCCGGGATGGTGATCCCAGTGAGTGTGAGGGAACAGAGATCTATTTCCAAGGTGTGTGACTTGGAGGTGGTATGCTCTGCCCTTGTCCTTCTCGGTGGCAGAGGCGGTAGGGTTTGGGAGGTGCCTTTGCAGGAGGCTTGGTGAATGCTTGCAGTGCGTCTGGTAGGTAGGGTACACCGCGGTGCACGGATGGTGGAGGTGGCGGCGGCTTAAGGGCGGGGTGCCGATCAAGCTGACTGTCTTGTCAGACTTCTTGACGTATAGTCCCAGCTGTCCTCACCCAGCGTGGGTGGGGCAAATGCTTCCAGCCTCTCCAGTTCTTGTTCCAGAAAACCAACGCTGGTTCTGGCATGGAAAGCAATAAGCCTGGCGCGACATTAAAGAAGAAATGTTCATTTGTTGCACTAATTCAGTCCAGCTTCAGTGGAATCACAAACAGGGAGAAAGGGAAGCCCGGCGAGGAAATCTGAGCAAAGTCGAAGGGCAGCGGCTATTTCCACAGTTGTTCAATTTTCCCTGAGGAAAACAAACGGCCAAAAGTTTCCAGCCCTCTCTGTTGGCAGGATCTTCCAGTCCCGCCAATGGTGACCCTCTTGCGCTGTGTTCCCTGGTGGTGGAAGATGAGGGGCATACAAAGAGAAATCGGCGGGACTGGAAAGTCCCAGTGCCGACCAATGGCGTGCCTCCCCTGCTGGTGGAAAATACGCCACGGGGAGGGGGAGGGGCTGGCGAAGAATCCTGTCCAATGGTCTTCTACATTTGGGGATGGATCTTTTTCGGTATAAGATGCCGATTCACTTAGAACGGTGGCCCCGTAGTGTACTGATATAAAAAAATAGAAAGGGTTCTCGCCTCTCGCGATCATACCAGCCCCAGATTTCCGGTGTGATTGGGGGGAATGCATAAATTAATGTAGCTGGATCTTGGGTGCCTCCATCCAAAGCCCCCTTCTGACCAGGGGCATCTGGCCTTTAAAGCCCAGTGACCTCCCCACCTGCAACCTATCCCCCAATCACCCCCCCACTTCTTGTGATCCCTCAGGTCTTCCCTCCCCTTCCCGCCCTGTGACCCCTGCCCCTCACCTGTCCTCCAGTTCCTGGGGCTTAGTGCCAGGCAACCCCCTGCAGTGCCTCTTCTGGCCACTGCAGCGCTGTGTCCGGAGGGATTAGAGAGCTGCTGGCCAATCTGATGGGTGAGTTCCAGGTCCCCATCACCCTCTGAAAAGATTTCCGCTTGAATCCCCTCAAAAACCGCCTACGTCTAACCCTAAATCTATGCCTCCTGGTTAACACCGTTGCCTCTCAGCGCCAGGGATCTGGGTTCGATTCCTGGCTTGGGGTCACTGTCTGTGTGGAGTTTGCACGTTCTCCCCGTGTCTGCGTGGGTTTCCTCCGGGTGCTCCGGTTCCCTCCCACAGTCCGAAAGATGTGCTGGTTAGGTACATTGGCCATGCTAAATTCTCCCTCAGTGTACCTGAACAGGTGCCGGAGTGTGGCAACTCGGGGATTTTCACAGTAACTTCATTGCAGCGTTAATGTAAGCCTACTTGTGACACTAATAAATAAATATCAAAATCAGCCTGAGCCATCAAATCTTCTTTGGATAGACATAGTTTGGCAGACTCACTGCGCTCTCTGTACCCCTCAGCAACACGATACTCCATTTTCTCTCCTGTTCAGCACACTTGCTCATGTCTTGACTGTTTTGTCCTTGACAAGAGACTGCTCCGGTTCATTCACCCTTCCGTACACAATCGTTTTGTAATCTGTGATCACGCCCCCTTAGCCTGAGCACTGGCCAACCTGTTTCTCATCCGCCTTGGCAATTTAATCGTCTTCTTCTGGCGAACCCGGATTTTACTATCATTCATTTCCTCACAAATAAATGCTCTTGTAGAACTCAATACTACTCCAGTCCTTTCCTTTGCCCCTCCTTGGGGGACTATGAAGCTTACCCAGGTGGATAAATAATTCTACCTGCTGCTCAACTTCACAAAGGGCAGACCTCAGAATGGTCCCAATTGATTGACTGAGGACCAGCCGTCTGCTATTGCACTTACCCCGGGATTGGACAAACAATGTCTGGCTTTACAGACTGAATATGATCTTCTCTCTACTAATCAAACAGAAAAGCTTCTATATAGATTACGTTGTACGTTCTCTGAGCTGGGTAAAAGAACTGATAGATCCTTGGCCCTTCACAAGTCTGCTCTCTTCTCTCAAATTATTATAGGATCACCATTCCAACAGAGTCAGCCCCCATCAGCCATCAATTTAAACTTCTTTATTCCACTCTTTATACCTCAGACCGCCTTTCAGATCCTGGTTTATTTCACAATCTATTTGATAATATTGACATCCTGATGGGCTGAATTTTCCAGGCCTTTCCGTCGGCGGGGTCTTCCAGATGGTGACCCTTCGTGACGGGTTCCCGGTGGCGCAGTCGGTGAACAATGCAAGATGCTGTTGACATCGGCAGGACTGGAAGATCTCACCGTTGGCCAATGGCGAGCCACCTTCGCCACCGGAAAGCACGTCGCAGGAGGGGTGGACAGTCCCACCCTGAGAATGGGTTCAGAATGGGATAAGGATCCTCTTCATTGCAATTCATACTGGCCTCGTTCCCTTTATAATCTGGATGTCAGCAGACAGGCTAAAGCCTTAGCCCACCATCTTGAACCTGTCCTTCCAGATTCTCTCCTGACCAGACAGGTTTTACGGGCATTCACGATGGGCAGTCACGGGCATTCAGCCTCTGATCTTCGGGTAAGCGTTCTCCAAGGCAGCCTTCACGACACACGACAACGCAGAGTCACTGAGCAGAGACTGATGGCCAAGTTCCGCACACATGAGGACGGCCTCAACCAGGATCTTGGGTTCATGTCACACTATCTGTAACCCCCACGACTTGCCTGGGCTTGCAAAATCTCACTAACTGTCCTGGCTGGAGACAATACACATCTCTTTAAACTGTGCTTAACCCTCTCTCCACTCACATTGTCTGTACCTTTAAGACGTGATTACCTGAAAAGACTCGCATTCCAATCATTATTCATGTAAATTGAGTTTGCGTCTTTGTGCCCTGTTTGTAATCAGAACTCCCACCCACCTGACGAAGGGACCGCCTGTTCTGAAAGCTCGTGGCTTTTGCTACCAAATAAACCTGTTGGACTTTAACCTGGTGTTGTGAGACTTCTTACTGTGTTTACCCCAGTCCAACGCCGGCATCTCCACATCAGACAGGTTTTATACAGAGCAGGCAATCATAGAATCATAGAATCCCTACAGTGCAGAAGGAGGCCATTCGGCCCATCGAGTCTGCACCGACAACAATTCCACCCAGCCCCTATCCCTGTAACTCCACACATTTGCCCCATTAATCCCTCTAACCTACACATTCCGGGTCACTAAGGGGCAATTTAGCACGGTCAATGCACTTAACCAGCACTTCTTTGGACTGTGGGAGGAAACCAGAGCACCCGGAGGAAACCCTCGCAGACACGGGGAGAACATGCAAACTCCACACAGGCAGTGACCTAAGCCGGGAATCGAACCCAAGTCTCTGGAGCTGTGAGGCAGCAGTGCTAACCACTGTGCCACCGTGCCGCCCTTCTCCAAGCCTTCTGCAATTTAAGACGCCTTTTCAATATTATTTCTACACATTCAACTACTCCTCCTCCTGAGGTTCTGATAACCATGGATATAGAAAAGGCTCTTGATAGAGTGAAATGGGATCTACCTTTACTCCATTCTTCAAAAATTTGGATTTGGACCCAGGTACCCAGGGATTGCAATCCAGATCATAATAAGGCACGGTGGCACAGTGGCACAGTGGTTGGCACTGCTGCCTCAAGAGCCAGGGTTCCGGGTTCGATTCCCAGCTTGGGTCACTGTCTGTGTGAAGTTTGCACGTTCTCCCCGTGTCTGCGTGGGTTTCCTCCGGGTGCTCTGGCTTCCTCCCACAGTCCAAAGATGTGCGAATTAGGTTGATTGGCCATGCTAACTTGACCCTTAGTGTCAGGGGGATTAGCAGGGTAAATATGAGGGGTTACGGGAATAGAACCTTGGTGGGATTGTGGTCAGTGCAGACTTGATGGGCCGAATGGCCTCCTTCTGCACTGTAGCGATTCTATGACACCTCAGTGTATAAATCTATTTCTCCTCATCTCCCCTGGCCCTTTTGTCAATTACCTTCAATGTGAACTCTTTGTTTGCTGGCCCTCCAGTCTCTCATTATTTACCTGGAATAACCTAGCACTTCAGGCTTCACCAAGAGACGTCATGCTTTGTTAGGAATAAAAAATTAATAAAGACAAACTTTATACAAAAACAGAAAATGCCAGAAAATCTCAGCAGGTCTGACAGCATCTGTGGGGAGAGAATACGGTTCGAGTCTGGATGACTCTTCATCAGAGTTAAAAGCAAAGAGAATCAGGCATGATTTATACAATGAGAGTGGGGGTAGGGGATGGGGGTACGGGCTGGGGGATGGGGGTGGGGGTAGGGAATGGGGGTGGGGGATAGAGAATGGGGGTAGAGGCTGGGGGTGGGGGATAGGGGATGGGGTGGGGGTACGGGCTGGGGGTGGGGGATGGGGTGGGGGTAGGGGCTGGGGGTGGGGGTAGGGGATGGGGGTGGGGGATGGGGTGGGGGTAGGGGCTGGGGGTGGGGGATAGGGGATGGGGCTAGGGGGTGGGGATGGGAGTAGGGGGTGAGGGTGGGGTAGAGGGTGGGGGTGGGGGGCTGTAACTGGACAAAGGGAATGTAAGTGATGATGATCAAGGTAAAGGTGCTAAAAGCGTCCATTGAGTGACCGGAATGTGTAAATGGAAGAACAGAGGTACAGATTGGTGGGGGGGCTACCTGAGGAATGTGGCAGTTGCCCTGAAGAGGGTGAGGGGGGAGGCGGATTTGGAAACAAGACGGAGAGCGAAATTTCAGAAGTGGTAGAGTAGAAATAAGAATGAAAAGTGATAAAAATGGATGAATGAGATTGAAGAAGAAGTGAAATAAAATCAATGGAAATGAGGTGAAGGTGGACGGGAGAGTTCGTGCTCTGAAGTTGTTGAACTCAATGTTCAGACCGGAAGGCTGTAAAGTACCCAGAAACTTTGTACACGGGGTTGCAGCCCTAAGCTGCCCTTTACCAGCCTATCTGGCTGCTCCAGTCCCTACATGCTAACTACATGACTTCCTGATGTATTATGCTCCAATATGCATTCCACCCTCTGGTTTTATCACTAGACTATTAATCCATAAAATCAGCTAATATTCTGGGGACCCAGATTCGAATCCCGCCACAGCAACTGGTAGAATTTGAATTCAAAAAGAAATATCTGGCATTAAGAATCTACTGATGACCATGAAACCATTGTCAATTGTTGGAAAAACCCATCTGGTTCACTAATGTCCTTTCGGGAAGGAAATCTGCCATCCTTACCTGGTCTGGCCTATATGTGACTCCAGAGCCACAGCAATGTGGTTGATTTTCAACTGCCCTCGGGCAACTAGGGATGGGCAATAAATGCTGGCCAGTCAGTGACACCCAGGTCCCACGAATTAACAAAAAGAAATGGTCGGGTGATCTGGATCGCTTGGTGATTGCCCAGGCCATGACGGTAAAAATGACCTTTTGTTATGTCCGAAATGCCACAGTAATGGCCTGTGTTTGTCAGCCCCAAGATATACCAGAAAATGCTTTTGTGTGCTGGCTTCACATCCTAAGTGAGGCTCCCTCGGAGTTTTGCCACATCTGCTGCCAGCTGGTCTATGTAAAACATCTGGGAGCAGGGACCAGCTCTCCCCAGAGGAGTGAAGGTGACCACATCACTAAACTTATAACGCTATTGGATCTTTACAAGTCACTGGGGGACACAGTTGCCGGATCAATGTCGCATTTTTGGCACTGGGGTTTTGCACAGAAGGGATTGGGAAAGGGGATGTTTGTTATTTAAAAGTTCCTCGTTCAGTAATTTCCAAAGGAAATCGGATGGGCGCTTGAGGGAAAGGAACTTGCAGGGGCAACGGGGATGGAGCTGGAACATGCGACTGACAGGAGTTCTCTACAGGGAGCTGGCGTAGATTCGATGGGTTGAATGGCATCCTTCTGTCTTTTTGACGAAAAGCAATGAGTTCAGACAGGATGAATCAGCAGTTTCTTGCATTTCTACAGCACAGGAACCCATCCCAGCGGTGTACTTAGATTAAGTCGATGTGACGTCAAAGTAAACAATATTGAAGGGATTTAAAGATGGGGAATCTAAGCTGAAGGCAGTGGCAGGAATTATTAGAAGGGTACTTTCTGTGGTAAATTTACTCAGCTAACCCATTCAGTGTAACCTCCCATCATCTTCTCCCTCGTGTTTATGCAGTTTCCCCGTAACTATATTGATGGAATTCACCTCTTTGTTGTCAAAAGTCTACATTCTAATCACTCTCTGGATAAAGAAGTTTCTCTTGAATTTCCTAATGGAATTATTAATGACCATCTTATATCCATGACCCATAAATCCTTTAATGTCTCAGCTATCTCACTGAGGAGGGAATTCAGCCAATGAAGCTATGGAAGCTCTTGCGATTAAATCCCAGTAATCTCGCACCTCTTTAAAACCTATTTTCCTGTCCTTGTCTGATTTTGATTTGATTTGATTTGATTTATTATTGTCACATGTATCAGTATACAGTGAAAAGTATTGTTTCTTGCGCGCTATACAGACAAAGCATACCGTTCATAGAGAAGAAAACAAGGGAGTGCAGAATGTAGTGTCACAGTCATAGCCGGGGTGTAGAGAAAGATCAACTTAATGCAAGGTAGGTCCATTCAAAAGTCTGATGGTAGCAGGGAAGAAGCTGTTCTTGAGTCGGTTAGAATGTGACCTCAGACTTTTGGAAGAGAGAATGCCCAGGGTGCGTGGGGTCCTTAATTATGCTGGCTGCTTTGCTGAGGCGGCGGGAAGTGTAGACAGAGTCAATGGATGGGAGGCTGGTTTGCGTGGTGGACTGGGCTTCATTCACTACCTTTTTTCTTGTGGTCTTGGACAGAGCAGGAGCCCATACCAAGCTGTGATACAACCAGAAAGAATGCTCTCAATGGTGTATTTGTAAAAGTTGGTGAGAGTCGTAGCTGACCTGCCAAATTTCCTTAGTCTTCTGAGAAAGTAGAGGTATTGATGGGCCATCTTAACTATTGTGTCGGCATAAGGGGACTAGGACAGGTTGTTGGTGAACTGGACACCTAAAAACTTGAAACTTTTGACCATTTGTACTTCACCCCCATTGATGTAGACAGGAGCCTGTTCTCCTTTACGCTGCCTGAAGTCGATGACAATCTCTTTCGTTTTGTTGGCATTGAGGGAGAGACTATTGTTGCCGCACCAGTTCACCAGATTCTCTATCTCATTCCTGTACTCTGTCTCGTCATTGTTTGAGATCCGAGCCATTACGGTGTGTCGTCAGCAAACTTGAAAATCGAGTTGGAGGGGAATTTGGCCGCATAGCCATCGGTGTAATAGGAGTATGGTAGGGGGCTGACTAGGAGGAGAATTTCCTCCCTGTCTTTTCCGGCACGTGCCGGGGTCACAGACCAGAAAATTTGGCACCTCAGTCCCATATAATTCCCGCCATTATATTCAACAGTTGCAGGAGGGAGGACAATAGTGGTCTCAGTGTGTGTTTAGAGCACCAGACTGGAACATCCTCCCTACTGTATAGTAAACCAAATTGGAATGATCTGCTTTTAACACGGGAATTCTCTGATCCCGTACCAGCGAGAACGGAGAATCTGGCACTTCACCAAAACTATATTCACTACAGTTGGAGCAGAGAATCCCAGCCCCGGGACCATAGAAACCATAGAAACCCTACAGTATAGAAAGAGGCCTTTCGGCCCATCTGCACCGACCACAATCCCACCCAGGCCCTACCCTCACTTCCCAACATATTTTTCCCACTAATCCCTCTAACCGACACATCTCAGGACACTAAGGGGCAATTTTAGCATGGCCAATCAACCTAATCCGCACATCTTTGGACACGGTCGGAGAATCCTAGTCCCAGGAGAGGTGAATGAATCCCAGCCCCGGGAGAGGTCGGAGAATCCCAGCCCCGGGAGAGGTCGGAGAATCCCAGCCCCGGGAGAGGTCGGAGAATCCCAGCCCCGGGAGAGGTCGGAGAATCCCAGCCCCGGGAGAGGTCGGAGAATCCCAGCCCCGGGACGAGGTCGGAGAATCCCAGCCCTGGGCACGGTTGGAGAATCCCAGTCCTGGGAGAGGTCGGAGAATCCCAGCCCCGGGACGAGGTCGGAGAATCCCAGCCCCGGGCACGGTTGGAGAATCCCAGCCCCGGGAGAGGTCGGAGAATCCCAGCCCCGGTCGAGGTCGGAGAATCCCAGCCCCGGGAGAGGTCGGAGAATCCCAGCCCCGGGAGAGGTCGGAGAATCCCAGCCCCGGGCACGGTCAGAGAATCCCAACCCCAGGTACGGTCGGAGAATCCCAGCCCCGGGAGAGGTCGGAGAATCCCAACCCCGGGAGACGTCGGAGAATCCCAACCCCGGGAGAGGTCGGAGAATCCCAGTCCCGGGCGAGGTCAGAGAATCCCAGCCCCGGGCACAGTTGGAGAATCCCAGCCCTGGGCACGGTCGGAGAATCCCAGCCCCGGGTACAGTTGGAGAATCCCAGCCCCGGGCACAGTTGGAGAATCCCAGCCCTGGGCACAGTTGGAGAATCCCAGCCCCGGGCACGGTCGGAGAATCCCAGCCCCGGGGCACGGTCGGAGAATCCCAGCCCCCGGCGAGGTCGGAGAATCCCAGCCCCGGGCACGGTCGGAGAATCCCAGCCCCGGGCACGGTCGGAGAATCCCAGCCCCGGGGCACGGTCGGAGAATCCCAGCCCCCGGCGAGGTCGGAGAATCCCAGCCCCGGGCACGGTCGGAGAATCCCAACCCCGGGCACGGTCGGAGAATCCCAACCCCAGGTACAGTCGGAGAATCCCAGCCCCGGGCACGGTCGGAGAATCCCAACCCCAGGTACAGTCGGAGAATCCCAGCCCCGGGCACGGTCGGAGAATCCCAGCCCCGGGCACGGTCGGAGAATCCCAACCCCAGGTACAGTCGGAGAATCCCAGCCCCGGGCACGGTCGGAGAATCCCAGCCCCGGACACGGTCGGAGAATCCCAGCCCCGGGGCACGGTCGGAGAATCCCAGCCCCCGGGCACGGTCGGAGAATCCCAGCCCCGGGAGAGGTCGGAGAATCCCAGCCCCGGGAGAGGTCGGAGAATCCCAGCCCCCGGCGAGGTTGGAGAATCCCAGCCCCGGGAGAGGTCGGAGAATCCCAACCCCAGGCATGGTCGGAGAATCCCAGCCCTGATATGCTGCTTAGCTTGCATCTGGGGGATTTTCACAGTAACTTCATTGCAGTGTCAATGTAAGCCTACTTGTGACAATAATAAATAAACTTTAATTTAAATACAACAATAAATCATTGTATCAATGTGTGCAATGCATTTCTAAAATGAACACACTGTCATCAAAATTCCCTGCCTAAGTGGGGTCTCTCCTACTCATGCCCTGGACAAATTTCCAGGGTTTATTGCAGTTATTTCCCATAGCCGCACCTTAGAATGTTCTGAGGACTACCTCAACAATTGTGATACCAACGCCTCTACTTTCTCAGAAGACTAAGGAAATTTGGCATGTCAGCTACAACTCTCACCAACTTTTACAGATGCACCATAGAAAGCATTCTTTCTGGTTGTATCACAGCTTGGTATGGCTCCTGCTCTGCCCAAGACCGCAAGGAACTACAAAAGGTTGTGAATGAAGCCCAATCCACCATGCAAACCAGCCTCCCATCCATCGACTCTGTCAACACTTCCCGCTGCCTCGGGAAAGCAGCCAGCATAATTATGGACCCCACGCACCCCGGACATTCTCTCTTCCACCTTCTTCCATCGGGAGAAAGATACAAAAGTCGCATACCAACCGACTCAAGAACAGCTCCTTCCCTGTTGCCATCAGAATTTTGAATGGACCTACCTTGCACTAAGTTGATCTTTCTCTGCAGCCTAGCTATGAACTGTAACATTACATCCTGCACCCTCTCCTCTCTATTCATCATGCTTTGTCTGTATAGCACGCAAGAAACAATGTTTTTCACTGTATCCCAATACATATGACATTAATAAATCAAATCAAATCAAACCTTCTCCTACCCCCTCACCAACCTCCTGTGTGTGTAAGATTACCAGTGCCATCTGCATAAAGCTTGTTTGCTTAATCCTTGTGAGTGTTGGCACAGGAATGTTATTTGTGCCTCCCCTGCCAACGCATTTTAACAAACCACATAGCCTCATAGGATTTGCCTTTCAAGTTATACGTTCCAAATGCTGCAAATCAAAACAGAAAAACACAAGACAACAAAATCAAAGTCTGCTTTAAAGTGGCTTCAGAGGCTGCAGAGTTCCAGCAGTGACTGGCTCCCGGCCTAATGGCTTCCTGCGAATCTGATGCTAGGTACGGTAATGGGGACGGTTGCAGTGTTGGGAGAGACGTTTCAAGTGTTGCACAAGTCATTGGATTGTTGAGTAGCTGCAATGTTGGAATGATGAATGTAGTTTTAGATTGATGGTGGCACGATTGAAAGGAGGACCATATGACGGTACTTATAAAATTCTAACAGGATTAGACAGGGTCGATTCAGAAAGATTGTTCCCAATGGTGGGGCAGCCCAGAGCTAGGGCTCATAGTTTGAGGATAAGGGGTAAACCTTTTAGGGCTGAGGCGAGGAGAAATTTCTTCACCCAGAGGGTGGTGAATGTGTGGAATTCACTAACACAGAAAGTAGTTGAGGCCAAAACGTTGTGTGATTTCAAGGAGAAATTAGATATAGCTCTTAGCTCTTGGGGCCAATGGAATATGGGGAGAGGCGGGATCAGGGCATTGAATTCGATGATTAGCCATGATCAATATGAATGGCGGAGCAGGCTCGAAGGGCCGAATGGCCTACTCCTGCTTCTAATTTCTATGTACTGATGTGTGGAGGCTTGGAGCGTCGAAGAGAAGTCCAGTTGTATCAGAGTTGAATTTAAATCCCACCAGCTGCTGGAGTGGGATTTGAACCCATGCCCCAAGAGCATTGGCCTGGTCATCCTCCAAATAGTATAGAGGGACCTGGGTGTACAAGTCCACCAATCCTTAAAGGTGGCAGCACCGGTGGAGAGGGTGGTGAAGAAGGCATATGGCATGCTTGCCTTTATTGGACGGGGCATAGAATATAAAAGTTGGCACATGATGTTGCAGCTGTATAGAACGATGGTTAGGCCACATTTGGAATACTGCGTCCAGTTCTGGTCGCCACACTACCAGAAAGACGTGGAGGCTTTGGAGAGAGCACAGAGAAGGTTTACCAGGATGTTGCCCAGGGAGAGTCTTAGTCTTAGCTATGAGGAGAGATTGGGTAAACTGGGGTTGTTCTCCCTGGAAAGACGGAGGATGAGGGGTGACCTAATAGAGGTGTATAAAATTATGAAGGGCATAGATAGGGTGAACAGTGGGAAGCTTTTTCCCAGGTCGGAGGTGACGAACACAAGGGGTCACGGGTTCAAGGTGAGGGGGGCAAGGTTCAACACAGATGTCAGGGGGACGTATTTTACACAGAGGGTGGTGGGGGCCTGGAATGCACTGCCAAGCAAGGTGATTGAGGCGGACACGCTGGGATCGTTTAAGACTTATCTAGATAGCCACATGAACAGACTGGGAATAGAGGGATACAAAAGAATGGTCTAGTTGGGCACATGAGCGGCGCAGGCTTGGAGGGCTGAAGGGCCTGTTCCTGTGCTGTATTGTTCTTTGTTCTTTGGTCCACTATGCCACACATGATGCAGTGCCATTTAAATTTGTGAGCTGGATTTCTACTGCCCTGCCCGCCATGGGTTCGGAGCAGGCGAGGGGCAGACAACGGAATGTCTGTTGATCTTAGGCAGGATTTTCTGGTCTTGGCTCAAGTGAGACCGTAAAATTCCACCTGTGGCCTCCATCTGCTTTGGCCAGGTATCTACATGGATTTAGTAAGGGGAGGTCGTGCCTGACAAACCTGTTAGAGTTCTTTGAAGAGATAACAAATAGGTTAGACCAAGGAGAGCCAATGGATGTTATCTATCTTGACTTCCAAAAGGCCTTTGACAAGGTGCCTCACGGGAGACTGCTGAGTAAAATAAGGGCCCATGGTATTCGAGGCAAGGTACTAACATGGATTGACGATTGGCTGTCAGACAGAAGGCAGAGAGTTGGGATAAAAGGTTCTTTCTCAGAATGGCAACCGGTGACAAGTGGTGTCCCGCAGGGTTCAGTGTTGGGGCCACAGCTGTTCTCTTTATATATTAACGATCTAGATGACGGGACTGGGAGCATTCTGGCCAAGTTTGCCGATGATACAAAGATAGGTGGAGGGGCAGGTAGTATTGAGGAGGTGGGGAGGCTGCAGAAAGATTTAGACAGTTTAGGAGAGTGGTCCAAGAAGTGGCTGATGAAATTCAACGTGGGCAAGTGCGAGGTCGTACACTTTGGAAAAAAGAATAGAGGCATGGACTATTTTCTAAACGGTGACAAAATTCATAATGCTAAAGTGCAAAGGGACTTGGGAGTCCTAGTCCAGGATTCTCTAAAGGTAAACTTGCAGGTTGAGTCCGTAATTAAGAAAGCAAATGTAATGTTGTCATTTATCTCAAGAGGCTTGGAATACAAAAGCAGGGATGTACTTCTGAGGCTTTATAAAGCACTGGTTAGGCCCCATTTGGAGTACTGTGAGCAATTTTGGGCCCCACACCTCAGGAAGGACATACTGGCACTGGAGCGGGTCCAGCGGAGATTCACACGGATGATCCCAGGAATGGTAGGCCTGACATACGATGAACGTCTGAGGATCGTGGGATTATATTCATTGGAGTTTAGGAGGTTGAGGGGAGATCTGATAGAAACTTACAAGATAATGAACGGCTTAGATAGGATGGACGTAGGGAAGTTGTTTCCATTAACAGGGGAGACTAGGACGCGGGGGCACAGCCTTAGAATAAAAGGGAGTCACTTTAGAACAGAGATGAGGAGAAATTTCTTCAGCCAGAGAGTGGTGGGTCTGTGGAATTCATTGCCACAGAGGGCTGTGGAGGCCGAGACGTTGAGCGTCTTCAAGACAGAAATTGATAAATTCTTGATTTCTCGAGGAATTAAGGGCTATGGGGAGAGAGCGGGTAAATGGAGTTGAAATCAACCATGATTGAATGGTGGAGTGGACTCGATGGGCCGAATGGCCTTACTTCCGCTCCTATGTCTTATGGTCTTATGGTCTTATACATCACGATTCCAGTAACATCGCTACTGCGCCACCGCGAATGTTTCTGAGGATACAATAACGAGAATGCCTGGGGAAATTCCCATCTCCCTGGGCTGGCCGGTTTGATTGGTTGTGGCTCATGATATTGGACACCAGAAATACAACAAAGTTAACAGGAAAAAGTGCGACCAAAACATCAGGGTTAGCTGGAATATGGAGCATGAACATGGATGGCGATCCTCTGGACCCATGCGCGCAAGCACGAATCACAGACCCTCGCGAGAGGTGGCATAACGCAATTTACACCGGGGAGATCTCAGTTTGAGACTGGCCCGGTCCCCCGGTCAGCGACATTACCTGGTTCATGTCCAGCGAAGGCCTGGACCAGGTTCCCACCTTTAAATCCTCTTTTAAATGTGCATTTTCTGTTTAGAGCCAGATTCACGCGGCTCCCGGAATTCACCCACCTGCCGACGCAACGTGAAGCCAACGGGATTCACCACTGGTCTCCCCAAACGCAGAGCCGGTGTGATGACCATGCCGGGATGGGGGGTGCTCGGGGGCATTGGAACCCCGGGTGGGTAGGGACATGGCACCCTGGCAGTGCCAACTTGGCAAATGTGAAATTATCTATTTTTGGCAGGGCCCAGTACTTCTCATAAGTACTGAACCCGCAATTTTTAAGTTTTTGTTTTGTCATCCCCTTTGTTTAACTAATTTATTGGAATTCTTTGAGGACATTATGAGTGCGGAGGACAATGGGGAACCTGTGGATGTGGTGTATCTGGATTTCCAGAAGGCAATTGACAAGGTGCCGCACCAAAGGCTGCTGCATGAGATAAAGGTAGTAAGAAGTTTAACAACACCAGGTTAAAGTCCAACAGGTTTATTTGGTAGCAAAAGCCACACAAGCTTTCGAGCCACGAAAGCTTGTGTGGCTTTTGCTACCAAATAAACCTGTTGGACTTTAACCTGGTGTTGTTAAACTTCTTACTGTGTTTACCCCAGTCCAACGCCGGCATCTCCACATCATGAGATAAAGGTGCACAGTGTTACGGATAATGTATCAGCATGGATAGAGGATTGGTTAACTAACAGAAAGCAAAGAGTAGGGGTAAATGGGTGTTTTTCTGATTGGCGATCGGTGACTAGTGGTGTGCCTCAGGGATCAGTGTTGGGACCGCAATTGTTTACGATTTACATAGATGATTTGGAGTTGGGGACCAAGTGTAGTGTGTCAAAGTTCGCAGATGACACTAAGATGAGTGGCAGAGCAAAGTGTGCAGAGGACGCTGACAGTCTGCAAAGGGATATAGATAGTCTAAGTGAGTGGGCGGGGATCTGGCAGATGGAGTACAATGTTGGTAAATGTGAGGTCATCCATTTTGATAGGAATAACAGCAAAATGGACTATTATTTAAATGGTAAAAAATTGCAGCATGCTGCTATGCAGAGGGACCTGGGTGTCCTTGTGCAGGAATCACAAGGAGTAGTTTGCAGGTGCAGCAGGTAATTAAGAAGGCAAGTGGAATTTTGTCCTTTATTGCTAGAGGGATGGAGTTTAAAAACAGCGAGGTTATGTTGCAGCTGTTTAAGGTGCTGGTGAGGCCACACCTGGAGTACTGTGTACAGTTTTGGTCTCCTTATTTGAGAAAGGATATACTGGCACTGGGGGGGATACAGAGGAGATTCACTAGGTTGATTCCGGAGTTGAGAGGGTTGGCTTATGAGGAGAGACTGAGTAGATTGGGAGTATACTCACTGGAATTCAGAAGAATGAGGGGAGATTGTATAGAAATATATAAAATTATGATGGGAATAGATAAAATAGAAGCAGGGAAGTTGTTTCCACTGGCAGGTGAAACTAGAGCTAGGGGGCATGGCCTCAAAATAAGGCGGAGCAAATTTAAGATTGAGCTGAGGAGAAACTTCTTCACCCAAAGGGTTGTGAATCTGTGGAATTCCCTGCCCAGTGAAGCAGTTGAGGCTACCTCATTGAATGTTTTTAAGGCAAAGATAGATACATTTTTGAACAGTAAAGGAATAAGGGTTATGGTGAGCGGGCGGGTAAGTGGAGCTGAGTCCACAAAAAGATCAGCCATGATCTTATTGAATGGTGGAGCAGGCTCGAGGGGCCAGATGGCCTACTCCTGCTCCTAGTTCTTATGTTCTTATGAATAAAAAAGAAGCATATTTCCTAAGTGGTGAGAGATTGAAGAGCTCTGAGCTGCAGAGGGATCTGAGTGTCCAGATGAATTGCCAAAGGCTGGTATACAGCAATTAATTAAGAAAGCGAATAAGATGCTATTGTTTATCGCAAGAGGAATTGATTATAAAGCTAGGGAGGTTATGCTTCAGTTATACAAGGCACTGGTGAGACCACATCTGGAGTGCCATGTACAGAATTGGTCTCCTTACTTAAGGATAGATGTAAATGCATTGGAGGCAGTTCAGAGAAAGTTTATTAATGAGGAAAAAGTGGACAAGCTAAGCTTGTAATTTTTTTCTTTATTCATTCATGTGGGTATTGCTGGCTTGGCCAACATTCATCACCCATCCCTGAGGACATTTAGGAGTCAACCACATTGCTGTGGATCTGGAGTTACATGTAGGCCAGACTGCATAAGGATGACAGATTTTCTTCCCTAAAGGACATTAGTGAACCAGATGGGTTTTTCCTGATAATCAACAATGGCTTCATGGTCATCATCAAATTTTTAATTCCAGATTTTTATTGAATTTCACTATCTGCCATGGTGGGATTCGAACCCAGGTCCGCAGAGCGTTACCCTGGGTGTCTGGATTAGCCCAGCAATAATACCACTACGCCACTGCCTCCCCTATCTGCTACAGTTTAGAAGTGTAAAAGGTGACAAGATTGGAATGTATAAGATTCTGAGGGGCCTTGATAGGGTCGATGTGGAGAAGATCTTTCCTCTTGTGGGAGAATCACATACTAGGGGCCTAGTCGGACCTTAAAAATAAAGGCTCACCTACTTAGGACAGAGATGAGGAGAATTTACTTCCTTCGGAGGGTAGTGAGTCCTTGGAACTCTCTTCCTCAAAAGGTGAGGAAGGAGAGTCTTTGAATATTTTTAAGGCGGAGTTCGATAGATTCTTAATAAGCAAGGGGTGAAAGGTTATCTCGGAAAGGTGGGAATATGGAGGTGAGGTTACATGATCTTATTGAATGGCAGAGCAGGCCCGCGGGGATGAGAGGCCTACACTTGCTTCATGTCCATAGGAGCTTTTGTCAGCATTGTTCGTACGCTGAGATTATTGAGGAGTGCTTAATGTCAATCCTCATAGTGTGAGCCCCTGGTGCTCTTCATATGATCCAGAAAGGAAAAATTCAAAGACAAAGGCAGGATTTTCCCCCAAAGACAAGTCCAGGCAGCGGGAGACCGAGGGGGTCATCCGACCCGACTGTCTGCCTCTCTACCTTGGCCCTAGAGAGAGAGAGTAGAGGGAGTATGCGGTGTCCATGGGCACCATCGAGGCCTTCTATGCCCATTGGGCCCCGCAGGGACTGGAGTGTATTATTGATCCCTTTAATCATATTTTAGGATGCTCCCACCCCCCCCTCCCCACTTTTTAATAGGCTGCCCATTTTACTATGTCCCGCAGTCTGTTTCATTTAGTTTATTTGATTAGCCAAAAACATTAGCAGGATTTTTTTTCCCTGTGGATTTTTGAACCCTACTGTGTGGTTCAAATGGGGGTTAGAAAGCTACACAGAAGATTGAAGTCAATCTGGTGCATTAACTAAGAGTTAGTGAGTGTGAGTAAGGAACGCTATTCGGCAGCAGTTATACTGTGGGGGTAGATTTCCTCAGGGTCATGCCCTGTACTTTTAACAGAAACCTTATTCTGGCACTAAGTGGGTTACAGCAGTGGAGAGACACGGGGGGGGGGAGTTTTGCCATCCTGCCCGCCATGGGAATCATAGTGGGCAGGACACGGTCAGTGCAAAAGTCCGTTGATCATGGGTGGGATTTTCCGGTTTTGGGGCGAGCGCGGCAGGAAAATCCAACCCAGAATCTCTGAAGGCATTCACCCTCTTTTATCTTTAGTGAAAGATGTAAAGATAATTAAAACTCAATGAATCTTTAATAATAAATTGGAAATTTCACAGCCGAGTGTCCCTACAAATTGACCGGAATTTTCCGGCCTTCACGCCGGCGGGATCCTCTGGTCAAGCTGTAGTGAACAGAGACCTGGCTGAGCGCCAAGTTCTCCGTCCTTGCTTGCAGTGGCAGCGGGACGTGAACTGCCGGAAAATTCCAGTCATTATGACTGGGACGTGTTGGTAGAGATTTGTGGTTACTGGTGAACCGATGGCACTCGGTGTTGACCTTGGGGAAAGATCGAGCAATCATTTCATTTTCTCCCACATCAATTGCATTCCAGCGTCAGCCACAGGGGATTGCTGGGGCCCAGCAACAGCAATGCCATCAGATAGGATAAACAACCAATCGCATTGAAGGATTCTCACAGATGGCAAAGCAGGAAGTAAAATCCATTGATTATCCTTCACTTTTCACAGAGAACAAAATAAAGATTGATGC
This sequence comes from Mustelus asterias, assembly GCF_964213995.1. Lineage (NCBI taxonomy): Eukaryota > Metazoa > Chordata > Chondrichthyes > Carcharhiniformes > Triakidae > Mustelus > Mustelus asterias. The sequence goes on from NC_135818.1 coordinate 20,585,291, forward strand.
TGACAGATAGAATTAAGATAGAAACCGTAACATCATAAACTTTTTAAAATAAATTACTTTAAAAATCGGTGGCACTTTATTAATCAGAATAGGGAAAGTTGACATTTTTAAAATATGAAATTCGTTTTCAAAGTCAGAGGTTGTTCAGCAGTAGCTGTGATTTTGTTAAAATTCCAGTTCCATCTCATCCAATAGGGTGTAACTTTAGCAAAGATTTTTACAGTGAGGTTAGTTGCTTTAAACTTCACCTTACATCAAGTGATTACTAATTGATATTCGCCTGAGAGGACATCAGCAGCACACCCCGTGGAAGAGTCGGGCAGGAGTTGCTGCCAGTTTCACCATTATAATCATGTCAAAAGCGTATTATCTCCAAATTTGCAGATTATACAAAGTTTGGTGGGAGGGTGAGCTGTGAGGAGGATGCAGAGATGCTTCAGCATGATTTGGACAGGCTGAGTGTGTGGGAATCTGCATGGCAGATGCAGCATAACGTGGATAAATGTGAGGTTATCCGCTTTGGTAGCAATAATAGGAAGACAGATTATTACTTGAACGGGTGTAAATTGAGGGAGGCGGATACTCAATGAGACCATGGAGTCCTCGTGCATCAGTCGCTGAAAGTAAGCGCGCAGGTACAGCAGGCAGTAAAGAAGGCATGTGGTATGTTGGCCTTCATAGCGAGAAGATTTGAGTATAGGGATAGGGATGTTTTGCTGCAATTGTATAGGGCGTTAGTGAGGCCACACCTGGACTACTGTGTTGCAGTTTTGGTGTCCTTATCTGAGGAGGATGTCCTTGCTATAGAGGGAGTACAGTGAAGGTTTACCAGGCTGATTCCTGGGGTAACAGTTCTGTCATATGAGGAGAGACTAAGTCAGTCAGGATTATATTCACTGGAGTTTAGAAGAGTGAGAGGGGATCTCATAGAAACTTATAAAATTCTAACAGGATTAGACAGGGGAGATTCACAAAGAATATTCCGAATGATGGGAGAGTCTAAGGGTCATAGTTTGAGGATAAGGGGTAAACCTTTTAGAACTGAGGTGAGGAGAAATTTCTTCACCCGGAGGGTGGTGAATGTGTGGAATTCACTACCACAGAATGTAGTTCAGTTGTCTGGAGGGAATAAGATTTACACCCATAACCGTCAAACAGCTAAGTTTATTCCAAAATGGGAAAGACTATAGGCGTAATCTTACCAGCTGTTCTGGCTACGCTCCCACTGCAGCCAAATCTCTGTTCACTGCAGTGGGACAGGAAAATCCCGCTGGCGTGAACGGTGATAAGTTTCCGGCCTGAGATTTAAATGGGCACACCACCCCCACGTCCCCCCCACAACCACCCCCACACCACCCCCACATCCCCCCCAGTATCCAAACCTCCCCCTCCCCACCCCCTACATCTCACACCCAACCCGACCTTCAGATAAGACCAACAGCCCAGAGACATGTAAAATGGGTCAGCCAGCTTCAGAAGGTAAAAGGCAAGTTTGTGTTTCTTCACAAGGCCTGATGAAGGATGCTGGTTGATGATCCAGTTCTGTTGCAGGGTCCCGCGCAAATACGAAAAGCCTGGCTGGCATTTTACCGGCATGGCTGCTCCGATTCTGTGAGGTTCCCAGAACAGCATTCTCCGTTGGCCTCAGGCGGGATCTTACGAGCCTCGGGCGGTTGAGGTGGTAAAAAGTCAGCACCTGTCTTTCCAATGGAGTAGCTAATCGATCAACCATGGCCATGGCTCTTTGCTCCCGTCTTTCCGTCTGAGTTTGTTACTATCCATTGTTTCAGTGTCTGATGTTGCTGTACCATTCATTGTTTAAAATTCATCCGTGGGACATGGGCATTGCTGGCTGGGTCAACATTTATTGCCGTTCCCTAGTTGCCCTTGAGAAGGTGGTGGAAAGCTGACTTCTTGACAACTGAGTGGCTCGCTGTGCCATTTCAGAGGGCAGTTGAGAGTCAACCACATTGCTGTGACTCTGGAGTCACATGTAGGCCAGACCGGGTAAGGATTTCCTTCCCTAAAGGACATTAGTGAACCTAATGGGTTTTTCTGACAATTGACAATGGGTTCATGGTCATCGGTAGATTCTTAATTCCAGATTTTTTAAAAATTCAAATTCCACCAGCTGCCGTGACGGGATTTGACCCGGGTCCCCAGATCATTAGCTGAGTTTCTGGATTAAGTTTCTAGCAACAATACCACTAGATCATTGCCTCCCTGTTTAAAGTTTCAAATTTTAAAGTTAAAGTTTATTTATTAGTGTCACAAGTAGACTTACATTAGTACTACAATGAAGTTACTGTGGAAATCCCCTAGTCGCCACACTCCAGGCTTTTCGTATTTGCGCGGGACCCTGCAACAGAACTGGACCATCAACCAGCATCCTTCATCAGGCCTTGTGAAGAAACACAAACTTGCCTTTTACCTTCTGAAGCTGGCTGACCCACACAGACACAGGGAGAACATGCAGACTCCACACAGGCAGTGACCCAAACCAGGAATTGAACCCAGGTCACTTGTGCTGTGAGCCCAAATTTGGTATCCTCCCCGGCAGGGAATTGAACTCCAGTCTCCCGCATGACAGGAAGGGATACTAACACGAGACTACCGAGGAACAGCATGCTCGCGCAAGTATTGATTCACTCCACATTGTTGACAACAGTGCAACCACATTCCAGAACCACTCCCCAGGACGACTCCTCCAAGCCAGGTCTACCTTTGTGTTTTTTTAAGAGTTCTTTCTGGCAACCTGCCGAACACACAATAGAATGATTGTTCTCCATGTGCGCTGTTTATTGTGGTTGGAGAGAAACCTGATGAGCTTCTGTCAGTCTGCCAAAAGAGTTTCTTGTCCTCCAGCTTCCTTTGAAGTTTACAACGAGGTCATTTTTTAAATAGTGCTCACATTGTGGCACAAGTTTTGTCTTTTTCACCGTAGTAAGCCAACGCTACACTGTTTGTGTCATGCAGGAGAAGCTTTGGTAGGAATGGGAGGGTCAAATATATAAATATATCACACTCTCTCTAACCCTGGGTGACACTGTGGCACGGTGGTTAGCACTGCTGCCTCACAGCGCCAGGGACCCGCGTTCAATTCCTGGCTTGGGTCACTGTCGGTGCGGAGTCTGCACATTCTCCCTGTGACTGCGTAGGTTTTCTCCAGGTGCTCCGGCTTCTCCCACAGTCGGAAAATGTACAGGTTCAGTGCATTGGCCATGCTAAATTCTCCCTCAGTGTACCTGAACAGGTGCTGGAGTGTGGCGACTCGGGGATTTTCACAGTAACTTCACTGCAGTGTTAATGTAATTGTGACACCAATAAATAAACTTTAAATCCCAATCAATGAAGTGTTTTTTTGTTGGTAAGTCTAGTCACTGTTGCACTGTAGGAAACAGCACCTGCCAGTTTGTGCACAGCAGGATCCCACACAACATATGTGACCAGATAGTCCGTTCTTTTCCAGATGTTGGTTCGAGATTATAAATAATGGTCAGGACTCCAGGAAGGGCGTGTCCAATCTTCTTTCAAAACTGCGCCACAGATTCTTTCCACATCTGCCCGAGAGGGCAGACGGATCTTTGGTTTACCATCTCATTCAAAAGCAGGCACCTCTGACAGTGCAGCATTCCCATTGGCCCAACAAGGAGTGTCAGCCTACATTGTGCTCCCAAGTCCCTGGGATGTAGCTTGAACCTACAACTGACTGGCTGAGAGGTGAGAACATTACCCACTAAACCAATTAGGTTGACATCAGCAGCACCTTTGGCAAATTGCTCCCTGTCTTAAGTTTTCACTCCACTGGTCCAATCTTCTCCGCATTTTTTGTTCTTGAAGGTGCCAGTTGGGGTCCAGTTCCAATGGAAGTGATAACCATCCAGCATCATATCCAAAGGCCATCCCTCACAAGAACAGAAGGAGCAGAAGCAGGAGTAGGCCCCAGGCCCTTCAAGCCTACCCTGCTATTCAATACAATCATGGCTGATCTTTGCAGGCCTCAACTCCTTTTCTGTGCCATTTCCCCACAGCCCTCTATTCCTCGATCTATCAAATATTTATCCACCTCCACTTTAAACACTTCTAACAATTCAGCCTCTGCTACCCTTTGGGACAGAGAATTCCAGAGATTCACCACCCTCTGTGAGAGGAAATTTCTACACACCTCAGTTTTTAATGACCGGCCCTTTGTCTTGTTGCTATGTCCCCTTGTTCGAGATTCTCCCACTAATAAATATCTCACTATCTACCCTGTCAAGTCCCCTCAGGATTTTATATGTTTGAATAAGGTCACCCCTCACTCTCCCAAACTCCAAGGAATACAGACCAAGACGGTTTAATCTCTCTTGATAGGTCAACCCTCTCATCGCAGGAATTAGCCTGGTGAATCTCCTTTGGACTGTCTCCAATGTCCTTTTTAAGGTAAGGACGTGCAAAGTCAGGCAATGTTGCAGGAATTGAGACTGATTCCTGCTCCCAACTGATGTACATTTTCGACCTATGTTTATTTTTATAGAATCCCTACAGGGCAGAAGGAGGCCATTCGGCCCATCGAGTCTGCACCGACCACAATCCCACCCAGGCCCTATCCCCATAACCCTACGCATTTACCCTGCTAATCTCCCTGACACTAAGGGGCAATTTAGCATGGCCAATCCGTCTATCCCGCACATCTTTGAACTCTGGGAAGAAACTGGAGCACCCGGAGGAAACCCATGCAGACGCGGGGAGGATGTGCAAACTCCACACAGACAGACGACCGGAATTGAACCTGGGTCCCTGGCGCTGTGAGGCAGCAGTGCTGACCACTGTGCCACCCAATTACCAAATAATGATGGGGAGCAGATCTTTGGCTTCATTATCCTGCAATAGTATTTCCAGTTCCCTGTATTGATTGGCTCAGAAGCAATGTTAAAGAGAGGCGGTGAGTTTTGGAGTATAATAGTTACAGGGTGAGAGGAGGAGCAGAAACAGCGAAGGGCATTAATATGCTTTCCTCCCGAGATGTTACCAATGAAAGGGTGTGTCGCCTCTCATCATTTACTAATTATAGACCTCGCATTGAATCCTGGTAATTAAAGAGTGCTGTAAATTCTACCTCTTTAAAAATCTCTGATTTCTGTGTTACTATATAACAAATAAGCATAAGCTGCTATTTCATTCTATCGCTGGGATCTCTCGGTATTTACTTAACTGTACAGGCAGCTGTTCACTAAGCAGCTACTTCTCAGTGTAGGGATTTTCCCTCCCCGATGTGGGCGGGTACCCTGGTAGATTAACTTCAAGATATGGAGATGCCGGCGTTGGACTGGGGTAAACACAGTAAGAAGTTTAACAACACCAGGTTAAAGTCCAACAGGTTTATTTGGTAGCAAAAGCCACACAAGCTTTCGGAGCTGCAAGCCCCTTCTTCACCTGAAGAAGGGGCTTGCAGCTCCGAAAGCTTGTGTGGCTTTTGCTACCAAATAAACCTGTTGGACTTTAACCTGGTGTTGTTAAACTTCTTACTGAGATTAACTTCAATGCAGAGATGTGTGGCGTGTTTTATATTTTGGTAAGAATAATGTGGAGGGGACAGCATAAATTAATCGCTGCAAACTGGAATGGAGGGGCAAGAACAAAGAGACATCGAGGTTGACATTCTTGGAGGCTGAAGGTGGCAAAACAAGTTGCTGAGGCTATGAACGGTGGCACAGTTGTTGGCACTGCTGCCTCACAGAGCCAGGGACCCAGGTTCGATTTCCGGCCTTGGATCACTGTCTGTGACCCAAGGCTGGGAATCGACACCTTCTCCCCGTGTCTGTGTGGATTTCCTCGGGTGCTCTGGTTTCCTCCCACAATCCAAAAGATGTGCTGGTTAGGTGCATTGGCCGTGCTAAATTCTCCCTCAGTGTAACCCGAACAGGCACCAGAGTGTGGCGACTCGGGGATTTTCATAGTGACTTCATTGCAGTGTTAATGTAAGCCGACTTGTGACACCAATAAATAAACTTTAAAAACTTAAATATGTGGGGTGACGGGGATAGGGCAGGGGAGGGGGCCTGGGTTACATACTCTGGGCGACACGGTAGCACAGCGGTTAGCACTGCTGCTTCACAGCTCCAGGGACAATTCCCAGCTTGGGTCACTGTCTGTGTGGAGTTTGCACATTCTCCTCGTGTCCGCGTGGGTTTCCTCCGGGTGCTCCGGTTTCCTCCCACAGTCCAAAGATGTGCGGGTTAGGTTGATTGGCCATGCTAAAATTGCCCCATAGTGTCCTGAGATGCGTAGGTTAGAGGGATTAGTGGGTAAATATGTAGGGATTTGGGGTTAGGGCCTGGGTGGGATTGTGGTCGGTGCAGACTCGATGGGCCGAATGGCCTCTTTCTGCACTGTAGGGTTTCTATGATTTCTGCCAGAGATTCGGTGCAGATTCGATGGGCCAAATGGCCTCTTCTGTACTGTAGGGAGTCTATGATTCTATGATTCTCTGAAAAAAGACAAGTGGGGTTGTGGGCTTTATAAATAAAGGCACAGAGTACAAAAATAAGGGAGTTATGCTCTGCCTTCAGGGATTTGCCCCGCAAAGAAAGAAAGAGATACATTTATATAGCACTTTCTGTGACCACCGAACGTCTTAACACGTTTTACAACAAGTCAAGTATATGTGAAGTACATGTGAAGTGTAGCCACTGTTAAAACGCAGGAAACGCAGCAGCCAATACACACACAGCTCCCTCTGGCAAACAGCAGATGCGATAATGACCAGATAATTGTGATTGTTGATTGTGGGATAAATATTGCCCAGGGTAACGGAGATAACTCCCCTGCCATGGATACTTTTACACGCACCTTTAAAAAAAAAATTCATTCATGGGACACGGCCGTCGCTGGCTGGCCAGCATTGATTGCCCGTCCCAAGTTGCCTGAAGGCAGTTGAGATCCAACCACATTGCTGTGGCTCTGGAGTCACATGTAGGCCAGACTGGGTAAGGACACTAGATTTCCTTCCCTAAAGGACATTAGTGAACTAGGTGGGTTTTTTCGACAATCGACAAAGGTTTCATGGTCATCAGTGGATTCTTAATTCCAGATATTTTTTATTGAATTCAAATTCCACCCATCTACTGTGGTGGGATTCGAACCCGGGTCCCCAGAGAAGACAGAGGGTAGCAATGGAAGGGTGCGTTTCTGAATGGAGGGCTGTGACAAGTGGCGTTGTAAAAGTTTTGACAACACCTGGTTAAAGTCCAACAGGTTTATTTGGTAGCATTAGCTTTCGGAGCGCTGCTCCTTCGTCAGATGGAGTGGAAATCTGCTCTCAAACAGGGCACAAGTGGCCTTCAACAAGTGACAACAAGAAACAAGTGGCATTCCTCAGGGATCAGTGCTGGGACCTTTGCTGTTTGTAATATATATAAATAATTTGGAGGAAAATATAACTGGTTTGATTAGTAAGTTTACGGACGACACAAAGGTTGGTGGATTTGCGGATAGCGATGAGGACCATCAGAGGATACAGCAGGATATAGATCGGTTGGCGACTTGTGTGGAGAGATGGCAGATGGAGTTTAATCCAGACAAATGTGAGGTAATGCATTTTGGAAGGTCTAATACAGATAGGAAATATACAGTAAATGGCAGAACCCTTAGGATTATTGATAGGCAGAGGGATCTGGGTGTACGGGTACACAGGTCACTGAAAGTGGCAACGCAGGTGGAGAAGGTAGTCAAGAAGACATAGGGCATGCTTGCCTTCATTGGCGGGGCATTGAGTTTAAAATTGGCAAGTCATGTCGCAGCTTTATAGAACCTTAGTTAGGCCACACTTGGAGTGTAGTGTTCAATTCTGGTCACCAGAAGGATGAGGGTACAGAAAAACTTTGGAGAGGGTACAGAAAAGATTTACCAGGATGTTGCCTGATATGGAGGGCATTAGGTATGAGGAGAGGTTGGAGAAACTTGGTTTGTTCTCACTGGAGCGACGGAGGTTGAGGGGAGACCTGATAGAAGTCTACAAGATTATGAGGGGCATGGACAGAGTGGATAGTCAGAAGCTCTTTCCCAGGGTGGAAGAGTCAATTACTAGGGGCACAGGTTTATGGTGCGAGGGGCAAGGTTTAAAGGAGATGTACGAGGCAAGATTTTTATGCAGAGAGTGGTGGGTGCCTGGAACTCGCTGCCGGGGAAGTTAGTGGAAGCAGATACGATAGTGACTTTTAAGGGGCGTCTTGACAAATACATGAATAGAGGGATACAGTCCCTGAAGGGTAGGGGGTTTTAGTTCAGTCGGGCAGCAGGGTCGGGGCTTGGAGGGCCGAAGGGCCTGTTCCTGTGCTGTAATTTTCTTTGTTCTTTGTTCTATCAGCTGGATTAATAGTCGAGTGATAATACCACGAGGCTATCACCTCCCCTTCCTCAATATATATGATGTGAGCCTGACACAGCAGCTCACTTCCCTACTGTGAGCATCTGGAAGAACCACTCCTCACGTGGTCTATAAACCACCAACCGCCAGACTCTATTATAATCACTGCTCTTCCCTAGTTGTCCTTCAGAAGGTGACGGTAAGCCGCCTTCTTGAATCGCTGTAAGGCAGAGGAATCCCAAGGCTTAATGCCTCATCCTCACTGGAGTGGCAGCCTTGCTTTTCGTGTTCAAGCCTTGGAGTGGGACTTGAACCCTTGTGATGGGTGCAGAGGCGAGCGTTCTACAAACAGAACCATAGCCGACTAAAGACAATCATAATGAGAGCAGAGAAGGTTAAGTGGAGATTCAAAATGGTGATGGGTTCTGCTGGAGTAAACGAGGAGAAATTGGGTGGGATTTTCCAGTCCCCCCACCCCCCCGTGGTATGTTTAGTGGCAACAGAAGTGGCCAATGGGGGATCTTCCAGTCCCGCCGCTGTCAATGGGCCTATCCCGTTTTTCACACCTTTGCCACCTGGGAACCCATGGAGGAGGTGGAGGGGGTCGCTGTTGGCAGGACTGGAAGATCCTGTCAGTCGGAACAGCTAGAAAATTCCAGTCACTGTTTCCATTCGTATGAACCCAGGGTAGGGCGTGAGGTGTGGTGGGGAATTAAGAGAATATTTTCTACATGACACATGGTTACGATCTGGAATCCACTACCTGTGAGGGTGGTGTCAATAGATCCAATAGTAACTTTCAAAAGGGAACTGGGTAAATACTTGGAAATTTGCGGGGCTATGCGGAAGGTACAGGAGGGCAGTGGGGCTAATTGGTTAGCTCTTCCAAAGAGCCTGCACCAGCACAGTGGGCTGAATGGCCTCCAGCTGTGCCGAATGATGGCATGAATGTGTGCTTATTTTTCTTGGCACCTTGGCAGACCCATTGGTTGGCTGATAATTAATCAGAGTCACCACTGAAAGGATGTAGCTTTCACTCAGAACATTCTCCAGTGAAAAGTTCCTTTCATACCTATAGCTTTCCTTCAGGTTTAATTGGAGTTATGGCATTGTATTTCTGTTTCAACTTGTTGACTGTTTTATCAGCTCTTGTAATCTGTAAAGGTGGACAGAGTTTTTTTCCAATTCATCCGGTGTGGGCATCGTTGGCAAGCTTGCATTTGTTACCCCGAGTCCGCCTGAGAAAGTGGTGGTTGGCGTCTACGGTCGAGTGGCTTCGGAGGGCCATTGTTGTGGGGTTAGTTTCACACACAAGACAGAGTGGGTGGGTGGGCACAGCCTGATTCTTTCCTGAAACACATGAGTGAATCAGGGCTTTTAAAATTTTAAAAGTTTATTTATTAATCACAAGTAAGGCTTACATTAACGCTGCAATGAAGTTACTGTGAAATTCCCCTAGTCACCACATTCTGGCGCCTGTTCGGGTTACACTGAGGGAGAATTTAGCATGGCCAATGCACCCTAACCAGCACGTCTTTCGGACTGTGGGAGGAAACCGGAGCACCCGGCGGAAACCCACGCAAGCACGGAGAATCTGCAATGTGCAAACTCCATCACAGACAGTGACCCAAGCCGGGAATTGAACCCAGGTCCCTGGCGCTGCGAGGCAGCAGTGCTAACCACTGTGCCACCGTGTCGACCATTCTTAGAACTCATGGTCACTTTCAGTAATTGCCAAACTTTTAAAAAACTAATTCCTGTTATACATTTGTGTTTGTTCCTATTGGTTCAATGTGGAGCCCTACTGTATGCAAATGGAAGTGATGTCATTGGATGTCGAGCAGGCAACAGCGAGAGAAGCACGGAAGAGATCACAGACCACAAATAAAGACTGTTTGTTTTTAACTCAGTGCATCCAAGTGTCTCCAAAACCACAACAAAAACTGGTAACAAGGACGACAGACATGTGCTTGCTGTGTGTAATAAGTCCTCGGAAGTTCCTTCACCAAAATCCCTTTACTTACAAGTCTGACAGCAACATACTGAGGGGGAATCTCCAGAGAACGGAGGGAAAAATGTTCCCAACATCCTGATGGCCACCTTTGTGTGTGGCTGAATCAAGCTGTGTGTAGATCCTCGGTACACGAACAGCAAGTGCCACTACTTTTTGAGGTTCGACCTGTCCCAAGTGTTGCGGAGGATGGGTCTGGCCACACTGCCGCGGAACGCTCCAAGTAGTTGGACCGTACCGCAGCACCTGTCCTTCGTGGAGAAATTTTTCCGGAATCACACCTTTGACCACATGGCGATCAAGCACTGGTCAGCACGGAATGTCTTTGAGGCCCTGAGAGAAAAGGAGATGGCGGATCCTGTCGGATGGTTCCCTGAGCAGACTGTCAGTGTCATCTGGCAGAATGCCTCATCACCAGAACTCACAAACAAGCACCAAGACCTGGCTTGGCTGGTGGTGAGAAGGGCACTCCCCGTCAGATCCTTTATGCACGCTCGAGGTCTCAACATCACCGCACGCTGCCCTCGGAGAGGCTGCGGGGGTGATGAGACGGTCGCACACCTCCTTGTGGAATGTGCCTTTGCAAAGAAGGTCTGGAGTGAGATGCAGTGGTATTTGTCGCGGTTCGTCCCGAGCAGCTCGGTGACGCAGGACTCTGTGCTCTACGGGCTGTTTCCGGGGACGCACACCGAGACAAATATCAACCGCTGCTGGAGGGTCATCAACTCGGTGAAGGACGCGCTTTGGTCCGCCCAAAACTTGCTGATCTTCCAGCTGAAAGAATTGTCCTCGACCGAGTGTTGCAGACTGGCACATTCCAAGGTCCAGGACTACGTGCTCAGGGACGCGCTCAAGCTTGGGGCAGCCGCCGCAAAGGCACAATGGGGAAAGGCCACCGTGTAAAGCGTCTCAACCGAGGCAGACCGAGGGCCGGGTAACTGCAGAGTACCCTCGGCCTGCGGAACTGTGTGCCAATCTGAAAAATAACGGCACACAGTAAACTCTGATGTATGTACATAGTTTTAAGTTTTGAAATGTAATGAATGTAATGTCGTGTAAATAAGCATCGTAGAATAGTGTAAAAATGACTGGATTTTTTTTTGCACTGTTTGTAATTATTGGATATGTTGTTTTGCAATGGTTTATTTGAGAGTTTTTATGGGGGGGAAAAAATACTGAGTGAATGGCCTTTTGGCAAAGATCAAGTGTAGTATCGACATGCTGTGCTTGGTTGAAGTCATTAGGTTACATTTTAGCTTCATTTGAAGCAATTTTTAAAAGCGGCATCTCGGCCTTTTGGCTAAGATGCAAATGAGATCAAGCCTTGGAGGAGGTTCAATGCCTACTCCAATCAGCTTGGATCATGTGGATCAAGCCCGAGACAGGAGGTGAGAGCCCTGTCTTGTCAGCTTGGATCGGGAATGTCTCAATTTGTTGAGACTCTGAATTGGACTTGATTTGATTGAATTGGATAACAAAAATACTGAGTGCTTTCAGTTAACTAGTACACTCGGAGTCCCAGAGGAACTGACACTCCTGGTTACGTACAAAGCAAGAGGCTCCCTGATTGGACCATGAATTTGGCCCTTAATCAGGGAGTTCATATTCTAACAGGCCCACCTCAATTGGCTGATTAAAGTCATTACACTGAGCCACTCGAAAAAGATGCTTCAACGAGGAAAACCTGACAAAAGAGAACTTTCACATGTGCGGCCACGGAACTAATGGACTGGTGTGGACATGAGTGAAAGATACTCTGCTGACGAATTATAGAGCTGGCTGCAGTAAAGACAGACTGAAACTCGATCAGGTACCTTGGGCGGCACGGTAGCACAGTGGTTAGCACTGCTGCTTCACAGCTCCAGGGACCTGGGTTCGATTCCCGGCTTGGGTCACTGTCTGTGTGGAGTTTGCACATTCGCCTCGTGTCTGCGTGGGTTTCCTCCGGGTGCTCCGGTTTCCTCCCACAGTCCAAAGATGTGTGGGTTAGGTTTTGATTGGCCGTGCTAAAATTGCCCCTTAGTGTCCTGGGATGCGTAGATTAGAGGGATTAGCGGGTCAAATATGTAGGGATATGGGGGTAGGGCCTGGGTGGGATTGTGGTCGGTGCAGACTCGATGGGCCGAATGGCCTCTTTCTGTACTGTAGGGTTTCTATGATTACCTGGTGTGTATAAGAAAAGCGATGTGGCTGCTGGGAACGTGAAGAGCGCATACGGAAAACCTGCTGATGTAAAGAAATGGTGGGAGTTTATGGCATCATCAGAGCATTTGATGAAAATGTGGAGCGATGGAACTCTTATACCAAGCATTACGACCATTTTCCTCAGGCAAACAAAGTAACTGAAGATATTATGCTGCCCACTTTCCGAAGCATGATGGGTAGAAAAGCTTTTAGCTTCCTCTGCAGTCCTAGTGCAGCCTGATAAAGCAGGCACTAAACCGCACAAGCAAATTGTGGATATTTTGCAAGCACATTTTTCACCTGAACCCTTGATGATTGCTGTAGATTCCGTAAAAGAAACCAAGAAGAGGGGGAGTCAATCGTACAATTTGTGGCAGTGCTTAAGAGGCTTGCAGAATACTGTGAGTTTGGAGACGTGCTGAATGATACCATTCGTGACAGGTTTGTTTGTGGTCTACGCAGCAAAGCGACACAAAAACGTCTGTGAACTGAGAGCAATCTCACTTTGCAGAAAGGCATTGAAATCACTGTTTCTACGGAGCTGGTCGCAAAGGAAGCCCAGCAATTGATCATAGAAACCCTACAGTGCGGAAGGAGGCCATTTGGCCCATCGAGTCTGCACCGACCACAATCCCACCCAGGCCCTACCCACACATTGAGTTTGTGTAATCGAGTACACAAAATGTCCACTGAGTCGACACTCAAGAGTTCCGGATCTCGAACATGTGACAAAGCCAATGCATTCTGCTGTTGAATTCTGGTGTAAAGACATAGAATGTCAAAGTTGTGGAAAAAAAGACACTTCCTACCTGCAGGAAGAAGAAAGCTATGAATAAAAATAAGAACATAAAAACTAAGAACATAAGAACTAGGAGCAGGAGTAGGCCATCTGTCCCCTCGAGCCTGCTCTGCCATTCAATAAGATCATGGCTGATCTTTTCGTGGACTCAGCTCTTGATAAGAATCAAGAACAGACCAAGATGGCATTTAAACAAAATAAAAGGGGAAATATTCATGCTGTGCAACAAGAAAGCAAAGCAACTCACGGTCACAGGAGGGAGTATCACTACATGTGCTAGCCATTGCCAGTACTACACACAGACACCAGGTCACTCCACTGCTGAAAGGATGGTCAGTAGGATGGAATTTGACACAGGGGCAGCAGTCGCGCTGGTATCAGAGACTATCTACAATGAGAAACTCAAACACATTCCCTTAGAGCCATCAAGGATGGTGCTGAAGATGTAAACAAGAGAAGTGGTTCCACTGAAAGGCCACGTTGAGGCGGCTGAGCAACTCAATGGGCAAACAGCAGAGTTGGCTCTGTACGTGGTGCAGGAAATCCATGCAGCGTTGATGGGTCATACATGGCTGGAGAAGATTCGACCAAACTGTGCTGAAGTCTACATGATGACCAATGGAGAGTCAGACCCGCACAACAATATTTAAAAAGCACACTGTTGTTTTCGATGGAGAATTAGGGAGCATGAAGGACAATTACAGTCAAACTGAAAATTGAAGGTGCTAAATATTTGAAGGCAAGGTTTGTACCATACACTATTAGGCCGAAGGTGGAGGCTGACTTGGAGCGACTCGTGAAGACTGGAGTTTTGGAACTGTTGGCATCACTGAATGGGATATGCCTATAGATCCAGTCATCAAGAAAGATGGATTCATGAGGAGTTGTGGGGATTTCAAGGTCACCGTAAATCCGGTGTTATGTGCTGAGCAGCGCCCATTACCTCACCAGTTTGTGGGATTGACGAGAAGCCAAATTATCAGCAAAATTGACCTGGGCCGGGCAAAATTTGCAAATAAATATGGACAAGAAGTCACGGGAACTTTTGACAATCGTGGCAGACAAAGGCTTGTTCCGGTGCCGAAAATTGTTGTTTGATATCACATCTGCTCCCGTACTGTTCCAAAGAGCAATGCATCAGGTCCAGAACGGACTGAGTGGAGTCCAGTGCTGTCTGGTTGACATCCTGGTCACTGGAAAAGATGAAGAGGAATATCTTTGAAACTTGGGTGCCATTCTCCAGAGATTGGAAGACCACGGTCTGATAGTCCGTAAGGACAAGTATGAGTTTTCCAGTCATCCGTTAAGTGTTTGGGGCACCGCTGGCCTTCACAAATCCCCTTCAAAGCTTACGGCCATTACAGAGGCACCTCCCCCTCAGAAAATAAGTCAGTTACTTTCCTTCCTGGGATTCTTTAATATGGAAAAGTTTTCCCAAACTTGGCAACAATTCTGAAACCATTACATAACCTCTTGTGCCAGGACAAGACATGAAAGTGTTCGGATCAATGCAATAATGCCTTCAGGCAAGCCAAGGAAGTGTCACTTAAGTCTGAAGCCCTCACATACTTTGATCCGACTCTACCCTTACAGTTAGCTTGTGCTGCATCCCCTTACAGTTTGAAGAGATGCTCTCCCACATCATTCCATTAGGTGAAGAAAGACCCATTGGGCGGGATATTACAGCCTCGCTGGTCCCGAAACCGTAAAATCCCGCCCGAGGTCAGTGGGCCTTCCCATTGTCTGCCCTTCGCCCGCTCAGATTCCAGTGGCAGGCGAGGCGGGAAAATTCCGGCCATTGCTTTTGTTTCTTGAATCTTGAGCAAAGCTGAGGGTAACTGTGCCCAAATTAAATGGGCAACACTAGGGATCATTAAATTCCATTAGTTCCTGTAGGGGAGAGAGTTTATATTGCTGAGGGGCCATTGTCCACTCACTACCATTTTTGGACCACACACAGGAAGTCTGTCACTTGTAAAGATGGGATTGCTCTTGTCAGCACAAACCCCATTAAGTACCAACAGTCAAGTCTACATTGTGACGCGGATGGACTTTCAAGATTGCCACTACCAGGCAGTTCTTCAGACTGCTCAAAGGGGGAGGTTTGCTACTTTGAACAAGTGGACGCTTCTCCTGTCACTTCTCAGCAAGTGAGAAAACTTGTGCTCTCAGAACTGATGGATGTGGTTTTACGAGGAATGACTTCAGAGCAGCCTGAGATTCTACTACTCAGGAGTTTGGGGCTGTTAGGATGTCTTCTGTGAGGGCTCAGAGCAATTAGTCTGCTACCATTGAGGAAACGGGTGTTGGCGAAGCTACATAAAGACCACTGCGGATTCGTTCACGTGAAGGAAATAGCGAGAAGTTATTTCTGGCGGCTGGGACTGGATGTGGAGATCAAGGAAAAATTTGGAACATGTTCTTCCTGTGCACAGGTAAGAAAAAAGTGAAGGATCAGAAGTCTTATTCATGGTCGTTTATTTCTGCAAGGAAGTCTGTGATGGCATTTGTTCCTCAACGCTTATCGTTTTGAGTGATCTATCTGCTGTATCTATTTTGCCTTAGTAGGGCTTTTAAATTTACAGAGCTGTTTGCCGTGTCCTATCTTCCCACATTGGAAACATTGCGCTGGGCAATCTCACCTTCTTCTTTGCAGCTCAGTATAAGAACTTCAAGATGGCAGCTGTCGGGTTTTCTGCCCTTTTGGCCATTTTGGCGGGATTTTGAGTGGGCAAGGCCTTTGGGACTAAGCGACTGGCGGACATGCCTGAATAAAGAGTATTACACCTGCTTTTGTGAGTCTCAAGCATGTGACTATAGATGTCACCGTTACATTGTGGTATACAACACTCATTGCCATGACTATCATTTTTAACCCATGATGCTAAAGTGATGGACAGTCAGACACAATGGTGGACATGGATTGGCTGATTGATACACATGGACAGGCCCACTGATACTCACAGAAACTGAGTGGTGGAGATGGAGACACAGGCCCAGTGACAGAGATTGAGAGACACAGACCCAGTGACAGAGATTGAGAGACATAGACCCAGTGACAGAGATTGAGAGACATAGACCCAGTGAGGGAGATGTAGAGACAGACCCAGTGACAGGGATGGATACACAGACCCTGAGACAGAGATTGAGAGACAGATTCAGTGACAGAGATGGAGAGATAGACCCAGTGACAGAGGTTGAGAGACATAGATCCAATGAGAGAGATGTAGAGACAGACCCAGTGACAGAGATTGAGAGACACAGACCCATTGACAGAGATTGAGAGACATAGACCCAGTGACAGAGATTGAGAGACATAGACCCAGGGAGGGAGATGAGGAGACAGACCCAGTGACAGAGATGGATACACAGACCCTGAGACAGAGATTGAGAGACAGATTCGGTGACAGAGATGGAGAGATCGACCCAGTGACAGAGGTGTGGAGACATAGACCCAGTGACAGAGATGGAGACACAGACCCTGAGACAGAGATGGAGGCACAGATTCAGTCAGGGAGATGGAGATACACATTAATGGGTGTCTCAGTATCAATTTGCTCAAATCAAACTGAACTTTTTCAAAATACCGATGCACCAAAATTCCTCTATCGACAAAAGGGGGAATGGGAAAAGTCTCTTATTAACTGTAAATGAATTAAATGCTCCTTTGTCTCCAGAGTGTACTTAAAAATCTGTTTGTACATCTGTTATATGGAGGCTTGAAGGGACAGTGTGCTGTTTGTAACACAGATGTGAGGGATTTGAACATTTATTTGAACATATTTCAGCAGATTATGGAGAATGGTTAGCCCTCAGCACAAGCAGATGTTCCAAGAAGTTAGTTTCTCAGCATGAGGTAAATTCCCAAACAAGAGACTGAGCAGAAAGGACAGCATCGGAGAATGGAGGGCAGGGATAACAACAACTTGCATTTATGTAGCACCTTTAATGGAGTAAAGATGCCAAGCTCCTTCGCAGTAACCTTATCAAACTAAATTTGACACTGAGCGACATTCGGAGATATGAGGACAAATGGATCAAAAGCTTGGTCGAAGAGGTAGGCTTTAAGAAGGTGGAGAGATGGAAAGGTTTAGGGAGGGAGTTCCAGGGCCGAAGAAGCGGCCGTCAAAGCTGGAGTGAGGAAAACTGAGGAGGTCAGAGTTAGCTGAGCGCAGAAATCTTGGAGGACTGGTGGGCTCAAGGAGACTGCGAAGATCGGGAGGGGTGACGCATGGAGGGATTTGAAAACAACAATGAGAGTTTTAAAGTTACGGTGTTGCTGGATGCAGCGTAGGCCAGTGAGTGCAGGGATAATGGGGGAACAGAGCTTGGTGTGGGTTAGAATATAGGCAACAGAGCTTAGCGAGAGATCAGTGTTATGATCCAAAGATGTGCGGGTTAGGTTGACTGGCCATGCTAAAATTGCCCCTTAGAGTCCTGAGATGTGTAGGTTAGAGGGATTAGTGGGTAAAATATGTAGGGATATGGGGATATGGCCTGGGTGGGATTGTGGTCGGTGCAGACTCGATGGGCCGAAGGGCCTCTTGCTGCACTGTAGGGTATCTATCTATCTATGAGTGCCCCAGTACAATGATGAGAGAACTCGAAGCAGAAACACGCGTCTTTACACTGTACAGAACGCAGGATCCTTCCTCCTCTCCCTCCTCTTTATCTCTCTTCTCTCTTCATCTGCCTTTCCCCCCTCATCCTCATAGAATCATAGAATCCCGACAGTACAGAAGGAGGCCATTCGGCCCATCGAGTCTGCACCGACCACAATCCCACCCAGGCCCTATCCCTGTAACCCCACATATTTACCCTGCTAATCCCTCTGACACTAGGTTCAATTTAGCCTGGCCAATCAACCGAACCCATACAGCTTTGGACTGTGGGAGGAAACTGGAGCATCCGGAGGAAACCCACGCAGACACGGGGAGAATGTGCAAACTCCACACAGACAGTGACCCAAGTTGGGAATCGAACTCAGGGCCCTGGCGCTGTGAGGCAGCAGTGCTGACCACAGTCCCCCCATGCCACCCCAAACAATGGCATCCCCGTTCCTCTCCTTTGTTTTTCATTTCCTTTCTTCTCCTCCCTCCTATTTCCTCTCTTGCTCCCTCTTTTCTTCCCATGTTCTCTCACTCTCTCTATCTGCCACCCTATTAACCCCTTATCTCTGCCCTTCTCCACGATTTCCCATTCTGTGCTACTCACGAGTTTCCACTCTCTGGGCAGGATTTTCCAGCCGAGCTCACCCCAAAACCAGAAAATCTCTCTGAAAGAGCACCTTACCCAGGCCCACCCTTGTAACCCCACACATTTCCCATGGCCAATCCCCCTAATCTACACATCTTTGAATGCTAAGGGGAAATACAGTATGGATAATCCAATTAACCTGCACATTTTTGGACAGTGGGAGGAAACTGGAGCACCCGGAGGAAACCCACACAGACTCAATGAGAATGTGCAAACTCCGCACAGACAGTCACCCAAATCTGGAATCGATTGTGGGTCCCTGGCGCTGTGAGGCAGCAGTGCTAACCGCCACTCTGCCCCCTATCCTCCTGTTGCTGTTCCTTCTCTCTCTTTCCTCTCACCAACTCCTCAGTCTATCCCACCTCTCCTATTTGTGCTTATGGCTGGGTGCATTGGCCATGCTAAATTCTCCCTCAGTGTACCCGAACAGGCGCTGGAGTGTGGCGACTAGGGGATTTTCACAGTAACTTCATTGCAGTGTTAATGTCAGCCTACTTGTGACACTAATAAATAAACTTTAACTTAAAACCTTTTTGCCTGTGGTCCCTCCCTGTCCTGTCTAACCATTTCCTCTTTGATCCTGTCTCACTCCCTCTCCCTCCAGCTCTCTCCTTCCCCCACACCGCCCCTCCTTTCCCTCATTCCTCCATTACCTAACTCTTTACCTTGGTATCTCTCATCTCTCCCCTCCCCCTTCCCCCCTCCCCCTCCATCCCTCTCCTGGCGACGTGCCCCTTCCAGGTGGCCTCGGCTTATAGATATTGGTATGTCGGTTTGTACTGGAGGCACAGAAATGGCCGACTTC
Source organism: Mustelus asterias (assembly GCF_964213995.1). Taxonomy (NCBI): domain Eukaryota; kingdom Metazoa; phylum Chordata; class Chondrichthyes; order Carcharhiniformes; family Triakidae; genus Mustelus; species Mustelus asterias. Next base: position 20,604,693 of record NC_135818.1, read on the forward strand.
AGATTAACGGAGAATGTGTTCCACAAACCCGTTCACGTTTCAGCAAATCACCACGCCTGCTCATTACACCTCGTCGTTTTTAGCTTTCATCATGAAATATACCTTTTTCTATAAATAAAGGGGCTTATAATTTTACTGTTAATTAAAGGTGCAGGTTCCTTCCCAAGCAGGTGCAGATTGACATCTTCAGCGTAACAATAGGGTTGCGCCTTAAAGTTTTTCTTAAGTATTTCCAGTCATTTTAAATTCCTGAGGAGGTAGTTAGAAAAAATATACACCTGGTATATTCAAAATGCCTGATCACCTTCCGCCAGCCTCGCTCTGTCACAATAACCGAGATTGATGGCGACTCCCACTGAACACGACCCAAATCCTCAGGCAGTTCCTCCCACCAGCGAGTGGAGATGAGGAATGTATGCAAAGCATCGCTGTGCTTGGTGCTCAGAGGCGGTACCAGAATCTGCCCTTCGACTACAGAAAAGGCCGACTGGCCAGCGTCTGTGTTAAAAACAAAAATAGATCTGGAGGAAAGGCCACACAGACTTTAGAAAAAGGTTACGGTATTTGCAAAACTGCCAAGGTTCGGTTTTCTTGGCAAAGAGGACTACGGAGAATTCACACCAGGCCAGGCCCACTACATAGAGTCAAACACCGGGATTTTACCGCCCCGTTCGCCATGGGAATCGGAGTGGGCGAGGGGCGGACAATGGAAAGGTCTGTTCACCTCGGGTGGGATGTTGCGGTTTCAGGATGAGTGAGGCCGTATAATCTCGCCCGTAGAGTCGTACAGCACAGGGAAGGCCTAGCACGGTGGCCCAGTGGTTAGCACCGCTGCCTCACGGTGCCAGGGATCTGGGTTCGATTCCCAGTTTGGGTCACTGTGCGGAGTCTGCATGTTCTCTCCGTTTCCTCCGGGTGCTCTGGTTTCCTCTCACAGTCCGAAAGACATGCTGGTTGGGTGTTAAATTGTCCCTCGGTATACCCAAACAGGAGCGTGGTGACTAGGGGATTTTCACAGTCACTTAATTGCAGTGTTAATGTAAGGCTACCTGTGACACTAATAAATAAACTTGAAACTTTCACCCAATCGAATCTGCACCAACAATATTTACCACAAGAGGCGCACTAATCCCATTTTCCTGCACTCGTCCTTGAATGTTGTGATATTTCAAGTGCTCATCCAGATATTTTTGAAAGGTTGTAAAGTTTCCGGCCTCCACTACCTTCCCAGGCAGCGCATTCCAGATTCCCACCACCCTCTGTGTTTTCTCAACACAGTAAGAAGTTTAACAACACCAGGTTAAAGTCCAACAGGTTTATTTGGTAGCAAATGCCTCTAGCTTTCGGAACAAGCTGTCCCTTCGAAGGGGCAGCGCTCCAAAAGCTAGTGGCATTTGCTACCAAATAAACCTGTTGGACTTTAACCTGGTGTTGTTAAACTTCTTACTGTGTTTACCCCAGTCCAACGCCGGCATCTCCACATCATTTTCTCAACATGTCAGAGGGTTTGATTGCCTGATCTCTCGCTGTCCTGTCCTGTCAATTAGTCATTTTAATCCACATCCAAATTTGTAACAAATAATCATTTTAAATGTTTGAAGAAAACTGAAACAATAAAAACCCTTTCTTTCTTTGGTCTTTCCTCTTTTTAAGTTGACTCTGGGGATGTGAGTATCACGGCCAAGGCCAGTGTGTGAGAAGGTGGCAGTGAACCACCTTCCTGAACCACTGCAATCTGTGTGGTCAGAGTATGCTCACAGGGCCGGATTCCCCGGCCTTGCCCGCAGCCGGGATTCTCCCGTCCCGCTGCCAAATTCTCTGTCCTTGCTGGCAGCGACGGCGTGGCGTGAATGGCCGGAGAATTCTAGAGAATTCCGGCCACACCATTTCTGGCAATAGACCTTTTTTTTCCAGTGATTTGATGGAACTGAGTGTCTTGTTAGGCCATTGGGCTGTTCGAAGACATATTGCTGGGGATCTGGAGACTCCGCACTGGCCAGCAAGGACAACAGGGTTTTCCTTCCTGAAGGACACCCGTGATCCAGATTAATGTTTATGACTGTGCTGTAGTTTCTTGTAGAATCGCTCCTGTACAAAAGGAGGCCATTTGGCCTCAAAAAGAGCATCTTACCCAGCCCCACCCCCCTGCCCATAACCCCACACATTTGCTATGGCTAATTCACCTAACCTACACAGCCCTGGACTGTGGGAGGAAACCCATGCAGACACCAGTACTGAGCGTAGATTCTATTTTCCCGATTTTGTTAGTAAGTCAAATTCAAATTTGCCAGATGCCATGGAGGGATTTGATCCCATGTCCCCACCGGATTTACCCAAACCTCTTCCAGAAGGACCAAGGCAGCAGATACATGGGAACACCACCCACCTGGAAGTTCCCCTCCATTCACCCTTCTGACTTGGAAAATCACCATTCCTTCACTGTCGCTGGGTCAAAATCCTGGAACTCACCTCTCTTACAGCACTGTGGGTGTACCTACACCACAGGAACAGCAGCGGTTCAAGAAGGTGGCTCACCCACCACTTTCTCGAGGGAAATTTGGGGTGGTTAATGATTGTTGGCCTAGTCAGCGATGCCCATGTACCCTGAATGAATTGTTTTAAAAAGTTAGTGCCGTGAGCACTATGCACGATCTTTATTTCCTGCAGGTACCTGACAAGTTGGCACGTTTAGACAGAGACACTTGTATCCCTGATTTTCAATGCTGCAGAAACTGGGGGCACCTTATAGTCAAACCTGAGATGGGCGTTGGCCTTGGGCAAAACTGCTTGCTGCCAACACAGACTGGCATAGCTACTCACTGCACAGTGTGCATGTAGTGATGTCTTAGCCGTCGCTTCGGCCACAATGGTACTGACAGCCAAACAGTAAAGATCCAAGATGATTTACCATTTCCCCTCTCTCCATATGGAGAAATATGTGGCCAACGCTGCTTCTCCTGGAGTACAATTAAAAACATATTTTTCTTTTGTTTTCCTTCGACACTTCTGTTTATCAGTTAAACCAACATCAGAAATGCGGGAAAAGGTTATTTGATTGGTGAGGGTGGGAGGGTCCTGTGGCGAAACCTCCAGGAATAGGTCCAACCCAGGTTGGCAACCGCCCGCTGGGCTGAACGGAGGACTGGAGGACATAAGGATCTGAAAGAAAATCTTTTTAGGAAAAGATTTCTAAAAGATTTCTTTATTGATTTTCTCTATTTTTCTTTTCCCCCCCACTGTTCCCCCTATTTTGCCCCCCTTTTCTTACCTTTTCTCACCCTTTGCTTCCCTTTTCCCCTCTTCTTCTCAATTTTACCACTCTCCCACCCATCTCCCCCCTTCCTCCACATCTTCATCTGTCACAGTTTACCCTCTGATTTCAGCTTCTCTGCCATTTGGCCATTCACACCTTCTATTCTCTCTACGGGCTGCCATTAGCAGCCTTTCCCCTTGGTTTTGTGACTATGACTCATCTTTCATTCCCTCACCCTGCAGTATAAATTTCTTCCACTTGCTATGCCTTTTAGCTTTGACAGAGGGTCATCTTGTGGTAAACCACTGTTAAGCTTATTGCCTGTGTGTGTGTGTGACATACCTGGGCATGCCCCTTCCTCCGCCCCTGATCCCTGCTCCCAACCCCCCTGCCTCAGTCACCGGACCAGTTCATCAGCATGGGTGTGCTCCAAGTCTTTTGAGAATAAAAGCCTATTTGTTCTTGCATACAAACTAGTCTTTGCTTGATTGACAGTGCATCAATTTTATTCACAAGAAGTTTTGGGATGGAGCAGATACTAAAACCCGATAGATTAGAATTGGATCCTCAAGCCGTAGGAGCCTCTAACAGCTTCGATCACTGGCTGCGATGTTTTGAAACTTTCCTCTCCGCCTCCGTCGTCCGGACCGAAACTGACAAGCTCCACGTGCTCCACGCCCGAGCTCTTTACTCTCCTTACTGATGCTGCCAGACCTGCTGAGATTTTCCAGCACTTTCTCTTTTGGTTTCTTTTTAGAAAATGGTGAGTTGCCACAGTGTCTGGGAGCTGAATGATTTATTTCCAGGGATTCATGGAGGATTGGCAACTGTAGATGGAACTGATTAGTTCAGGGCGGGAGAGGCAACCTTTGCCATCTTTCTAGATTATAGGTGATGTTGAGATTATTCAACGAATTTGATTTATTATTGTCACATGTATTGGGATACAGTGAAAAGTATTGTTTCTTGCGCGCTATACAGACAAAACATACCTTCCGCAGAGTACATAGAGGAGAAGGAAAGGAGACGGTGCAGAACTTTCTTCCTACTGTGGAGGGTTTACTGTCACTCTTCATGACAAATAACATTACAATGTGCCCGGCAATGACCATCTCCAACAGAAGATGACCATGGATATCTCAGGGGGTTGTGGGGTTAAAGGAGATTACAGCGATAAAGGAGGAGTGAGGACACGGAGGAATTTGAAAACGAGGATGAGAATTTTGACTGGGAGTCCATGTAAGTCAGCGAGCATGTGGGTGATGCCCAAGTTAAGACAGGGGCAGCAGGCTTCTGGGTGTCCTCAGGTTCAGTGGCCTTACCTCTGCAGCCTTTCTTATCACTGAGATGAGACACCTCCTTTGCCAATCCATTTTGTCTTTGCAGCTTTCCTCTCTGAACTCTCATCTCAATAAAGCGTTCTTGTGCTGCTGGCAATCAACACCAGTTAACATCAACTCCCTTCCACCCAACGTATTCTAGCACTTTCTGTCGCCCCTCTCACTTTAGCCTTTGCCGAGCTCTCAGCCCCACAGATCCGCACCCTCCCCCTACCTCACACAGCTATGTGCGCACATTGATTTATTCTCACACTGGCTCATTCCAAATATTCAGAGAACCGAATCCATAGAATCTCTACAGTACAGCAGGAGTCCATTCAGCCCATCGAGTCTGCACCAACCACAATCCCACCCAGGCCCCATTCCCGCAACCCCATGCATTTACCCTGCTAATCCCCCTGACACTGGGGTAATTTAGCATGTCTATTCTAGATATTTACTACCGTTTCAGTAAGTATGGGTTAACACTATAATATTATGTCACTTACATCTAATGGGAGGCATGGTGCCACCCATTAGATGGCACAGTGGTTAGCACTGCTGCCTCACAGCGCCAATGACCCGGGTTCGATTCCCGGCTTGGGTGACTGTTTGTGCGGAGTGTCTACATTCTCCCCGTGTCTGTGTGGGTTTCCTCCAGGTGCTCCGGTTTCCTCCCACAGTCCAAAGATTGGCAATACTAAATTGCCCCATAGTGTCGGGGGACTAGCTTAGGGTAAATGAATGGGGTTTTGGGGATAGGGCTTGGGTGGGGTTGTGGTCGGTGCAGACTCGATGGGCTGAATGGCCTCTTTCTGCACTGTAGCGATTCTATGATCTATGATCTAAAACTACAATTTCAGAGATACAATTACATTAACACCAGAGCAATGCCACATTAACGTGTCTCTTCCAAGAATTGATGGGACCTGCTGCAAAAGTCCTGAAAATGTCTTTGCACTGTTTTCTGTCATTCACACAAAACTATTAGGGACCATGGGGCCGGATTTCCTTATTGATCTTCTTATTGATCTTTGCTGATGACACCAAGATTGGTGGAGTAGTGGATGAGGTGGAGGGCTGTTGTAGGCTGCAAAGAGACATAGATAGGATGCAAAGCTGGGCTGAAAAATGGCAAATGGAGTTTAACCCTGAGAAATGTGAGGTGATTCATTTTGGTAGGACTAATTTAAATGTGGATTACAGGGTCAAAGGTAGGGTTCTGAAGACTGTGGAGGAACAGAGAGATCTTGGGGTCTACATCCACAGATCTCTAAAGGTTGCCACTCAAGTGGATAGAGCTGTGAAGAAGGCCTATAGTGTGTTAGCTTTTATTAACAGGGGGTTGGAATTTAAGAGCCGTGGGGTTATGCTGCAACTGTACAGGACCTTGGTGAGACCACATTTGGAATATTGTGTGCAGTTCTGGTCACCTCACTATAAGAAGGATGTGGAAGCGCTGGAAAGAGTGCAGAGGAGATTTACCAGGATGCTGCCTGGTTTGGAGGGTAGGTCTTATGAGGAAAGGTTGAGGGAGCTAGGGCTGTTCTCTCTGGAGCGGAGGAGGCTGAGGGGAGACTTAATAGCGGTTTATAAAATGATGAAGGGGATAGATAGAGTGAACGTTCAAAGACTATTTCCTCGGGTGGATGGAGCTATTACAAGGGGGCATAACTATAGGGTTCGTGGTGCGAGATACAGGAAGGATATCAGAGGTAGGTTCTTTACGCAGAGAGTGGTTGGGGTGTGGAATGGACTGCCTGCAGTGAGAGTGGAGTCAGACACTTTAGGAACATTTAAGCGGTTATTGGATAGGCACATGGAGCACACCAGGATGATAGGGAGTGGGATAGCTTGATCTTGGTTTCAGATAAAGCTCGGCACAACATCGTGGGCCGAAGGGCCTGTTCTGTGCTGTACTGTTCTATGTTCTCCCCCCATGGGGTTGCCCAGAGCTGAATTTGGGAGATTAACCTCTCACTCTTGGAGAACTCATTTTGATTTGATTTGATTTATTATTGTCACATACAGTGAAAAGTGGGGCGGCACGGTGGTTAACACTGCTGCCTCACAGCTCCAGGGACCTGGGTTCGATTCCCGGCTCGGGTCACTGTCTGTGTGGAGTTTGCACATTCTCCCTGTGTCTGCGTGGGTTTCCTCCGGGTGCTCCGGTTTCCTCCCACACTCCAAAGATGTGCGGGCTAAATATGTGGGGTTATGGGGATAGGGCCTGAGGGGGATGGTTGTTGGTGCAGACTCGATGGGCCGAATGGCCTCCTACTGCACTGTAGGGATTCTATGATTCTATTGTTTCTTGCGTGCTGTACAGACAAAGTACATAGAGAAGGAAAGAAGAGTTTAAGTTTATTTATTAGTGTCACAAGTAGGCTTACATTAACACTGCAATGAAGTTATTGTGGAAATCCCCTCGTTGCCACACTCTGGCACCTGTTCGGGTAAATTGAAGAAGAATTTAGCACGGCCAATACTCCTAACCAGCATGTCTTTCGGACTGTGGAAGGAAACTGGAGCACCCGGAGGAAACCCACGCAGACACGGGGAGAACGTGCAGACTCCACACAGACAGTGACCCAAGCCGGGAATCGAACCCAGGTCCCTGGAGCAGTGAGGCAGCAGTGCTAACCACTGTGCTACCATGCCGTAGAATGTAGTGTTATAATCATAATTAGGGCAATCCAGGTGAATCCAGGTTGGGTTTTTTTTGACTTTTTGGCTAAGATCAAGTTCGAAACCCTCAGAATGATCATGTAGATCTCTAACACCTTTGCAAATGCATGCACGTAGTGAGACATATTCATGTCTGGGTTTCTGGGGAGCTTAATTAAACAGACAATTGCTTTATTCAAAAACCATCAGGCTTGCTGGTGCCGAGTTTTGATGATGGTACAAGTAAAACAAGCAATCATGATTCATAACATAGTTATAGATGATCATTAAAATAAGAACGTATAAAATAATAAAAGCATTGCACAATTATCATTTCAGCATGCAAGTAATTATAACACTGTGCAAAATGCAGGTCTCCTTAATTTATAGAATAGAAATAGAGTCACTGAACAGAAAGAGGCCCTTCGGCCCATCATGCCCGCGCCAGCCATCAAGCGCCTCTCTATTCTAATCCCATTTTCCAGCACTTGGTCTGGGATGTTTCACGTACTCATCCAAATGCTTCTTAAATGTTAAAGATTTTACGCTTTTTCCACACTTTCAAGCAGTGAGTTCCAGATTCCCAGCACCCTCTGGGTGAAACAGCTTTCCTCAAATCCTCTCTGAATATCATCATAGAAATCATAGAAACCCTACAGTGCAGAAGGAGGCCATTCGGCCCATCGAGTCTGCACCGACCACAATCCCACCCAGGCCCTACCCCCACATATTTACCCGCTATTCCCGCTAACCTACGCATCCCAGGACTCCAAGGAGCAATTTTTTTTAACCTGGCCAATCAACCTAACCCGCACATCTTTGGACTGTGGGAGGAAACCGGAGCACCTGGAGGAAACCCACGCAGACACGAGGAGAATGTGCAAACTCCACACAGACAGTGACCCGAGCTGGGAATCGAACCTGGGACCCTGGAGCTGTGAAGCAGCAGTGCTAACCACTGTGCTACCGTGCCGCCAATAATAGTTAAAGTTTACTTATTAGTGTCACAAGTAAGGCTTACATTAACACTGCAATGAAGTTACTGTGAAAATCCCCCAGTCGCCACACTCTGTGTGGATCTTCTCTGTTGGTTGGGCACCTGCAGCACGCTGACTGCACGGGGTCCTTGGTCGCTTCATCGGTTTGGCATCTCATTTTTAGGTGTGACCTCATACACTCATGGTTGACCCTGGGTTGGCTCCCTAGCTTGGTGGTAATGGTAGAGTGGGAGATATGCCGGGCCATGAGGTTACAGATGGCCCACAACCCTTCATAGATGCCCAGTGTGGAGTTGCTCGATCCGTTCTCAATCTATTGTCTTTAGGATGGTGTGTGCTGCACACGACACTGGAGGCAATTCTCAGTGTGAAGTCAGCACTTTATGGGGAGGCGATGGCCTAGTGGTATTTTTGCTAGACTATTAATCTAGAAACCCAGCTAATGTTCTGGGGACCTGGGTTCGAATCCCGCCATGGCAGGTGGTGGAATTTGAATTCAATAAATACCTGGAATTAAGAATCTACTGATGACCATGAAAATATTGTCAATTGTCAAAAGAAAAACATCTGGTTCACTAATGTCCTTACCTGGTCTGGCCTACATGTGACTCCAGAGCCACAGCAATGTGGTTGACTCTCAACTGCCCTCGGGCAACTAGGGATGGGCAATAAATGCTGGCCAGTCGGCGCCACCCATTTCCCATGAATGAATTTTTTAAAAACGTTATTTCCGTGATGACTGAGCAGCTGACAGATCCTTCTCCCAGCCTCCTTATCAACTTTACCAGATTAACCCACTATTCTGTTCTCCCTCATGTTTATCATTTCCTCTTAAATATACCTATACTATTCACCTCAGTTACTCCCTGTGTAGGTACGTATTATAATACACACTCTGTAACAGTCAACAATGTCTATTGGTGCACTCCCCCTTGGGCACAAGTTCCAACAGGCAGACCTATGTTTGAACTATAGCTTGGATTGCTATTTAACTTCATCTTGGTTTATTTAATTTTGGCTTGGTATTTTTAAGTTGGCAATGGTATACACACACACACACACAATGCACACACACGCAATGCACACACGCACACACACAATGCACACACACGCAATGCACACACACAATGCACACACACGCAATGCACACACACACGCAATGCACACACACACAATGCACACACACGCAATGCACACACACACACAATGCACACACACGCAATGCACACACACAATGCACACACACACACACGCTGCACACACGCACACACGCACACACACACACGCTGCACACACGCACACACACACACACACAATGCACACACGCACACACACACACACGCACACACACACACAATGCACACACGCACACACACGCAATGCACACACACACAATGCACACACACACACACGCTGCACACACACACACGCACACACACACACGCACACACACACACAATGCACACACGCACACTCACACACACACACAATGCACACACACGCAATGCACACACACGCACAATGCACACACACACGCACGCATGCACACACACACACAATGCACACACACGCACGTATGCATGCATACACACACATACACGCACACACACACAATGCACATACACACACGCATGCACACACTCACACGCACACACACAATGCACACACACACACGTACGCACGCATGCACACACGCACACACGCAGTACTGAAACTTAAAATCATTAATTAAGGAAAAATGGTGTCCACCTGAAGTTACATCAACACCTGGAAACTGTGTCTAAAACTGTAATAAATCCTTGGAGGCAGAAGTCCCTTCACCAAAATCCCTTTGTTTACAAGTCTGACAGCAGCACACAGAGTGCTTTCAATTAACAGAATACACCAGGAGTCCCAGAGGAACTCACACGCCTGGTTAACTACAAAGCAAGAGGCTCCCTGATCGGCCCTTAATCAGGGAGTTCATATTTTCACCGGCCCACCTCAATTGGCTGATTAACGTCATTATAGAAACCATTGCCAAATGTGATGGCTCGGCTCCACCTGTACAGGAAAATAGGGCAGATGAGTGTGCGGCTGAAAAGATGGAGCATGAGGGAGGGCTTTAGATTCCAAGGATATTGGGACTGTTTGGTGATTGTCCTTTGAAGGCCAAAACAGCAGAAGAGGACCACCTGACTTGGGGAACCAACTGGGACAGAGAGTGGGTAACCACCCCAGGGGGTGGAGTCCTGTCTCGTGCAGAAGTCATCTAGAAGATATGTAGGGACTGGAGCAGCTGGTGGGCTGCTCTAGGGCAACTGGGGTGGGGGCGGGGGGGTTGTGCTGGGGGGCCACCGGCCTCTGCACATTTTCTCTTTGTTAGTAATTACCCTTTGTGTTCCTGACGAGGTCTGTGAGCGTGCATCATTACAGACTGGTGCCAGGGAATGCGGGAGAAATGCAGGCCGGATGGGTTACACCTCAAAACAGACAAGATCAATGTCCCTGCAGGGTGGTTTTCTCGTGCTATGAGACTAACATGGCCAGGGTGCGGGGAGAGGGGGAACCAAGAGGTCAACTCAGAGAGCAAAGTTAAAGAGCACAAAGAATTAGGAAGGGGAGATAAGTAAAACATAGTAAAATATTCAGTGGGGAGTAAGGGGGAATGCAATTGATGCGCTATCAATAAGGCGAAAGACTACCGATATGCCAATATAAGTGTAGGCTTTTATTCACAACAGAATCAGGAGCAGATCCCAACAATTAACCGACCTGGACTGAACAAGGGGGAGGAGACAGCCACCTTTATACTAGGTGCTGAGGGGAGGAACCAAACTGGAAGGGGATGTGTCCAGGTATGACAAACACACACAACGGTGGTCCATATAGGACAAAGGCACAACTGAGGTCCACCACAGCAATAATAAGGTCGAAGGTAAGTTTACATATGGAAATCCAGTTATTGAATATTGCATTCTGAACCTGGCTTGGAGTCGGGTCCCGGTTTGCTAGTGAAAGCCCCCTCCGTTTCCTTATTGTCAGATGTGGTTTGAAACATTGGGTTACAACTCGAGGTCTTGATCTGATTAAATCCTGCATTTTCGAGGGGGAGAAGGGAAATCCGCAAAGAAAATCTTAGATATTTGATTCGATGCAGATTGATCCCATTAGCCGTCTCAGCCTTAATGTAAGCAGCATCAACAAACCACTGCTCAGTGAAAACACATGTCTCCGGCCTAATCGATTCTCAGTGGAGGTTTAGCTGGTGCCTGCCAAAACCTATTCCTAATCACTTAATCCCTACTTTTCCCTTGCTGTCTTAATGAGGTTGAGAGTTCTATGACTTCATTTTGCAGATAATGTCTTGTTTGTGCTCTTGCTTTTTCATTAAAAATGATGAACTAATCATAATTTGTTGAGATTCCATGGCCCCCCCAAACCTCCCCTCTCCCCCACCCCACTCCCTCCACGCACACTAGAATTGCATTCTGTGGTATGGGACCCAGCTATCACGTGTCACATCACCAAAGCACCCACCCCTCAGACCGAGGGGTAGCACTAAGGAGGCCTGAAGCATACTGCTGGCCAACTGATCCAGACCTCACGCAATGTCCACTTGGCACATCTCACAGCCCTGCCAATTGGAGCTACGGACAGATGTATGATACAACTCTGCCGACTGGGTTATAGGAACATAGAATTAGAAACAGAAGTAGGCAAATTCAGCCCTTTGAGCCTGCTATATCTATCTCCTCCTTGAAACCATTCAATGATTCAGGCTCCACCGCACTATGGGGCAGCGAGTTCCACAAATTCACCACCCTCTGCGAGAAGTAGTTCCTCCTCATCTCAGTTTTAAATCTACCGCCTCTCAATCTCTCAATCAAGATTGCCTCACAAGAGGAATCATTTAGTCCACATTTACTCTATCAATCCCTTTTTAAATTCTATATCCCTCAGCCAGATGGTGACAAATCAGCTTAGATATTATTTAACCTGGACTAGAGAGAGAAAAATAATTCAAAATATTACTTGCGGGTATCTATTGATAATTTTATCCACAAAAAAAGCCAACTCATGTAACAGTTTATCTGGTAAAAATGTATAGAATCACATTGGAATGGCACGGTGACGTAGTGGTTGGCACTACTACTGCCTCCTAATGCCAGGGACCCAGGTTCAATTCTCGGCTTGGGTCACAGTCTGTGCAGAGTCTGCACGTTCTACCCGTGTCTGCGTGGGTTTCCTCCGGGTGCTCCGGTTTCCTCCCACAGTCTGAAAGCCGTGCTGGTTAGGTGCATTGGCCATGCTAAATTCTCCCTGAACAGGCGCTGGAGTGTGGTGACGAGGAGATTTTCACAGTAACTTCATTGCAGTGTTAATGTAAGCCTTTGTGACAATAAATGAAAACATTAAAAAAAACTAAAGAACATCAGCTATTGTCAGTAACTTATATTTACACTGCACATTTAATGTGGTAAAACGTCCCAAGGTGCACACAACAAAATTGTCCAAACTTTGACTTTAAGCTACAGATGGCCAGAAATCTGAGCTAGAATTTTCCAGATTTGCCCTCACCCCCTGCGGGGTGTTTTCCCGCAGTGGGGTGCCGTGCCATTGGTCACCAGTGGGATCTTCCTGCCAAGTCCTGCTAAGGTCAATGGTATTTTGAATAGCTCACCCCCCACCCCACCAGCAGGGGGATTCACTGTTTGGGGAGGGGGGTTGTGGGGGGAGGAACCCGCAGGATCCCGTAGGCAGAAAGGGTTGGAAAATCCCGCCCTTGGTCGATGAGCCTCCGGAGGAGAGTCACATTGGACTCGAAATGTTGGCTGGGATTCTCCCAAAAAAGTGCCGAATTCGTGTAAAAACAGGAGTAACTCCGGCTGGCTTTTTTAGCAGGGTTTTCAAAATGAATCTCCTGCAATCTGTGCATCGCTGAGTGCCTCAGGGAGATTCATGTTGAAAATCTGGGGCCGGGCCTGTTCCCTCTGGAGAGGCTGGCAGCATAGCGCTGAGCGGGCCACTGTGCATGCGCTAACCTGTCAGCGCCGAGATCAGCGGATGCGCAGTAGCCCCGTGCTGCCGACCTCCCAATCGCTGGCGACCCTGCATTGGTAGTCGTGCGACCCTCCCCATCGCTGATCGCTGGCCTCCCAGATGTCTCCAGGCCTGCCGCGATGCCCTTCCCCAGCCCACCTCGATCTCCCCGAGCACCCCCGAAGATGCCGGAAAGCTGGAACCCAGAGATGCATGGAGGCTGTGGTGCCCAGCGGGGAGCCCGCTAAACGGCCTCCGCTGACGTCTCCCTGCCCGCTGTGCAGCTAGAGCAGCGTAGTGTCTGGGAGAATTACCCCCTTTGACTCTGGCTCTCTCTCCATTGACACTGCCAGATCGCCTGAGTTCTTCCAGCATTTTCTGCTCTTAATTCAATGAAGTAGATTTTAAGCAGCACCTTAACAAGAAGAGAGGGCTGAATTGAGAAATGGAAATGTTTAGGGAGGATATTCCTGTGCTTAGAGCCTAGGCAGCTGAAGGTATGGCCACATGGTGGCACAGTGGTTAGCACTGCTGCCTCACAGCACCAGGAACCCGGGTTTAATTCCTGGCTTGGGTCACTGTCTGTCTGCACGTCCTCCTCGTGTCTACATGGGTTTCCTCCGGGTGCTCCGGTTTTCTCCCGAAGTCCAGGCTAGGTGGTCGTTAGGTGGATTAGCCATAGTAAATGTGTGGTATTACGGGGATAGGGCGAGGTCGTAAGCCTGGGTAAGGTACTCTGTCGGAGAGTTGGTGTGGACTCGATGGACTGAATGGCCTCCTTCTGCACTGTAGGGATTCTACATAATGGTGGGCAACTGCACAAGTGTCCTACATTGGAGAAATCCAGAAATCTTGGAGGAATGCAGGGCTGGAGGAGGCTATCGAGATAGGGAAGGGGTAAGCTCAAGGAACGATGTGAAAACGAAAATCAGAGTTTGAATTTGTTGGGTTTGTGGGATGAGGGGGATGATGGGGAGTGGGGGTGGGTGTGACAGGATGGGGTTGGGGGCGTGTGATTGGGGGGTGTAGTTGGGGAGAGGGGCTGGGATTGCAGGGGCGGGATAGGGGCGGTTGGGTGAATGGGGTGAGGGTGGTGGATGTGGGTGGGGGTGTCACTTCTAAGATCTGGTATGACAAAATTAAATATTGTTCACTTCTCAAAATTCTCTTCTGAATTTAATCCAGCAAATATAATAGCACTCTAAACATTGATTGTGCCCTCAAGTAAATACATCCCTGATTTTTGATTTGATTTATTATTGTGACATGTATTGGAATACAGTGAGAAGTATTGTTTCTTGCGCACGATACAAAGCATACCGTTCATAGAGTACATAGGGGAGAAGGAAAGGAGGGGGTGCAGAATGTAGTGTTACAGTCATAGCTGGGGTGTAGAGAAAGATCAACTTAATCAACTTTCTTGCGGTCTTGGGCAGAGCAGGAGCCATACCAAACTGTGATACATCTGGAAATGATGCTTTTTATGGTGGATCTGTAAAAATTGGTGAGAGTTGTAGCAGATGTGCTGAATTTCCTTAGCCTCCTGAGAAAGTAGAGGTGTTGATGGGCTTTCTTAACTACAGTGTCAGTGTGGAGGGACCAGAACAGGCTGTTGATGATCTGGACACTTACTAACAGCAGAAAAGGCTTTTCCCATAAAGAGACTATATAGAAACCCAATCCTATGACGTTAGTCCTTCTAGGAATGATTCCTCTCCGTTTATTCACCTTTGTCACACTTTGTTTTTGCTATTGGAGTTTTTTATTTGTTAATTACACTACGTCCCCTTCTCCCAGAGGCTGTTACAAAATTGTGCTGTATGTTCGGGATGTTACAACCTCCCTCACCCCGAAGTGGGCGTCACGGTAGCACAGTGGTTAGCACTGCTGCTTCACAGCTCCAGGGACCCGGGTTCGATTCCCAGCTTGGGTCACTGTCTGTGTGGAGTTTGCACATTCTCCTCGTGTCTGCGTGGGTTTCCACCGGGTGCTCCGGTTTCCTCCCACTGTCAAAAGATGTGCGGGTTAGGTTGATTGGCCATGCTAAAATTGCCCCTTAGTGTCCTGAGGTGTGTAGGTTAGAGGGATTAGCGGGTAAAAATGTGTAGGGATATGGGGGTAGGGCCTGGGTGGGATTGTGGTCGGTGCAGACTCGATGGGCCGAATGGCCTCTTCCTGCACTGTAGGGTTTCTATGATTTCTATGAAACCGGAAAATCCCGCCCGCCATCAACGGACCTTTCCACGTTCCGCCCCTCACCCGCTCTGATTCCCGTGAATCTTAAAAGGGGGAGAAATATCACACACAACTGGGGGTAGCAAGGCTTATATTGTGTGTTATTGAGCTTCTCCTCTTCCCTCCCCCAGGGAGGGAAGTGAGAGGCTTGGAAAGAGGAGAAGCGACAGGATCCATGTATCGTCTCCCTGTCCCTGCTTCCAATTTTGGTACAAGTCCCCAGATGTTACTGAGGTGGATTTTGCGGGGTCTCCAGTGCCGGGTTTGCTGCTGTCTTTCCCAGTGTCTGGGTTGATGGTGGTCCATCTGACTTCAATACACTTTTTTGACTTTGGTAAAACAGAGTGGCTTACTAAGACATTTCAGAGGGTGTTTACGAGTCAACCACATTGACTCTTCAGTTTTAATGATGAGGTTTTAGTGGAGAACAGAAAGCAGCCATCGCTTTGTTAATCCCCTGCTTCCTTATCCTTGAATTAGATCAAAATCCCTCTCTGAATTATCCTACAATGACCCTTCAAACATCTGGAGATAAGTAAACAGCCAGTATCAACACACCTGCAGCATCTCAGGACAAAACGTCAGAGTTTGGCCCTGGGCGTTTCCTTTCTGCCCTTAAATTTACTGCTGCTGTTGTCTTTGTTTTTGATACTTTTCCCATCCTGTTGACACGTACCTAATACCACGGCGATTAGTCCCATAAACAACAAGGTCAAAGGCTGCAGCACAGACTCAGAACGGGCCTTTGGTGGATCGTCTGCAGTTACTCCCGGGGTGGAGATGGAGGACAGCACCAGGATGGTGGCTGAATGGCCAGGAGGGAGACAAGTGGTGACACAGAATGGGTATTAGACCAACTGAAAGGAGGCCTGAGAAAGACCAGTCATGGAGTGCCAGGAAGGTGAGGAGAGGGCGGGGCAGTGCGGGGGAAGTGAAGAATAGAAATAAAATAATCATTAAAATCAAAATCCAGAAGATTAATTTCAAACTAATCTGAGAGGAAGAGCGGAGTTTTCCCGTCCAGTCCGCCACGGGAATTGTAGCGAGGGGGGGGGCGGGGGCAGAGCATGCAAAGGTCCGATGACTTCAGGCAGGATTTTCCGGCCTTGGGGCAAGTGTGGCCGGAAAATCCCACCTGAAATTTTTTAATGGGATGTGGGCATTGCTGGCTATCCCCGCAATGATTGCCCATCCCTAATTGCCCCTTGAGAAGGTGGTGGTGAGGCACCTTCTTGAACCGCGGTCGTCCATGCAGGAAGCGTGCATTTATGTACTGAAACTCTGATTGTGTTGAGCCCATCTCGATGATGAGGACTTTCGTTTCACCTTCACCTGTTGCCTTTAATGCTGGAGATAGACTGAGCCCCAAGGAAGGAGGCATGAGGAACGGTGATTAAAAACTTGGCCATGGGTTAGAGTGAGATTTATTTCTGTGAGCTTAAGAAATAGGAGGAAGCGTAGGCCATTCGGCCCGCTCCACCTTCTATAACATCAGGGGCAGCACGGTGGCACAGTGGTTAGCACTGCTGCCTCACAGCATCAGGGACCCGGGTTCAATTCTGACCTCGGGTCACTGTTTGTGTGGAGTTTGCACATTCTCCCCGTGTCTGCGTGGATTTCCTCCGGATGCTCCGGTTTCCTCCCACAGTCCAAAGATGTGCAGGTTAGGTGGATTGGCCATACTAAATTGCCCCTTCGCATCAGGGGATTAGCGGGGTAAATATGTGAGGTTACAGGAATAGGGACTGGGTGGGATTGTGGTCGGTGTAGACTTGATGGGCCAAATGGCCTCCTTCTGCACTGTAGGGATTCTATGATCTGATTGTGGCCTTAATTCCATTTTCCTACTCTCGACTTCCTTGTCAATCAAACATCCGTCTAAGTCAGCCTTCGAAGAAGAAATAGGAGGGTTTTATTTAATTCATTTGTGGGACATGGGTGTCGCTGGCTGGCCAGCATTTATTGCCCATCCCTAGTTGCCCTTGAACTGAGTGGCCGGCGAGGCAGTTTCAGAGGGCAGATTAGAGTCAATCACATTGTTGGGGCTCTGGAGTCACATGTAGGCCAGACCAAGTAAGGGCGGCAGATTTCCTTCCCTAAGGGATTTTAGGGAAAAACCCATCCGGGGTTTTTCCAACAATCAACAATGGTTTCATGGTCATCAGTAGATTCCTAACTCCAGATATTTATGGAATTCAAATTTCGCCATCTGCCGAGGCAGGATTTGAACCCAGATCCCCCAGAACATTGGCTGAGTTTCTGGATTAATAGTCTAGAGATAATACCACTGGACCATCACCTTCTCAACTCCAGACTGGGGATAGTCCAGAGTGGGAGGGTTGGAGGGTTCAGGAGCGATGGTGCAGGGCTGGAGTTCCAGAAACTCAGCCTATTGGTGGAAGGACAGCTACAGATGTGACGTGACAGTATTAGTGGCTGCTGGTTTAGCATTGGGAAATCAGAATGAGAGGCCACCGAGAGACAGAACAAAGAGGAGTGACACCCAGATGAAGGGTTAGTATTTTGTATATTGTAGAAAACTGGCAAGTATCGGAAACAAACGGGCAGTTTGAAATGTTAACGAGTGGATTAACAAATTGAATCTGTCCTTTTGCAGCACTGTACCATCAAGTGAAATGCTTTGAGGATGTGGTTAATGTCTCAACAGCCCTGCGTCCGTATTGGTTTCCCATCATGCTACAGGTTAAATTCAAAGTCCTTGTCCTTATCTCTCAATTTCTTTGTGACCTGGGTCCACCCTCTCTCTGTTGTCATAAGTTGTCTTTAAAAAGCGGCTTTATTGCATTAACACTTCCCAAGGTGCTTCACATGAGGTAGGTCCAATAAAATGCACAGTGGTTAGCACTGCTGCCTCACAGCGCCAGGGACCCGGGTTCGATTCCTGGCTTGGGTCACCGTCTGTGCGGAGTCTGCACGTGTCTGCGTGGGTTTCCTCCGGGTGCTGCTCTTTCCTCCCACAGTCCGAAAGACGTGCTGGTTGGGTGCATTGGCCATGCTAAATTCTCCCTCAGTGTACCCGAACAGGTGCCGGAGTGTGGTGACTGGGGGATTTTCACAGTAACTTCATTGCAGTGTTAATGTGAACCTAATTGTGACTAACAAATAAACTAAACTATACTAAATTTGACACCTAGCCATGTAAGGAAATATTTGGACAGGTGACCCAGAGCCTGGCCCGAGAGGTAGGTTCTCAGTAGCGTCTGGAAGGACGAAAGAGTCAGGGCGAGAGGCAGAGATTCAGGGAGGGAATTCTGTTCAGCTACCTCTTTCATTTCCCTCCCTTCCTCGTGACAAAACTAAATCAAATCAAATCAAATGGCCATCAAGTCCTGAAGTGGGACTTGAACCTGGAGGTTTAGGCCTACAGGTAGGGATGCTACTCAATGCGCCACAAGACCTCCCTCCCAATATTGATTATAGAAACATAGAAACATAGAAACCCTACAGTGCAGAAGGAGGCCATTCGGCCCATCGAGTCTGCACCGACCACAATCCCACCCAGGCCCTACCCCCACATATTTTACCCACTAATCCCTCTAACCTACGCATCCCAGGACTCGAAGGGACAATTTTTAACCTGGCCAATCAACCTAACCCACACATCTTTGGACTGTGGGAGGAAACCGGAGCACCCGGAGGAAACCCACGCAGACACGAGGAGAATGTGCAAACTCCACACAGACAGTGACCCGAGCCGGGAATCGAACCCGGGACCCTGGAGCTGTGAAGCAGCAGTGCTAACCACTGTGCTACCGTGCCGCCCCAATGGGATTATGCTCCCATTAAGCAGCTTGGGCCACTTTACTGTCTTTAAAGGTGCTATGTAAATGCAGGTTCTTATTGTTGGTGGCATATACACTAATGCTAGCTGTGTCTTTGGTCAGTAACACAGTTGCCCCTCAGTCAAAATCTTGTGCGTTCATGCCCCATTCTGGCCAGGTGGGCACACAATCTGGGTTAATGCTTCAGGACCGAGGGAGTGCCGCAGTATCAGAGATCCCTTCTTAAGTCTATTAGATATTTATTAGATAGATGGAGAGGTGCCTTCAGAGATATTTGAAGCTGGTAGAGTGCTGCTGTCTCCCTCTCTAGGCTTTGAGAGGTGGCAGCCCTTCGGTTGAACTGCAGGCAGGCTGTTGATCTCTTTATGTCCGTGATGACCTATCAATTTTCCTACAACAGGATTGGTCTGATGTTGTCAACAACAACAAATTCAAATTTGATAGGTTCCTGGTAGCTGAGTGCCTTCTTTAAACTGATAGGCTGAATTCAAAATTCAAAAACCTGCAAAGCCTGTTACCAAGGCAACCCTGATGCTTGTTCTTTGCTTAAAAAATGTTGCAGTCTGTGTACCCCACATGCACCTGAATTTTAAATCTCCAATCATTGACACAAAACAAGTTTTTAAAGGGATCACACTTCACAAACTCAACTTCGCAACAGTATACTGAGGGGGGATTTTAGCACGGCCAATGCACCTAATCAGCACTTCTTTTAGATTGTGGGAGGAAACCTGAGCACCCGGAGAAAACCCACGCAGACACGGGGAGAACATACAGACTCTGCACAGACAGTGAGTGAACCAAGCCGGGAATTGAACCCGTGTCCCTGGCGCTGTGAGGCAGCAGCGCTAACCGCTGTGCCGAGGTTTCATCTGCACTCTCGGGACAGATGTAAAAATATCTCACTGAGACAAAGAAGGGCAGGGGTGTTTCCCACAATGCCCTGGTCAGTATGAATCCCTCAACCACCATTAGTAAGTTGCAGTTAGGGATCCTCTCGGAAGAAGCGGTCACAGTATGGTTGAATTTAAAATACAGATGGAGCGTGAGAAGGTAAAATCCAATACCAGTGTCTTGTGCTTAAACAAAGAAGACTATAAAGGGATGAGGGAGGAGTTGGCTAAGGTAGACTGGGAGCAAAAACTTTATGGTGGGACAATTGAGGAACAGTGGAGGACTTTCAAAGCGCTCAGCAAAAGTATATACCAGCGATAAGGATGGACTGTAGAAAAAGAGATAATCCGCCATGGATATCTAAGGAAATAAAGGAGGGTATCAAATTGAAAGAAAATGCATACAAAGTGGCAAAGATTAGTGGGAACCTAGAGGATTGGGAAATCTTTAAAGGTCAGCAGAAAGCCACGGAAAAAGCTATAAAGAAAAGTAAGATGGATTATGAGATTGAAGTAGCTCAGAATATAAAAACAGATAGCAAAGTTTCTACAAATATATAAAATGAAAAAGAGTGGCTAAAGTAAACATTGGTCCTTTAGAGGATGAGAAGGGGGATGTGATAACTGGAAATGAGAAAATGGCTGAGGCATTGAACAGGTATTTTGTGTCGGTCTTCACAGTGGAAGACACAAATAACATGACAAAAATTGACAGGAAGGTTATGGCAGGTGAGGACCTAGAAACTATCATTATCACGAAAGAGGTAGTGTTGGGCAAGTTAATGGGGCTAAAGGTAGACAAGTCTCCTGGTCCTGATGGAATGCATCCCAGGGTACTAAAAGAGATGGCGGGGGAAATAGCAAATGCACTTGTAGTGATTTACCAAAATTCGCTGGACTCTGGGATGGTTCCCGCAGATTGGAAAACAGAAAATGTGACGCCACTGTTTAAAAAAGGAGGTAGACAAAAGGCAGGTAACTATAGGCCGGTTAACTTAACTTCTGTCATAGGGAAAATGCTTGAATCTATCATCAAGGAAGAAATAGCGAGACATCTGGATATAAATTGTCCCATTGGTAAGACGCAGCATGGGTTCATGAAGGGAAGGTCATGTTTAACTAATTTGGTGGAATTCTTTGAGAACATTACATGTGCAGTGGACAATGGGGAACCTGTGGATGTGGTGTATCTGGATTTCCAGAAGGCATTTGACAAGGTGCCGCACCAAAGACTGCTACATAAGAAAAAGGTGCACGGTGTTACGGGTAACGTATTAGCATGGATAGAGGATTGGTTAACTAACAAAAAGCAAAGAGTGGGGGTAAATGGGTGTTTTTCTGGTTGGCGATCGGTGACTAGTGGTGTGCCTCGGGGATCAGTGTTGGGACCTCAATTGTTTACGATTTACACAGATGATTTGGAGTTGGGGACCAAGTGTGGTGTGCCACAATTCGCAGATGACACTAAAATGAGTGGCAGAGCAAAGTGTGCAGAGGACGCTGAAAGTCTGCAAAGGGATATAGATAGTCTAAGTGAGTGGGCGAGGATCTGGCAGATGGAGTACAATGTTGGTAAATGTGAGGTCATCCATTTTGGTAGGAATAACACCAAAGTGGACTATTATTTAAATGGTAAAAAATTGCAGCATGCTGCTGTGCAGAGGGACCTGGGTGTCCTTGTGCATGAATCACAAGGAGTTGGTTTGCAGGTGCAGCAGCTAATTAAGAAGGCAAATGGAATTTTGTCCTTTATTGTTAGAGGGATGGAGTTTAAAAACAGCGAGGTTATGTTGCAGCTGTATAAGGTGCTGGTGAAGCCACACCTGGAGTACTGTGTACAGTTTTGGTCTCCTTACTTGAGAAAAGATATACTGGCACTGGAAGGGGTGCAGAGGAGATTCACGAGGTTGATTCCAGAGTTGAGAAGGTTGGCTTTTGAGGAGAGACTGAGTAGACTGGGGCTATACTCATTGGAATTCAGAAGAATGAGGGGAGATCTTATAGAAACATATAATATTATGAAGGGAATAGATAAGATAGAAGCAGGGAAGTTGTTTCCACTGGCGGGTGAAACTAGAACTCGGGGGCATAGCCTCAAAATAAGGGGGAGCAGATTTAGGATTGAGTTGAGGAGGAACTTCTTCACACAAAGGGTTGTGAATCTGTGGAATTCCCTGCCCAGTGAAGCAGTTGAGGCTACCTCATTGAATGTTTTTAAGGCAAGGATAGATAGATTTTTGAACAGTAAAGGAATTAAGGGTTATGGTGAGCGGGTGGGTAAGTGGAGCTGAGTCCACAGAAAGATCAACCATGATCTTATTGAATGGCGGGGCAGGCTCGAGGGGCCAGATGGCCTACTCCTGCTCCTAGTTCTTATGTTCTTATGTACTAAGAGCAGGTCATTTGTTTCAGGTGATTTCTAAATGTTGCTTTTACCTGTCCTCTGTTTAGAAACTATAAATGTGCTGAATACACTCAATACCTGGTTGAACACAAACATGTTTCATGCTCTGTCTATACTTGTCTATTGAACCTGCAGTAACCACCTCAATTTTTCCACTTAATGTTATGGGCCGATGAATGTATAAGCAAGGGAGTTACCTAGTAATCATTTCAAACAAACTCTATCCACGTCATAATTAGGACTTGAAAAGAGATTTAGGTGAGAAGCCATTAGCACACTCTCTAAATGGCCGTATAATCTCTGGTAATACATAGATTTCTGCAGCTAGGCACTGTTATTATGTTGGTGAGCCCCCAACCACAAACAGCAGCCTGTATGCAGTCGCTAATTTAAAGTTCCATGTGGAAAACAGCCTCTACGAGACATTTCCCGAACACTGCACTGACTCACCGAGGATCAGTGCTAATTGCACAGACCTGTCAGAAGCACAGGGCGTGCACCCCTGACACCACCTCAGGTTTATCCAGCTGAAGCGTACAAGCCAGCAAGGTCCCACGCTCTGCACTGGCTGCCGCCCCTGGACAGCCAGAGGGGAGGGGAGGCCTTTAACAAGGAAACCCTGGCCTCAGCACTCTGCGACTGGGGAGGGTGACACTGATTGATCTTTACCCTGCGAGTGGGTGGGCGGTAGGTAAAGGAACGGGAAGAGGATTAAATGCCTGGCCAAAGAGAGGGAGGGACATCACTTTGCAGTGGGGTAGATGTAACAGAAAATCAGTTACACCTTGGAATTCCAATCCCAATTTCCCTCTCTATTGATGACTGCAGAATAGATAAGTAGATGGGGCCTATAACAGGCCACCTACTCACACACCCCTCTGCCCTGCCACACCAGTTTCCTCCTATGTCTTCTTGATTTGATTTGATTTGATTTATTATTGTCACATGTATTGGGGTACAGTGAAAAGTATTGTTTCTTGCACGTTATACAGACAAAGTATACCATTCATAGAGAAGAAAAGGAGAGAGTGCAGAATGTAGTGTTACAGTCATAGCGAGGGAGAAAGATCAACTTAATGGAAGATAAGTCCATTCAAAAGTCTGATGGTAGCAGGGAAGAAGCTGTCCTTGAGTCGGTTGGTACGTGACCTCAGACTTTTGTATATTTTTTTCCATTGGAAGAAGGTGAAAGAAAATGTCCAGGCTGTGTGGGATCCTTGATTATGTTGGCTGCTTTTCCAAGGCAGCGTGAAGTGTAGACAGAGTCAATGGATGGGAGGCTGGTTTGCAAGATGGATTGGGCTATGTTCTCGAACCTTTGTAGTTTCTTGCGGTCTTGGGCAGAGCAGGAACCATACCAAGCTGAGATACAACCAGAAAGAATGCTTTCAATGGTGCATCTGTAGAAGTTGGTCAGAGTCGTCGCGGACATGCCGAATTTCCTTAGCCTCCTGAGAAAGTAGAGGCGTTGGTGGGCTTTCTTAACTACAGCGTCAGCATGGGGGGACCAGGACAGGTAGTTGATGATCTGGACACCTAGAAACTTAAAGCTGTTGACAATTTCCACTTCATCCCCATTGATGTAGACAGGGGCATGTTCTCCATTACGCTTCCTGAAGTCAATGACAATCTCCTTCGTTTTGTTGACATTGAGGGAGAGATCGCACCAGTTCACCAGATTCTCTATCTCTTTCCTGTCCTCTGTCTCGTCATTGTTTGAGATCTAACCCACTACAGTGATGTCATCAGCAAACCTGAAAAGCAAGTTGGAGGTGAATTTGACCATGCAGTCACAGGCGACCGAATCAAGCTGATTTTAATTGTGCGCCTTTTGTTCTGGATTTCCCCTTTGCAGGGAATAGTTTTCTCTGTACCTACTCAATTTAAAAATAAAATCTTTTCAAACACCTCGATCAGATCACTCATCGCTCTGTTACGCAGAAGGAAGCCCAAACAATATTTATGCAACCCTGTCCTCATCATTTAATCCTCTAAACATTGATGTGATTCTCGTGAATCTGTGCTGCATTTGGTTTACCTGCAGTACATGGACTGAGGAGAACTATCTATATCGGCAGAAATTGCACACAAGCTGGTGTTGATGGAACTTTGACATTTGTAGAGATGAGGGCGGCTGGTGAGATGAGGTTCTTTGTTGTTTTATCAATATTACCATGTTAGCTTCTCCTTTGAACTCTCTTGTTACCTCAGTATTCAAATTTGCTGTTGTACTTCTCCCTACCTCACATTACGATGAGGTACAGACTATCTGCACTGCCTTCTATTCCATTCGAGGTTTTGTTTTAATTCGCCGGGGCGGTGGGGGGGGAATCAGGAGTAAGGGGTCCAAAGCGAGTACGAACCCGTTAGTACCATGAGTGGGAATGGAGTACCATTCCCAGAGTGGGAATGAGTACCATCAGAGTGGGAATGGAGGGATACAAAAGAATGGTCTAGTTTGGACCAGGGAGCGGGCTTGGAGGGTCGAAGGGCCTGTTCCTGTGCTGTATTGTTCTTTGTTCTTTGAGTTGTGGGGGTCTTTCACCTTCAGAAAGGTTAAAGGAGGGGGGGTGGGGGGGCGGGGGCGGTCAGTGGGATCTGTACAAACTGGATGGGTTACACCTTAACAGGATTGGGATTAATATCCTCGCAGGGAGATTTGCTCGTGCTGTTGGGGAGGGTTTAAACCAGCTTGTTTGGGGGATGGAAATCTGAGGGGTGCTCAGATTGGAAGGAAGTAAAGCTGGGAAGAGGAAGGAGAAAAATAGCAAGCGAAATGAGAAGGTCGGCAAAACAAAGGCAAGCATTAACTCGGCTTAGAATGAGGAATACTGTTAAAAAGACAAAGTTAAAGGCGCTCTACATGGTTCCTGGGATGGCAGGTCTGTCACATGAGGAGAGACTAAATTGGTTAGGATTATATTCACTGGAGTTTAGAAGAGTGAGAGGGGATCTCACAGAAGCTTATAAAATTCTAACAGGGTTAGACAGGATAGATTCAGAAAGAATGTTCCCAATGGTGGGGGAATCCAGAACTAGGGGTCATAGTTTGAGGATAAGGGGTAAATCTTTTAGAACTGAGGTGAGGAGAAATTTTGTCACCCAGAGAGTGGTGAATCTGAAGAATTCACTACCACAGAAAGTAGTCGAGGCCAAAACGTTGTCTGATTTCAAGAAGAAATTAAATATAGCTTTGTGGGCTCAAGGGATCAAGGGGTATGTAGGAAAGGGGGGGATCAGCATATTGAACTCAATGATCATGGAGATGGAGCCTGGGTGGGATTGTGGCCGGTGCAGGCTCGATGGGCTGAATGGCCTCCTTCTGCGCTGTATGATTCTATGATTCAGTAATGATCTAAATGAATAGCGGAGCAGGCTTGAAGGGCCGAATGACCTACTCCTGCTCCTAGTTTCTATGTTTCTAATGCAGGCAGCATTCACAAGATAGATGCTTTAAAGGCACAAATAGAAATGGGTGGTCATGATCTAATTGCTATTGCAGAAACATGGCTCCAGGGTGACCAGTAATGGGAACTGAATATTCAAGGGTATTCATCATTTAGGAAGGATAGGAAAAAAGATACAGGAGGTTGCGTTGCGTTGATAATAAGGGATGGGATCAGTACATTAGTATGGGTGGATCACAGGTTGGAAGAAAAAAATGTGGAATCTGTTTGGATGGAGCTAAGAAACAACAAAGGGCCGGAGTTTTTTACAGGCCACCGTACTGTAGTGGTAAACTGGGGCATGGTATTAATCAGGAGATTAGAGAATATGGGTAATACGGTAACCATGGGTGACTTCAATCAGCATACAGATTTTGTAAATCTGATGAGCACTAATGCTGTGGAGGACAAGTTTCGGGAGTGTGTAAGGAATGGTTTTCTAGAACAGTATGTTGAGGAACTGACGAGGGAACAGACTATATTAGATCAAGTGTTATGCAACAGAAAGGGATAATTAATAATTTTGCTGTCTTTTGGGTGAGTGACCAGAATATGATCGAATTTTACATTCTGTTTGAAATGAGGTACTTCCGGCTGAAGTCAGGGACCGGAATTTTCCTGCCGTTCATGCCAGTGGGGTCTCACAGTCGCGCCGACGGCACATCCACACCGTGGGTTTCTTGGCGGCGAGGGGTGCAGCCAATGGGAAATCGCCAGCCAATGGCAAGTCGCCTCCCACTGCCACAAAACACGTGGAAAATCCCGTCCAGGGTATTAACTTTGAACACAGGAAATTATGGAGGGATGAGGGACAAATTGGCGGAGGTGGATTTGGAGAATACGTTAAAAGGTTTCATAGATCATAGAAACCCTACAGTACAGAAAGAGGCCATTCGGCCCATCGAGTCTGCACCGACCACAATCCCACCCAGGCCCTACCCCCATATCCCTACATATTTTACCCTCTAATCCCTCTAACCTACGCATCTCAGGACACTAAGGGGCAATTTTAGCATGGCCAATCAACCTAACCCGCACATCTTTGGACTGTGGGAGGAAACCGGAGCACCCGGAGGAAACCCACGCAGACACGAGGAGAATGTGCAAACTCCACACAGACAGTGACCCAAGCCGGGAATCGAACCCAGGTCCCTGGAGCTGTGAAGCAGCAGTGCTAACCACTGTGCTACCGTGCCGCCCCTGGCCGTTTAACTGGGCTTAGGCAATATGTAGAATTATTACATAGTTTACAGGGTGACATGGTGGCACAGTGGTTAGTACTGCTACCTCACAGCACCCGGGTTCGATTCCGGCCTCGGGTGACTGTTTGTGTGGGATTTACACATTCTCCCCGTGTCTGTGTGGGTTTCCTCCCACAGTCCAATGACGTCCGAGTTAGGCCATGCTAAATTGTCCGTTAGTGTCAGGGGGATTAGCAGGATAAATTTATTGGGTTACAGGGATAGGGCCTGGGTGGGATTGTTGTCGCTGCAGGCTTGATGGTCCAAATGGTCTCCTTCTGCACTGTAGGGTTTCTATGATTCTAACTCTACATCTCTCATCCATCAAGGCACAAAAAGCCAAAATAAAATAAGTGAACCATGGTTAACAAGGGAAGTTAAGGCCTGTATAAGGTTAAAGGGCCTATAAAGCTGTCAGCAATAGGAGTAAACTGAGGATAGGGAGCATTTAAAACAATGAGGACAAAGAAACTGATAAGGAAAGAGAGAATATGAAAGCAAAGTAGTAAAAAATATAAAAATGGACTATTGAAGCTTCTATAGGTATGTAAAAAGGAAACGTTTGGTGAAGGCAATTGTGGGACCATTATGGGCAGTCAGGAGAATTTATAATGGGGAATAGAGAAATGGCAGAGAAGCTAAATTACTACTTTGTGTCCGTCTTCACTGAGGAAGATAGAATAAATCTCCCAGAATTAGAAATGCCTGGGGTTATGGGGAATAAGAAATCGAAGGAAATTAATAAGATTAGTAAGGTTGTTTTGGAGAAATGAATGGAACTGTAGATCGATAAGTCCCGTGACCTGATGATCTACATCCCAGAGTGTTGAAAGTGGTAGCTATGGAGATAGTGGATGCATTGGTGATCATCAGCCAAAATTCTATAGATTCTGGAACTGTTCCTGCAGATTGGAATGTAACAAATGTCACCCCACTATTTAAGAAGAGAGTGGAAAAAAACTACAGCCCTGTTAGCTGCACATCAGTATTGGGAAAATGCTGGAATCTGTTATAAAAGATGTGATAAATAGACACTTGGATAATAATGATGTGATTGGGCACAATCAACATAGATTTCTGAATGCTTGACGAATGTGTTGGGTTTTTTGAGGATGTTACGAACAGAATTGATTAAGGGGAGTCGGTGGATATAATATATTTGGATTTTCAGAAGGCTTTTGATAAATTCCCTCACGGGAAGGTAGAGCACAAGGCATAGGAGGAAATATACTGGCATGGATTGAGGATTGGCTAACAGGGAGAAAACAGATGGTAGGAATAAACAGGTCATTTTGGCATTGGTGGATCGTGAGGTACTGCAAGTATCAGTGCTTGGGGCCCCAGCTATTCACAATATATAACAATGCTTTGGATGTGAGGACCAAATGCAATGTTTCCAAGTTTGCAGATGAGAAAGTTGGTGGGAATGTGTGTGATGAGGAAGATACAAAATAGCTTCAAGGGGATTTGGACAAACCTAGTGAGTGGGCAAGAATATGGCAGATTGAATATAATGTGGAAAATATGAAGTTATCCACTTTGGTGGGAGGAACAGATGTGCAGGGTATTTCTTAAGTGATAAGAGATTAGAAAGTGTCGATGTACAAAGGGTGTCCCTGTGAATACGGCACTGAAAGCTAACACGCAGGTGCAGCAAGTTATCAGGAAGGCTAATGGAATATTAGCCTTCATCGCAAGAGGATTTGAGAACAGGAATAGTGAGGTCTTGTTTCAATTGTATAGAAGCTTGGTTAGATCATACCTGGAGTACTGTGTTCAATTTTGGTCCCCTTACCTCAGGAAGGATATTATTGCCGTAGAGGGAATGCAACAAAGGTTCATCAGATTTATTCCGGGGATGGCGGGACTGACTTACGAAGGAGAGACTGGGCAAACTAGGCCTTTGAAATCTTTGAAATTCGCTACCTCAGATGGCTGTAGAAGCTCAATTATTGAGTGTGTTGAAACTGGAGATTGACAGATTTTTAAATGCCAATGGCATAAAGGGATATGGAGATAAAGTGGGAAAAAGGCTTTGAAACGGGTGATCAGCCATTAGAGTGTTGAATACCAGAGCAGCCTCGATGGGCTGAATGGCCTGTTCCTATGGTCCTAAAGCAAAATAAACAATCTGATTTTCCTGGGTCTCCTGTGGCCAGGCTAGTGTCTGAAGTTGGCCTTGCTGACGGGTTCACCACAGTGCAGCCCACCAATGGCCCTCAGTGAAAATGGACTGTGCATCCTGATGACATCATCAAGAGGTGACGCTGCCTTTTAAATTAGGCCCCTGCTCCTATGAGGCCTTTTCCTGCCTGATTTCAGCTAACCTAAGATGGCAGAGGAAGGAGACAGGAAAGTGGCTCAAACCCTTCTGTCATCGTTACCTGCTCGGCAGGCAGGGAAGGGTAAAATACCTCCTTTAGGGCGGCCCTGAAAACTTGGAACTCTTTAC
Organism: Mustelus asterias; assembly: GCF_964213995.1. Lineage (NCBI taxonomy): Eukaryota > Metazoa > Chordata > Chondrichthyes > Carcharhiniformes > Triakidae > Mustelus > Mustelus asterias. The sequence goes on from NC_135818.1 coordinate 20,634,426, forward strand.
CCCGTGTTTCCTTGCTCCCAAATCCACACAATCTTAATTGACAACACCAAACCTGTCTTTTCAAAGAACAAAGAACAAAGAAAAGGACAGCAGAGGAACAGGCCCTTCGGCCCTCCAAGCCTGCGCCGGTCACGATGCCTGCCTAAACTAAAACCGTATGCACATACAGAGTCTGTATCCTTCCATTCCCGTCCTATTCATGTATTCATCTAGTTACCCCTTAAATGCCGCTATTGTACCTGCTCCCACCACCTCCCTGGGCAGCGCATTCCAGACATTCCCCACCCTCTGTGTAAAAAAACTTCCCTCGCACATCTCCTCTAAACTTTTTCCTACACGCTTTAAACCTATGTCCCCGAGTACTTGACTTTTCTACCCGGGGAAAGAGCATCTGACTATCCACTCTGTCCATGCCATTCATAATCTTGTAAACCTCTATCAGGTTGCCTCCGTCGTTCCAGTGAGAACTAACCGAGTTTATCCCAACCTCCCATCATAGCCAATACCCTCCATACCAGGCAACATCCTGGTAAACCTCTTCTGTACCCTCTCCAAAGCATCCACATCCTTCTGGTAGTGTGGCGACCAGAATTGTACACAATATTTTAAATGAAGCCTAACTAAGGTTCTGTACAGCTGCAGCATGACCTGCCAATTTTTATACTCAATTTTCTCCAACACCTCAGTCGTGACCCATCGCCTAGCTCTGCTGATCCCAATCCATGGAAGTGGCAGAACCAATTAGTGTAAAACCGCTCACAGGTTTGTTTCCAGACAATGTTTTTTTTAAAATCTTGGTTAATTGGCATCAAACTGCAAGTGTTCAGACCAACAATGAAGGCTGAAGCTTTAAAAATCTTTTCTTACAAACGAAATGAAGGATTGTTGAACATTTCTTCGTAGTTATGTAATTACAGGGCTTTCATTGCCAGTGCCTAATGATCTCATCATTGCCTCCAGCTCATTCAAATGTCAATCTGCTGCCTAGCAAACACCACCAGGCATTTACTAAACTGGAAAATATCATCAAAGGCTAAGGAAGTCAGTCACCAGAAACAATACAATACTGGTGATCATCTTGTTCAGTTGGGCGGCACAGTGGTTAGCACTGCTGCCTCATGGCTCCAGGGACCCGGCTTCGATTCCCGGCTTGGGTCACTGTCTGTGCGGAGTCTGCACGTTCTCCCCGTGTCTGCGTGGGTTTCCTCCAGGTGCTCCGGTTTCCTCCCACAGTCTGAAAGACGTGCTGGTTAGGTGCATTGGCCGTGCTGACTTCTCCCTCAGTGTACCCGAACAGGCGCCGGAGTGTGGCGACTGGGGGATTTTCATAGTAACTTCATTGCAGTGTTAATGTCAGCCTACTTGTGATTAATAAATAAGTAAACTTTAAGTCTCTTGTGCTCTGCAAGGGCTCCAGAGTGTAGCAATGAAGTAGCCTTATCATCTGTGACTCCCATTTACTTTGAAATGTCACTGCAGTATTATGGATGGTACATTAAACCGAGGTCCCGGCTTGCCCCCTTGGGTGGGATGTGAAAGGTCCAATGGCACGATTTCATAGCGGAGCAGGGGGCTTCCCCTCTGTGCTCTGACAAAGGGTCATCCAGACTCAAAATGTTGGCTCTATTCTCACCCTGCAGATGCTGTCAGACCTGGTGACATTTTCCAGCCTTTCCTGTTGTTTCTGTGTCCTGGCCAATATCTTTGACCTTCAATCAACATCGTTAAAACAAAACAGATGATCTGGCCACAATCACATCCCTGTTTCAGGCTTTGTTCGGCTGGTTGAATCATAGAATCATAGAAACCCTACAGTGCAGAAGGAGGCCATTCGGCCCATCGAGTCTGCACCGACCACAATCCCACCCAAGCCCTACCCCCACATATTTACCCGCTAATCCCTCTAACCTACGCATCCCAGGACTCTAAGGGGCAATTTTTAACCAGGCCAATCAACCTAACCCGCACATCTTTGGACTGTGGGAGGAAACCGGAGCACCCGGAGGAAACCCATGCAGACACGAGGAGAATGTGCAAACTCCACACAGACAGTGACCCGAGCCGGGAATCGGTTGCCATGTCCTTTACATCACAGCAGTGATTACACTGGGTGTTTAAAGCACTTTGGGACATTCTAAGACTGTAGAAGGTACTGCTCTGAGATAAAGGGTGGCACGGTGGCACAGTGGTTAGCACTGCCGCCTCACAGCACCAGGGACCGAGGTTCAATTCCGGCCTCGGGTCACTGTCTGTGTGGAGTTTGCACATTCTCCTCGTGTCTGCGTGGCTTTCCTCCGGGTGCTCCGGTTTCCTCCCAGAGTCCAAAGATGTGCGGGTTAGGTTGATTGGCCATGCTGAAATTGACCCTTAGTGTCAGGGAGTTTGGCAGGGTAAATATGTGGGGTTACGGGAATAGGGACTGGGTGGGATTGTGATTGGTACAGAATCGATGGACTGAATGGCCTCCTTCGGTACTGAAAGGATTCTATGATTCTATGAATTCTATGATTCTATATAACCCAGACTGCAATTTTTACAGATGCACCACGGAAAGCATCCTTCCTGGTTGTATCACAGCTGGTATGGCTCCTGCTCTGCCCAACACCGCAAGAAACTACAAAGCATTGTGAATGTAGCCCAGTCCATCATACAAACCAACCTCCCATCCACTGGTCTACACTTCCCGGTTCCTTGGAAAAGCAGCCTGCACAATCAAGGACCCCACGCACTCCAGACATTCTCTCTTTCACCTTCTTCCATCGGGAAATAGACACAAAAGTCTGGGATCACTTACCAATTAACTGAAGAACAGCTACTTTCCTGCTGCCGTCGGACTTTTGAATGGACCTACCTTGCATTAAGCTAATCTTTCTCTGCACCCTAGCTGTGACTGTAACACTGCATTCTGCACATTAACTCTGTTTCTCTCTCCACAGATGCTGCCAGACCTGCTGGGTCTTAGCAGCTTCCAGCTTTTGCCCTCTCAACTGGACGTAAAGGGTCACAGGGCACTATTTGAAGAAGGGTTAATGTCCCTTAGTGTCCCAAGATGTGTAGGTTAGGGGATTAACGGGGTAAATACTTGGGGTTATGGGGAATAGGTCTGGGTGGGATTGCCCTTTGGTGTAAGGGGGATTACGTGGGGTTACAAGGATAGGGCCTGGGTGGGATTGTTGTCGGTTCAGTCTCAATGAGTCAGATGGCCTCCTTCTGCACTAGGAATTCTATGATGGGTTGTTTTCCGGAGTCTCTGCAGCAATGTTAATTCCTCAACCATCACAAAAAAGAAACAAATGATCTGTTCTTTATCACGTTGTTGTTCGTGGAATCTTGCTGTGCACAAGTTGGCTGCTGTTCCTGCCCTCACAACAATGACCACACTTCAAAGGTATGTTGTTATCTGTCAGTGCTTTGGGATCCCCTGACGTTTTAAAAGGTGCCACATAAATGCAAGTTCTTTCTTTCTACCATCAGATTATTAGTTCAAAGCTGGTTTCTTAGCTGGCAGGAAACTTGTTTCATATTCATGGGACATGGGCGTCGCTGGCTGGCCAGCATTTATTGCCCATCCCTCGCTGTCCGAGGGCAGTTGAGAGTCAACCATATTGCTGTGGCTCTGGAGTCACATGTTGGCCAGACCGGGTAAGGACAGCAGATTTCCTTCCCTAAAGGACATTAGTGAACCAGATGGGTTTTTCCGACAATGGTTTCATGGTCATCAGTAGATTTTTAATTCCAGATATTTTTTACTGAATTCAAATTCCACCATCTGTTCCCTCAGAGGAGCTGGAAGGTGGAATAGGGGAACTACCATTGCCTAATTAAACCAGCAATGTAACGCAGAACTGGATGAACAGATCTCAAGCTTGAATAAATATACTTTCTTCACTGTGTCAGCTGTTGTTATTGCCTGTGCTGTGGAGAGTGTTCTTGGGAGTGTCATGTCTGCCAATATGCTTCTGAGCATCCAGATTTTTATCATAACGTCACTGGCCGCCATGCCTCCCGCTCAATCACTTAAACTCCAGAATTTCCTCCCTAAATCTCTCCGAACGGGATTTTCCGGCTGTGCTTGGCCCAAGACCGGAAAATCCCACCTGAGGTCAACACACCTTTGCATAGTTCTGTCCCGCCCACTACGGGAAACTTCCGCCATCCATCTCTCTCTCTCTACCTCTCGCCTGGCTCTTACTTTAAGATGCTGCTTAAAACCCAACTCTTTGACCAAACTTTGTGTGGGATCCTCTGTACCCACCCCCCCCTCATCCCCCGCTGCTGTTTTAACCACCCACCCCCATCCCCCACTGCTGTTTTAACCAGCGCTGTACCCACCCCCCCTCATCCCCCGCTGCTGTTTTAACCAACGCTTGCAATTATCTGGGAAATCGATTCAGATATTCTTAATCATCTCTGTTGTAACAGACACCATGCCGGACTGATATTGGCGGCATGGTGGCACAGTGGTTAGCACTGCCTCCTCACGTCGCCAGGGACCTGGGTTTGATTCCTGGCTTGGGTCACTGTCTGTGCCCAGTTTGCACATTCTCCCCGTGTCTGCGTGGGTTTCCCCCGGGTGCTCCGGTTTCCTCCCACAGTCTGAATGACGAGCTGGTTAGGTGCATTGGCCATGCTAAATTCTCCCTCAGTGTACCCGAACAGGCGCCGGAGTGTGGCGACTAGAGGATTTTCACAGTAACTTCATTGCAGTAAGCCTACTTATGACAATAATAAATAAACATTAAACTGAAAGGTGAGCTAATAGTTAATCGCAAATTCATGGGTGTTGGGGATGAGAAATTCTCTTTTAGAAGCTGAGCTCCACCCAGTGATAGTTGCACTGAATCTCCGGATGTATTGCTGACTTTATCTCCTGTTGTTCAGGGACAGACTTCCATAGGAAATGCTTTGCCCGAGTTCAAGAGTCCACAGACAATGGCACTGCTGCAGAGTTGGTACCTTCTCAGAGTGAAGGCCGATTGGCATCCAGTCTAAACTGAAAGTCTTCAGAAAATGTGGCGACAGCTTTGACATTCTGGAGCTCCAGGATCCTGTACAGTAATCTCAGCACTGCCCAAGCGGCACCCTCCTGTTCCCGACCTCTCGGGAAGCCTCAGCAGCCTCAGTCCCCACTAACGAGGCCTTACGCCTAGCTCCTGTTGCTGGGACCAGCTTTAGTCCCCACTGGTGGGAACCTCACCCAGCGGTGTGGGAAACAGTAGCAAGCCCGGGACAGTATTGTCCCAGGTTCACTAAGGATATTCAAATGTGAATTTCAATATGGTAACCAGCCTCATCCTGTTTTCCAGCTGATTATGCGATAAAAAGTGGCCCCGGCAAAGTTGCAATCAGCTGGAAGCCGGTCGCGAATCCTGTTACATTTCCCGGCATTTGAGCAGTGCAGCGGGTCTGGAAAACCGCGCCCGTGGTGTTGCCAGCAGTTGGAGGATTGCTGGAGACCAGGGCCACGCCGCCTCTGGGGTGGATGATGAGCCCCTGGAATTATCATGTGGTAGATGCTGGACATCCTGTGGGATGCACATGAAGCTGTGGTGGAGATCCCTGGGGGGTCTGCGTGCAATGGTCTCTGCCTCGGAGGGGGTCTTCGCGATGTACGCGCACTGTGTTGACCCGGAGCGCCACCTAATGAGAGAGCGGCGACTCTCATGCTGAGGCAGCTCCAGGGACAGAACCGGGGGTTTCTGACATTGCGTTCAGAGCTGTGATATACTGGCCGTTCCCCTCTGCCAGTGAGAAAGATAGATGTCTGCACAGAGGACATCCGCCAATGTCATCATGGCCGACAGGACATCACAGTCAGCAGGCTGCATCCAAGGCCGCTGTCAACCAGGGGCAGGGCGGTGGGGGAGGGTGTTGCACGGGGGTGGCTGGGGGGGACTGGGGTGGTGGCAGTAGGTTGGTGAGGGGGGTTGGTGGTACAGGGGGGGGGTGGCTGGATGGGTGGGGGGCACTGGGATGGTGGCAGTAGGTTAGTGAGGAGAGGGGAGGGGAGGTCATTAAGATGCAACATTCGCAAGTGGAAGTTGAAGGCATTATAAACACAGGGAAGGTTGTCATGGGTGAGCAGATTGTGTTAGCATGGCCACCATATAAAGATTTCATTGTGTGTCATGTCCTGAATGTGCCTCAGGTATTTTCTAAGTGCTTGGCATGAGAGTGGCTTCCGCCACCTGCTGGAAATTTTATTTCCAAGTTGTGGCGCGACATGAGGGTGACAAGATGGCCTCATCGGGAATGTTCAGTAAGGTTGCACCCACCCTTGCCCTCTCTTTCTACCCAAGCCTCGGATGTCTAGCTGAAAGAACTGAGAACTGAGGCCTTTTGACCTTCCTGCTTCCCAGAAAGTTCCTCACTTTCACCTCCTCACCCTGCGCCTCCTCCAGCTCCTCATCAGACCCACCACTCGTTTTGTCCTCTGAGGTCTGTGGAACTGCCTCGCTCTGGCCATCCCTGAATGGGTCCCCTCCCCTTGGCAGAGCTGGATTGGCCAGCACACAATGACCATTGGTGAGATACACTCTGGAAGATATTGCTCTCGTCAGGGCTCTGACAAAGGGTCATCCAGACTCAAAATGACGGTCCCAACCTCTCTCCACAGATGCTGTCAGTCCTGCTGAGATTTTCCAACAGTTTCTGTTTTTGTTTCAAATTGCGGCATCCGCAATATTTCGCTTTTTGCTCTCATCTTGGGCAGCCCAATGCTCCTCTCAACAACTTGTGTTTACAAACAGTCTGAATGTTTCTGGAGTGGAATCCCTTTCTGTTAACCTGCCCCACCCATTGATGCCTTTAAGAGCACAAGCATGCACTCTGTGGCACCCTGGATGCGGGGGAACCCAGCGATCGCAGTGAAGCCTCTGGCTCGCTCAATCGGTCTGGAAATGGATGGAGTTCATGACTTTTCTGAACAGAGTGTCAGTGAGCAGCTGTGGCAGCAGACTGGGAAACACCACACAGATATCCCAGTGACCCTTGAAAAGCGAAACTCCTCAGAGTCACTGTAACATGAAGGGCATAGAGTGGCCATCCACACAGTTTGAGGCAATCTCCGGGCCAATCATCGGCATATGGCAGTCACAGTGTCCCAGAGAGGCCTTTGACAATAATCCCTCCCTCAATGTCAACAAAATGAAGGAGATAGTAATTTACTTCAGGAAGCGTAGTGGAGGACATGCCCTTAACTACATCAATGGGGATGAAATAGAAAGGGTCGAGAGGTTCAAGTTTTTAGGTGTCCAGATCACCAACCTGTCCTGGTCCCCCCATACCGACACTATAGTTAAGAAAGCCCACCAACACCTCTACTTTCTCAGAAGACTAAGGAAATTTGGCTTGTCAGCTATGACTCTCACCAACTTTTACAGATGCACCATAGAAAGCATTCTTTCTGGTTGTATCACAGCTTGGTATGGCTCCTGCTCTGCCCAAGACTGCAAGGAACTACAAATGGTCGTGAATGTAGCCCAATCCATCACCCAAACCAGCCTCCCATCCATTGATTCTGTCTATGTTTCCCGCTGCCTCGGAAAAGCAGCCAGCATAATTAAGGACCCCACGCACCCCGGACATTCTGCCTTCCATCTTCTTCCGTCAGGAAAAAGCTACAAAAGTCTGAGATCACGTACCAACCGACTCAAGAACAGCTCCTTCCCTGCTGCAATCAGACTTTTGAATGGACCTACCTCATATTAAGTTGATCTTTCTCTACACCCTAGCTATGACTGTAACACTACATTCTGCACTCTCTCCTTTCCTTCTCTATGAACGGTATGCTTTGTCTGTATAGCGCACAAGAAATAATACTTTTCACTGGATACTAACACATGCGACAATAATAAATCAAATCAAACATGTCAAGGTAGCTCAAGTACTGCTTGTACACTCTGGCTGCAAGAAAATGGCGTCTTCTGTGGACCCTTTCGTTTTGAACTTCCTGCTGGCCCTGTACCCCCTGTGGCTGTACCTCTCTTCCCACAGGTCACTCTCTGGGGAATTGTCTGTGGACACCAGCCCTCCTCTCCCTCCTGGCCCTCTTCAGTGGAGCTCCATCTAGCAGACTAGACAATCTCCATTTGCTGCAATACAGGTGCCACACAAGAGTGCACTGGAGTTTGCACTCAGCAGAAAGTCTGAAAGAAAGTTGGGAAGCCAAAGCGTCCTCCAGAAAACACAGATGAGAAGACACATGACACCAGGTTACCGTCCAACAGGTTTATCTGTAATCACAAATTTTCAGAGCGGCACTCCTTCGCCATGACTTCACCTGACCACGGAGCAGCGCTCCGAAAGCTCATGGTTCCAAATAAACCTGTTCGACTCTAACCTGGTGTTGTGAGACTTATTACTGTGCCCACCCCAATCCAACGCCGGCATCTCCACATCATCAAAATCCATGACAAGGCCTTGGACAACGTGGACCACTTTCCATACTCTACTGTCAACAAGGACAGGCATTGATGAGGAGATTCAACTCCAGTAAACTTCAGTCTCCTAAGGAAAAAGGGTTTGAACACCAGAGCCTCAGACCCGGTACTAAGCTCATGGTTTACAGAACACTAGTTATACCCACCCTCCTATCTGGCTCAGAGACGTAGAAATATGTACAGCAGTGTAAAGATCCACTTTCACAGACATTATGAGAAGGTAGATTCATGAGAAAAAGTGTACAGCAGCCACAAGACTGCCCTACATGTGTCCTTGCCTAAGAGAGGACTCCACCCCCGGGGGGGTGATCCCCCACAATTGGTCCCCCAAGCCAGGTGATCCTTACTCTGCTGTGTTTTCCTTAAAGGGACCATTACCGCAAATCACCGCAAGCACGGTGGCACAGTGGTTAGCACAGCTGCTTCACAGCGTCAGGGACCTGGGTTGGATTCTGGCCATTGGTCACTGTCTGTGCGGAGTCTGCACGTTCTCCCCGTGTCTGCATGGGTTTCCTCCGGGTGCTCCGGTTTTCTCCCACAGTCCAAAAGACGTGCTGGTTAGGAGCATTGTCCATGCTAAATTCTCCCTCAGTGTCACCCGAACAGGCGCCGGAGTGTGGCGACTAGAGGATTTTCACAGTAACTTCATTGCAGTGTTAATGTAAGCCTACTTGTGACTAATAAATAAATAAACTTTAACTTTTATAAGCAGGCACCTCAGATCCCTGGAGAAATATTACCTGTGCTGCCTCCGCAAGATCCTGCAAATCCATTGGCCAGGACAAGCGCGCCAACATCAGTGTTATCGTTCAGGCCGACAGCCTCAGCATCAAAGTGTTGACCACATCCCGCTTGATCAGCGCTACTGGACGGGTCCACATCATCCGCATGCCTGACATGAGGCTCCTGAAACAAGCACTCTATTCAGAACTTTGACACAGCAAGCGAGCCTCAGGAGGGCCATGGAAATGCCTCAAAACCACCCTGGAAAAGTGCAGTGTACCCTCCGACACCTGGGAATCCCTGGCCCAAGACCACCCGGAGTGGAGGAAAAGCATCCAAAAGGAGCAGAACACCTGGAGTTTCCTGGTCGACAGAGCTGGCCCCAAGCGCCAACAGCAAAAGGAGCATGTGGCTACCTGGACACCCCACCCACCTGCTCCTCCAACCACCATCTGCCCCACCTGTGACAGAGACAGTCACCAGAATTTTCCCGTCCGGCCCGGCACAGGAATTGTGGGACACGGGTCATGCAAAGGTCTGTTGATCTCGGATGGGATTTTTCCAGCTTTGGGGCCAACACAGCTGGAAAATCCTGCCCTGTAGGTCACGAATTGGACTCCTCAGTCAGCTGAAAGCTTTTTCGGAAAGCACGGTGGCACAGTGGTTAGCACTGCTGCCTCACAGCGCCAGGGACCCGGGTTCAATTCCAGCCTCGGGTCACTGTCTGTGTGGAGTTTGCACATTCTCCCCGTGTCTACGTGGGTTTCCTCCGAATGTTCTGGTTTCCTCCCACACTACAAAGATGTGTGGGGTAGGTTGATTGGCCATGCTAAATTGACCCTAGTGTCAGGGGGATTAACAGGGTAAATACTTGGGGTTACGGGGATAGGGCCTGGGTGGGATTGTGGTCGGTGCAGACTCGATGGGCTGAATGGCCTCCTTCTGCACTGTAGGGATTCTATGATTCTATCCTCGACTCAGAGGGACTGCCTCAGGAGAAGAAGAAACCTTTACCACTCTCAGCAGGCGTGGAAACATGACACCTGTGTCGAGCAATTGCTACATCGATCGTACGCGGTGAATGAGTCAGTGAATGACCTCATCTACCAGTGCAACCACAGACATATCCGAACAACTGAAACTGTTCCTACACAGCAATCAGCCAGTTGGGGGAAAGGGATCTCACCAGCTGTACTGACATCAAAAGTCCCATCGATCCCAGAGCTCCATGAATCCCTAACAACCGAAATGGAACAACACTCAGCAAGACAACCAAGGGCCATAGGAGTGACAAGAAATACCACCCAGAGGAATGATCAACATGCACACATTCCATTAATATACCTGCCCGGTATAAAGATAATGGTGGGAATTTAAGGCCTCGCTCGAGCGAGACCAGAAATTCCCACCCAAGGTCAACGGACATTTTCATTGTCCGCCCTTCGCCCACTCCGGTTCTGTGGTTTTAAGTTTAAGTTTTTAAATTTATTTATTAGTGCCTCCAGAAGGCTTACATTAACACTGCAATGAAGTTACTGTGAAAATCCCCCCGTCGCCACACTCCGGCGCCTGTTCGGGTACACTGAGGGAGAATTTAGCATGGCCAATGCCCCTAACCTGCACATCTTTCGGATTGCGGGAGGAAACCGGAGAACCCGGAGGAAACCCATGCAGACACGGAGAGAACGTGCAGACTCCACACAGACGGTGACCCAAGCCGGGAATCGAACCCTAGTCCCTGGCGCTGTGAAGCAGCAGTGCCAACCACTGTGCCACCGTGCCGTCCATGTGCCACCGTACATTCGTGGTGGGTGAGGCAGTAGAATTCCGGCACATTCGTGCAAAGTATGTGAAGAGACTGACGAGAAGACCAAACAGTTGTCAGTGCATTGAAACAAAGAACAAAGAAAATTACAGCACAGGAACAGGCCCTTCGGCCCTCCAAGCCTGCCACCGACCATGCTGCCCGACTTAACTAAAACCCCCTACCCTTCCGGGGACCATATCCCTCTATTCCCATCTCATTCATGTACTTGTCAAGACGCCCCTTAAAAGTCACGACCGTATCCGCTTCCACTACCTCCCCCGGCAACGAGTTCCAGGCACCCACCACTCTCCGTGTAAAAAACCTGCCTCGTACATCTCTTTTAAAACTTGCCCCTTAAACCTTTGCCCCCTAGTAATTGACTCTTCCACCCTGGGAAAAAGCTTCTGACTATCCACTCTGTCCATGCCTCTCATAATCTTATAGACTTCTATCAGGTCTCCCCTCAACCTCCGTCGCTCCAATGAGAAAAAACCAAGTTTCTCCAACCTCTCCTCATAGCTAATGCCCTCCATACCAGGCAACATCCTGGTAAATCTTTTCTGTACCCTCTCCAAAGCCTCCACATCCTTCTGGTAGTGTGGCGACCAAAATTAAACACTATATTCCAAGTGTGACCTCACTAAGGTTCTATAAAGCGTCAACATGACTTGCCAATTTTTAAACTCAATACCCCGGCTGATGAAGGCAAGCATGCCGTATGCCTTCTTGACTACCTTCTCCACCTGCATTGCCACTTTCAGTGACCTGTGTACCTGTACACCCAGATCCCTCTGCCTATCAATACTCTTCGGGGTTCTGCCATTTACAGTATATTTCCTATCTGTATTAGACCTTCCAAAATGCATTACCTCGCATTTGCCCGGAAACAGTGGGTATATAGTGGGTAACTTGGGTAACACACAGTCACACATCATCGTGCATGGAAATGTGTCTTATGTTCACAGAAACAGAGGGATGAATGTGTCTTTTTTTTATCTCAAAAAGGAGATGCTTGGGTTTTGGAAATGCAATTCTGCACTGCATGACTAACTGACTTGTCCTAGTCATGTGACTCTGCCATGCGGCTGCCTTTGGAGGCAGACATCTTAAGACAAGTTCAATAAACTCTCACAGAGTTCACACTCCAATCCAGCTGTTGTTACATTGAAATACTGACAGTGCAACACTAGCGTGTCAGCTTAGATTAATGGGGCAAGGCCTCCGAGGTCACAGCTGATACCCTTTGGATGAATTGTCCTCAGATGTCCTATCATTGCACTGGTATTATTTGGTGCGCAGAGATCTTTGTTCCCCAAGCACACCAGCTTTGTTTTCATTCTGCAAACACTTCAGGATGCAATACATCAACAATGTGGAAATATTCCCAAAGGGCGTGGACCGACCGACTCATAAATCTTTCTCAAAACAATGTTTTCAGTGTGAGAATCGGCCTTCGGTGATAAGTGCCAAAGCCAAAGCTTTAGGGAAGCTCCAACACCCACTTATCATTTGAATGACTGTCACGGGGCAGTGGGAATGGAGAATGCTGCAGGCAGGGCCTTTAACCAGGGCTGTCACGGCCAAACACTCATTTCCTGTTCTTCATCTTCCATCGCCAGGGGTTTTAAACCTCCAAAATCATAATGACAGTTTGAGTTGTTTAACTGTGTGAAATTCTTTTCCCCATTCGACAAGGCTGTGTGAGTTTGCGTGTACAGATTAATGACTTTAACTACAGAGTGCCTGTTTATTCAGCAGGATAGGGATTACTCACTGGGTCCCTATACAGAGACCAGTAGGTTACTTACTGAACAACCCTACAGACATCCTGTTCTAGGATAAATCCACACAAGATATTGAGGTTTTGAATTCACTTTGACAAGGATGATGGGTTGGGGGGGGGTGGGATCAAATCCCCGTGAGGAGCACAGCCCCATATCTGCTCACAGCTTGTCCACGGAGGGCACAGCTGCTGAGATGAAAAGGGGACGGGATCTATCCCTCGTCTGTTGGGCCCGGTTAATGATCCATCAGAGGTTTCCCGGGGTTAAAGGTCGGAGGTCAACGGCACCTCGATCTGCAGTACAAGCCCCTGGACTATTTCACTTTGAAGATGGATAATGACCTCACAGCCCTGAGGGCCCTGGCGCAGCTGAGTAAATATGATCATGGGATCATGTTAGCAGTTCCTGTGGTTACACAGGCCAAGGCGTGTGCCCACTCCAGTCAGTTGGACGTTCCCGCATTACACACAAGGCTTTTATTTGGGCGGGAGGACAAAAAAACATGAATGGCATCACATTGTGCGTTACTTTGTCAGGCTAACGTACTACCCTCCAGTAAACTGCTGTATGATTGGCCAACTTCCAACTTGCTTACATCCCCTGCGATGGCTAGAGGGACAATCTGAGGAACGTTTCACAATGGTAAAGACTTGAACAGCAATCAACGTGACTGGATAGCTAAACTCTAAACTAAGCCCAGAACCTCTGCAAAGCCACAAGCCCCCCACCCCCTGCCCCACTCCCTCATCACAACGGCAACCTGCACTCACGTAGCACCTTCAACATACTAAACCATCACAAAGAGATTCACAGGGGCAAGATCTGCCCCCATCCCGCAAGCCAATTCGGGAGATATTCAGACAGGTGGTCGAAAGCTTCGCCAAACAGTTAGGCCTGAAGGACCATGTAATGGCTTCACTGAGGCCCATGAGGTTGGCCTCTTGGAGTATGAGCTCCTTGATTGAGGTACTGACTGCCTGCCCAATCAGGGAGTCTCACCTGTGTATATATAGAGGAATTCTGACTTTGTATCTGAAGCACTCTGAGGAGTGGAGACTAGTTTGTAAATAAAGGGAACCTGGTGAAGTCACACCGGCCCCTGAGGAGTTATTTCAGAGCACCTCACAGCGCCAGGGACCCGTGCTCAATTCTGGCCTCGGGTCACTGTCTGTGCGGAGTTTGCACGTTCTGCCCGTGTCTGCGTGGGTTTCCTCCGGGTGCTCCGGTTTCCTCCCACAGTCCAAAGATGTGCGGGTTAGGTGGATTGGCCATGCTAAATTGCCCCTTAGTGTCAGGGGGACTAGCTAGGGTAAATACATTGGTAGTCAGTGCAGACTTGATGGGCCGAATGGCCTCCTTCTGCACTGTATGATTCTATGATTAAAAGTCTGGAATTAGAAGTGAATCTATTGTCGTTGAAACTCACCTGGTTCAAAGTTTATTTATTAGTGTCACAACTAGGTTTACATTAACACTGCAATGAAGTTACTGTGAAAATCCCCGAGTAGCCACACTCCGGTGCCTTTTTGGGTACACTGAGGGAGAATTTAGCACGGCCAATGTACCTTGTACATTGAATCCCCACAGTGCAGAAGGAGACCATTCAGCCCATCGAGTCCACACCGACAACAATCCCACCTGGAACCTGCCCTCTCCCCGTAACCCTACATACTTACCCCGCTAATCCCTGTAATGTACGTATCCCAGGGCACTAAGGGGTAATTCAGCATGGCCAATGCACCTAACCCGCACATCTTTTGGACCGTGGGAGGAAACCGGAGCACCCGGAGGAAACCCACGCAGACACGGGGAGAATGTGCAGACTCCGCACAGTGATGCGGGAATCGAACTCCCGTCCCTGGCGCTGTGAGGCAGCAGTGCGAACCACCGTGCCGCCCTTGATGTCCTTTAGGGAAGGAAATCTGCTGTCCTTACCTGGTCTGGCCTAAATGTGACTCCAGAGCCACAGCAACGTGGTTGACTCTCAACTGCCACCTGAAACGGAGGGGCAATAAATGCTGGGCCCAGCCGGCGAATCCACATCCCGTAAATAAATAAAAATTAAATAGACCAGTAAATCCAAGCAATGAAATGTAGAGTTAAAGGAGCGAGGGTGAGGCTTGAGGGTTGAGAGTGAATCAGAAAGTTTGGGTTAATGAGAGGCTTTGTTCCCATCAGTGAGAATCTTCTTACAGTTTGCTTGGGTACCTGAACTGTGTGAACGGAACAGGATTTGGCTTTGTGTCTGATGGCTGTTTGAGGGACTTTTCTCACTAAATAGGCAGTCTTTCTTGTTGGGACATCAAAAGGCCGCACAAGAATCGATTTTTCTCCTTCACTGCACAGCTGAACTCTTACATTGATTCGAGTGCTTTTATCTAAAAGTAGAATGCTCGCCCTTGTCCCTCTCTGAGAACCTCTGCACTCAATAGGCGACATGAAAGACTGGGCTCACCCATTTCATGGGCGTCTATACTCCCAGAACATTGGCATTGGACCCAGAGGATAGTGCCAGTGTTTAGAAAAATGAAACCTGGTGAGTTAATCAAGCGCAGGAAGGTGGAAACAAGAGAAGGCCCTCAAACCAGTTCTGGCATTCAGTTGGATTGATTTATATCTTAGCTCCACCTACCTGCTTTAGCTCCCTAATTCCGAATTACTTTACCTCCCAAAAAAGTCACACGGATTGAACTTTCAAACTGATTCACGGGCTCCCAGACTGCTTTAAAATTGCATGGATGAGTCACACGAATACACGAGGGTTGCAGCCCCTCTTCCACTATCTGATGGGGCTGTTCCTCAGCTTTTGGCTGTACTTCAGCCCCAGGCTCCTGACCTTTGACCATCCAAGTTGGAGGGTGGCCTCGTAGACCTCTTTCTGGCCAAGGTGGCCATCCATTGGTCCAGGCAGCGTCTAGTCAATGAGATCAGTCAACTCGAGTGTTGCCATTCTTCTAGGGCTGTGTTCGCACCCTGGAGAAGGAGCCCATGATGTCCAAGGACATGCTCTAAGCCTATCACACACAGTGGGTACCAAAGGAATTGGAATGCTTCAATAGCCTAGTGGTATTATCACTAGACTATTAATTGAGAAACTCGGCTAATGTTCTGGGGACTTGGGTTAGAATCCCGCCATGGCAGATGGTGGAATTTGAATTCAATTAAAAACAAAATCTGGAATTAAGAATCTACTGATGACCATGAAATCATTGCCGATTGCCAGGAAAACCCACCTGGTTCACTAATGTCCTTTAGGGAAGGAAATCTGCCATCCTTACCCGGTCTGGCCTACATGTGACTCCAGAGCCACAGCAATGTGGTTGACTCTCAACTGCCCTCTAAACAAGGGCAACTAGGGATGGGCAATAAATGCTGGCCAGCCAGTGACGTCCATGTCCAACGAATGAATAAAAAAAATCAACAACCAGGATTAAATTTGAATTTATTCCTTCTCTACCAATTTCCCGATCCCTTCCTTCCCAAACATTCCTGCCCATCACCTTGCCTACCTGACCTGTCCCTTCCTTCTGGTCAATTCCTCCATCAAAATCACTTCACCCCCTCTCTCGATCACTGCCATCCTCACTCCTGATCATCTCCACTCCTTCAATCACTCCCTTCCCACTCTTGCTTTCCCCCTCCATTCCATATCCGTGGTTAGAGTTTTCCCTATGCCAGCTCCACTCAGCACACCTGGACCTTGAGCTGTCTAACCAGAATGACGCAGCTCCTTCCGGCCAACAGGGAACTCTTTCAGGAATGGTTGGCCTGGGTCTCCGAGCCTGAGGTCCTGTCTGCCTCCAGTTCAGGATTGGAGACTCTCCAGGATTGGCCTGGGGTAAACAGGAATTGAAGATCTACCTCCAGGACACTGCTGTGAACAAACTCATTGGGACATTAAAAATGATTGTGGATGGGATTTTCCACCCCTTCCTCCTCCATGGGGTGTCGCCATTGGCAGGACAGGAAGATCCCACCAGAGGGAAAAGACTGGAAAATTCTGCCCTGTGGTTTTTTTTGCCATTTTCTTTGAACATTTTCCTTTACCAGATTTAAGATGCTTGAAAATGGGGGAAAGGCGGTTTGGCTGACAGTCAAACATTATCCAATTGAGTAATGAATCTTTTTGCTTTCCAATTGGCGTAGGAAGGCAGTGTGTCACAAAGTGGATGTGTTGGCCGACTAATGGCTGGAGGGTGGGGGCAGGGTGGTGGGGGGTCAAATCATGTGATCAGACCTCCTGGAATACATCTATTCACAGTTGGCAACCCTAATTGGGTGCCATTCCATAGAATCCCTACAGTACAGAAGGAGGCCATTCTGTCCATTGAGTCTGCACTGACAACAACCCCACCCTATCCCCGTAACCCCATATAATTACCCTGCTAATCCCCCTGAAACTAGGGGCAATTTAGCATGGCCAATCAACCTAACCCGCACATCTTTGGACTGTGGGAGGAACTGGAGCACCCGGAGGAAACCCATGCAGACACGAGGAGAACGTGCAAACTCCACACAGACAGTGACCCAAGCCAGGAATCAAAACCAGGTCCCTGGCGCTGTGAGGCAGCAGTGCTAACCACTGTGCCACCGTGCCGCTCCAATGAATAAACTCTGATAAATGAGTTCCCACTGAAAACATGGGAAATGGTGGGATCGTGGGAATGCACTAGGAATACAATTAGTAACACACAGGTTTGCCATTATAACTCCCGACCCACCCATACCATTCCCACCAGGAGGCCAAGAGTAAAATCGAGCTGTAGTGCGGGCAGGGTCCAACTGGGGGTGGGGAGGGGGGGGGGGAGGATGCTTGATTGTCGATGGACTATTTAACCTGGGAAGGAATCACAATTGAACCCAAAGCTGCCCTCACCTTTTCAAGGAAGGACTCGCTGGTCAATGATTCAATTCCAAATCTCCTCATGGATTTCCATGAACCCATGGATTGTCCTGGAGTCCCCAGCATTATAGATTAGCTCCCAGGACACTGCCAAACCTGAGGAAAATCATGAGGCATTATAAAGGGTGGTGGGTTTTTTTGGTCCCTTTTTGTAAAGATTAATTCATTAGTGCTGAAAAAAAAATACTCATGTGATGAAAGACAAAAGCTGTGTGACTGACAGTTTGAATCAGCCAGTAACACAGGCCGGAACTTTCCGAAGATTCACACCAAAGGGACTTTCCAGTCCTGCATGTTCAGGGCGGAATTTTCCTGTCCCGTCTGCCACGGGAATCGTAGCGGGCGAGACACAGACCATGCAAAGGTCCCTTGACCTCGAGCAGGATTTTCCGGTCTTGGGGTGAGCGTGGCTGGAAAATCCCGCTTGAAATCTCTTTGTACTGAGGTGTCCCATCAAGAACTACTCCACAGCCAAACGTCAGGGATCCTTATTCGGTCTACTCGCTCCACACTCCAAACATTGGCTGCCCATTCAGGGTGGTTCCCAACCAGCTCATCCCACACCCCCAGGTCACATGACCCATTCCCTTAAAGGGGCTATGCCCCAACATACATAACCACGGCATGCCCGCCGTGGCTTACCCGGCAGCCAGGGGTGCATTCAACATGACACCTTGTTGACAAGGGCAGGACCAGAAGATCCAGCCGCCGGGCAATGGTGGGCCACCTCTGTGGCATAAAACACGTGGGTGGATAATCACGACCACACTCGGCTGTGGGAAGATGCGGTGTTGCCAACATGGACATTGCGAATGGCCAGTGAGGGGAGAATTGGGGCGGTCATGTGACAAAGTCTCCCAGAATACCCTGGTCCCCGGTGCTATTTTAATGAAGAGACGCTAACTCACCAGTGACAGGGAACAGGATTAAACCAGGCTGGTCTATATAGCTCAGGAACTCACTACACGGAACTACCCTGTCAGTTGTCGAGTATCTCTTTTTGATGTGTCTCTGCGGGAAAGTAACTTGTTCACCGTGCAAGCCTCATCGATACTTCCCTTTTCTCAAGGCTTTCCTCTGGATATCCCCTCGGCTTTTCTCCGCTCCTATTCAAACTCCCTTTTCTCAGTCTGGACAATCCCTGACTCCGGATTCATGAATGTCAAGGAAAATCCAGCAGCTGTCGCCCGAAGCCCTGGGTGGCTTCCTGCGAAATATGAGGAGTGGATTCCACAAGTTGCAACAGGTCCGCACCCAACAATGTTCACAGTTTTTCAGGTGAACTGTCTCAGCAAAAAAAAACCCCGTCAAACTCAACAGGTCCAACATTCAGAATGGATTCTGTTCATTCACCAATTGAGCTGAAGTAGGAAGGACACGTAAAGAAAGTGCAGACCTTCTGAATTATGTTACTTAATGACATTTTTTTCCAGGCAGTATCCAGTGCCCCTGAGCCAGGAAGCCATGGCTACTCCAAAACTCTTCAGAAGTACTTCATTGCTGTAAAGCCCAGTAAAAATCTAATTGTCTCTCTGTAGAAAGTTGTGGGTTTCGGAAATCACCAACAACAAGGATTTTAACAAAGATGCTTTGTTCCTGAATGGCTATCTACAATTCCCACACTCCCGGGAATAACTCCTACAATCCCGGGGATAACTCCGACACTCCTGGAAAAAACTCCCACAGTCCCGGGGATAAGTCTCGCACTCCTGGGAATAATTTCCACAATCCCATGGATAACACCGACACTCCTGGGAATAACTCATGCATTCCTAGGGATAACTCCCACACTCCCGGGGATAACTCCCACAATTCCGGGGATAACTCCCACACTCCTGGGAATAACTCATGCATTCCCGTGGATAACTCCCACACTCCTGGGGGATAACTCCCACGGATACCTCCTGGGGGATAACACCTGCACTCCCGGGGATAACTCACACATTCCCGGGGATAACTCCCACACTCCCGGGGGATAACTTCCACAGATACCTCCCGGGGCAAAACACCTGCACTCCTGGGGATAACTCACTCATTTCCGGGGGTAACTCCCACGTTCCCAGGGATAACTCCCACACTCCCAGAGATAACACCCACACTCCCGAGAATAACTCCCGCACTCCCAGAAATAGCTCCCACACTCCCGAGGCTAACTCCCATACTCCCGGGGATACCTCCCGCACCCCCGGGAATAACACACATTCGCAGGAATAACTCCCACACTCCCGGGAATAACTCCCACACTCCCGGGAATTACTCCCACACTCCCGGGGATAACTCCCGCACTTCCAGAAATAACTCCCACACTCCCGGGAATAACTCCCACACTCCTGGGGATAACTCCCACACTTCCGGGAATAACTCCCACACTCCCGGGGATAACTCCCGCACTTCCAGAAATAACTCCCACACTCCCGGGAATAACTCCCACACTCCTGGGGATAACTCCCACACTTCCGGGAATAACTCCCACACTCCCGGGGATAACTCCCGCACTCTCAGAGATAACTCCCACACTCCCGGGAATAACTCCCACACTCCTGGGGATAACTCCCACACTTCCGGGAATAACTCCCACACTCCCGGGGATAACTCCCGCACTTCCAGAAATAACTCCCACACTCCCGGGAATAACTCCCACACTCCTGGCGATAACTCCCACACTTCCGGGAATAACTCCCACACTCCCGGGGATAACTCCCGCACTTCCAGAAATAACTCCCACACTCCCGAGAATAACTCCCACACTCCTGGGGATAACTCCCACACTTCCGGGAATAACTCCCACACTCCCAGGGATAACTCCCACACTCTCAGAGATAACTCCCGCAGTCCCGGGGATAACTCCCCCATTCCCGGGGATAACTCCCGCACTCCCAGGAATAACTCTCGTACTTCCGGAAATAGCTCCCACACGCCCAAGGATAAGTCCCACACTGCCGGGGATAACTCCTACATTCCTGAGGATAACTCCCGCATTCTTGGGGATAACTCCTGCACTCCCGGAAATAGCTCCCACACTCCCGAGGATAACTCCCACACTTCCGGAAATAACTTCCACACTCCTGGGAATAACTCCCGCATTCTCAGGGGTAACTCCCGCACTCCCAGGAAGAACTCCCACACTCCCGGGGATAACTCCCACACTTCCGGAAATAACTTCCACACTCCTGGGAATAACTCCCGCATTCTCTGGGGTAACTCCCGCACTCCCAGGAAGAACTCCCACACTCCCGGGGATAACTCCCACATTCCCTAGGATAACTCCCACACTCCCGGGGATAACTCCCACACTCTCGGGAATAACTCCTGCGTTCCCAGGGATAACTCCCCCAACTCCCGGGAATAAGTTCCCCAGTCCCGGGAAAAAAACTCCTGGGGATAACACCCACACTCCCGGGAATAACTCCCACAGTTCAAGGGAATAACTCCCACACTCTCTGGGATAATTCCCACAATCCCAGAATAACTCCCACACACCTGGGAATAACTCCCACATAGACTCCCAGTGCTATGATGTCTTGGTTTTAAATTATTCCCATCCTCGTTTTGAAATCCTTCAGCCTCTCCCTACCTCTGTAATCTGGTCCAACCCTATATCCACCTGTAATCTCCGCGCCCCTCCCATTACAGTCTGTTGTGTATCTCCCACTAATTTCTCCATCGTTGGTGACTCTGCATTTAACTTCCTGAGCCTGTAGCTCTCCAATCCCTCCCTAACCTCCCTTTCCTTTTAACCTGCCTTCTTTTAACTGTCTCAAAACCCACCTCTTTTAGGGGATTTTCACAGTAACTTCATTGCAATGTGAATGTAAGCCTACTTGTGACTAATAAATAAACTTTAACTTTAACTTTTTTCAAGTTGTCACATATGGCTTAGTATCAAATTGTATTCACTCATTCTGTGAGGGATGTTCTACTGTGTTGAAAACCCTGTTGATTTTGTGTTGTCATTGTTAAAGAAAGCCTCCTCAGCCACCCAGAAGGAAAAAAATAGTTCATCTTCTCATTTCCATGTTTTACAGTATTGGTCTTGTGTACTTTAAACTGGAAAACCAATAAAACGGGGAAATGAGGGGCCCGATTCTCCCATCACGAGCCGCAACTTTCCTGATAGGTCAGGTCGGGAGATGTGCGTGTCGGCCATTTTGCGGGTTCCCCGCGGGTGTTCACAACCCGCACGCATCTCCCAGCCGGAGAACAATGGCGCCGCCAGGAGCCCGCAGAAAATCAGCGGGCCACTGATTTACATGACTTTCCATACCTCAGCATGCCATTATTGGGATCGACAGGGCAACCTCTGCCCACGTTACCGTCTCCCACCTCCTTGGCGCGAATCAGAGTAGGTATATAAAAGTCTGAACTTGGCGTGGCAGCATTGAACTGGCGTGAGGAGGTAAGTGCTGCTAGCGGAGCGCAGGCCCTGGAGATGCCTGGTGGGCTTCTTCCTGCTGTCTTCAGGTGCTGGCCCATGGATCAGTGATAGCTGGGGTGGGGGAGGCTTCTATTTTCTCACAGCTCTCAGGGTGAGGTTCCATGAGGGAGTCCTGCTCATCCTTCCCCTCCAGGGCAGTGCTGTAGCTCAGCGTGGGAGGCCCCATCTAGGAGTCCTGCTGACCCCTCCCCTCCAGGGCACTTTGCAGTGGCATTGTCTTGCCACGGGGTGTGGTCAGGGACTCGACTGAGTGCTGGTGTTCCGGGGTGGGGGAGGAGTGCACCATGTGCTGACTGAGGCCTAACCAGATGAAGCAGTTGCTGCTCCAGGCCGGGGTGCCGAGGTTCAGACATGGACTGGATGGAATCTGCTGTCACTGGGCACACATCTGGTGCTGATTTGCAGTCTGTCCCTGCCCAGTGACACGGAGCAGCAACACGTGTCCGTAACGGAGGCTGCAGTTGCACACAGAGCAATGGCTCAAGGGTGCGCATTGCCCACGGCTGCACACCGACCTGCATAATGTGTGCCTGCATTTGTCATGATGGATATCTCACACAACCCTAATTGGGTCACGCATGGCACCATGGATTGTGTGGTGTTGCCAGCACCCACAAGTGGGGGTACTGGCCCAAGTGAGGGATTGGGGTGGTGCTGGGTTTATGCAGCCAATGATAATAATCCGTCATTCTATGCTCTTTCCAAACTCCACTGTGCAGATGGATCTCGGTTTGCTCGATTTGGAACTGGCCATTGTAGTGGCAGCAGGGGCGGAGGAGGAGGAGGAGGAGGAGGCGGCTCAGGGTGTGGCGGGCGTGGAGAGACCACCGCAGGAGCAGCCACTACCAGTCCCTCAGGAAGGAAGGGAGGGGGCTGCCGCTGAGGGCCAGGAGGTGGGTGAGCAGCCTCCCGAGACGGTGCACAGAAGGCGGAGGGTGCCGAGGCCAAGGTGGTACAGGCCCCGCAATTCATTCGAGGCCCTCTCGGAGGAGATGTGCCGTCGCCGGCTGTGCCTGTCCAAGACCACGGTGCGACACATTTGCGAGGTGCTCTCACACCTGGCACCTCGCGGGAGTGGTGGCCGCCCACTCCCTGTGGATGTGAAGGTGACGGCAGCCCACAATTTCTATGCCTCCGGATCATTCCAGACTCCCAGTAGCGACCCAGCTGGGATCTCCCAGGCCTCCGTGCGCAGATGTGTGCAGCCGGTCACAGATGCCCTGTGTGCCTGGGCAGGGCAGTTTCTCTGGGATGAACGAATCCTGAGGCCCAGCAGCTGGCACGGGGGCAGCTGAATCCTGGCCTCCGGCAGACCTCCGTGTGTCCGAGCCCTCGGATGTGCCCGCTTCCACCCGATGTGCATCAGTGTCTGTGCTGTGCTCACCAGTCCATGACCCAGAACCTCAACACTAAAGGTATCCACCGTGGTGATCGTCTCTATGTTGGTGGGTTTTGTGGTAAATGCCGGTGCCGCTTCAGTGGTGCTGCCCTCGGAGGATTCCTCAGTGCCCCCTCTGAGGTGTCCTCCAGGGGGTTGTGGGCAGTTTGCTCCAGAGCAGCAGGGGCGACGGCGACACCCGAAGGGCCGGGTTCCTCTGGGTCCAGAGCTGCAATAAAGAACAGACATTAGGGGAAGGGAGGCATAACATTCTATGCAGCATCGCACTTACTTCGAGGAGGACCTAGGTTGAGGGTACGCTTCTGCTCACTAGCGTGCTGGATGCTGACCTGGCTCCCAATGACCAATTGGAGAGGCTGTAAGTTTCAGGGCAATCCTCCATACGTTAAAGGACTCAGAAGAAATCTTGACAGTCTAAAAGTGACCAACTCTGGCTGCTGCCTGATGGAAAGCTTCCCAGAAGTCTCGGCAGGACAAGCATAGCCGGCCTCGGACTGGGATAAGGAAAGGTGTGAGCCAGCCTTGAATATACAAGCGGCCAGTGGAAGTAGAAAGGCAGACACACCTGTGATCTAATCATTGGAACAACGGCAGATGGAGACCAGCAGACAAATAAGTAAACAAATCAGCGGGGGGCAATGGCCATGGAAATCGGCCCATCCCCAGAAGACAAGAAGACCCATCCCACTGATGGGACACCATTCAGGAAGCTCCGGAGGGACATCAAAAGGACATTAAAATATCAATCAAGGCAGTTTCAGCCTTTTGTGTTGGGACTTGACTCAATTTAAACCAAGACTGCGGGTGATCGAAAGTAGCCATGATGTGGAGATGCTGGCGTTGGACTGGGGTAAACACAGTAAGAAGTTTAACAACACCAGGTTAAAGTCCAACAGGTTTATTTGGTAGCAAAAGCCACACAAGCTTTCGGAGCTCTCAGCCCCTTCTTCAGGTGAGTGGGAATTCTGTTCACAAACATAGAACATAGAACATAGAACAGTACAGCACAGAACAGGCCCTTCGGCCCACGATGTTGTGCCGACCTTCATCTGAAACCAAGATCAAGCTATCCCACTCCCTATCATCCTGGTGTGCTCCATGTGCCTATCCAATAACCGCTTAAATGTTCCTAAAGTGTCTGACTCCACTATCACTGCAGGCAGTCCATTCCACACCCCAACCACTCTCTGCGTGAAGAACCTACCTCTGATATCCTTCCTATATCTCCCACCATGAACCCTATAGTTATGCCCCCTTGTAATAGCTCCATCCACCCGAGGAAATAGTCTTTGAACGTTCACTCGATCTATCCCCTTCATCATTTTATAAACCTCTATTAAGTCTCCCCTCAATCTCCTCCGCTCCAGAGAGAACAGCCCCAGCTCCCTCAACCTTTCCTCATAAGACCGACACTCCAAACCAGGCAGCATCCTGGTAAATCTCCTCTGCACTCTCTCCAGCGCTTCCACATCCTTCTTATAGTGAGGTGA
Source organism: Mustelus asterias (assembly GCF_964213995.1). Classification (NCBI taxonomy): domain Eukaryota; kingdom Metazoa; phylum Chordata; class Chondrichthyes; order Carcharhiniformes; family Triakidae; genus Mustelus; species Mustelus asterias. The sequence continues at coordinate 20,659,408 of NC_135818.1, forward strand.
CCAGAACTGCACGCAATATTCCAAATGCGGTCTCACCAAGGTCCTGTACAGTTGCAGCATAACCCCACGGCTCTTAAACTCCAACCCCCTGTTAATAAAAGCTAACACACTATATGCCTTCTTCACAGCTCTATCCACTTGAGTGGCAACCTTTAGAGATCTGTGCTTATAAAGACACAAACAGAGCTTATAAAGACACAAACTCAATTTACATGAATAATGGTTGGAATGCGAATACTTACAACTAATCAAGTCTTTAAGAAACAAAACAACGTGAGTGGAGAGAGCATCAAGACAGGCTAAAAAGATGTTAATAGTGGGAAATGAGGATATGGCTGAGTCTTTAAATAAGTTTTTTGTGTCGGTCTTCACGGTGGAGGACACAAATAGTTTGCCAAATATTAACGATAGAGGGTTGGCAGCAGGAGAAATACTTAATACAATTAATGTTACCAGAGAGGCAGTGCTGGGTAGACTAATGGGACTGAAGATGGACAAGTCCCCGGGTCCGGATGGAATGCATCCCAGGGTATTGAAAGAAATGTCAGAGGTAATAGTGGATGCGTTAGTGATTATTTATCAAAACTCGTTGCATTCTGGGGTAGTGCCGGTTGATTGGAAAACGGCTAATGTTACGCCGCTGTTTAAAAAAGGAAGGAGACAAAAGGCGGGTAACTATAGGCCGGTCAGCTTAACGTCTGTAGTAGGGAAAATGCTGGAATCCATTATTAAAGAGGAGATAGCAGGGCATCTGGATAGAAATGGTTCGATCAATCAGACGCAGCATGGATTCATGAGGGGAAAGTCGTGCTTGACGAACATGTTGGATTTTTATGAAGATGTGACTAGGGCGGTTGATGGAGGAGAACCGGTGGATGCGGTGTTTTTGGATTTCCAAAAGGCGTTTGATAAGGTGCCCCATAAAAGACTGCTGAAGAAGATTAGGGCACACGGAGTTGGGGGTAGTGTGTTAAAGTGGATTGGGGACTGGCTATCCGACAGGAAGCAAAGAGTCGGAATAAATGGGTGTTTTTCCGGTTGGAGGAAGGTAACTAGTGGCGTGCCGCAGGGATCGGTACTCGGGCCGCAACTGTTTACCATTTATATAGATGATCTGGAGGAGGGGACGGAGTGTAGGGTAACGAAGTTTGCAGACGACACAAAGATAAGTGGAAAAGTGAATCGTGTGGAGGACGGAGAAGATCTGCAGAGAGATTTGGACAGGCTGAGTGAGTGGGCGAGGATATGGCAAATGGAGTATAACGTTGATAAATGCGAGGTTATACACTTTGGAGGAAATAATAACAAATGGGATTACTATCTCAATGGAAACAAATTAAAACATGCTACCGTGCAAAGGGACCTGGGGGTCCTTGTGCATGAGACGCAAAAGCCCAGTCTGCAGGTACAACAGGTGATCAAGAAGGCAAATGGGATGTTGGCCTATATTGCGAGGGGGATAGAATATAAAAGCAGGGATGTCTTGATGCACCTGTACAGGGCATTGGTGAGGCCGCAGCTGGAATACTGTGTGCAGTATTGGTCCCCTTATATGAGGAAGGATATATTGGCATTGGAGGGAGTGCAGAGAAGGTTCACCAGGTTGATACCGGAGATGAGGGGTTTGGATTATGAGGAGAGGCTGAGGAGAATGGGTTTGTACTCGTTGGAGTTTAGAAGGATGAGGGGGGATCTTATGGAGACTTATAAGATAATGCGGGGGCTGGATAGGGTGGAGGCGGAGAGATTCTTTCCACTTAGTAAGGAAGTTAAAACTAGAGGACACAGCCTCAAAATAAAGGGGGGGGAGGGGGTCGGTTTAAGACAGAGTTGAGGAGGAACTTCTTCTCCCAGAGGGTGGTGAATCTCTGGAATTCTCTGCCCACTGAGGTGGTGGAGGCTACCTCGCTGAATATGTTTAAAGCGCAGATGGATGGATTCCTGATCGGTAAGGGAATTAAGGGTTATGGGGATCAGGCGGGTAAGTGGTACTGATCCACGTCAGATCAGCCATGATCTTATTGAATGGCGGGGCAGGCTCGAGGGGCTAGATGGCCTACTCCTGCTCCTATTTCTTATGTTCTTATGTTCTTATGTGTATTGTCTCCAGACTAGACAGCCAGTGAAACTCTGCAGGTCCAGGCAACTGTGGGGGTTACAAATAGTGTGACATGAACCCAATATCCCGGTTGAGGCCGTCCTCGTGTGTGCGGAACTTGGCTATCAGTTTCTGTTCAGCGACTCTGCGCCGTCGTGTGTCGCGAAGGCCGCCTTGGAGAACGCTTACCCGAATATCAGAGGCCGAATGCCCGTGACCACGGGCTTGGAGCTCCGAAAGCTTGTGTGGCTTTTGCTACCAAATAAACCTGTTGGACTTTAACCTGGTGTTGTTAAACTTCTTACGATGATCGAAAGCCCATTGTCTTTGAAAGCATCTACGGGGGCGGAGTTGATCGGACCCTTTTGAAAAGTCAAGACTTAAAAGATACAGGTTCAAGGCAGAAGGTGCTTCAGTGCTTCAGGTCTCACAGGTGCTGCAGAGTTGTTTTCGGAGTTGTGCTGCTTGAAAGCCGTTTTGGAAAAGTTAGCTGGAGAGTGTGGCCGTTCGAATGGGCAGGAGTCAAGATTAAGAAAGCAGACAAGGAAGGCCAAGCTCCTCTTCCAGAATCGCAAACTCCCTGCACTGAGACGTTCGAGCTCACCACAAAGGGACCCCTTTTTGGACTGTGAGTATCCCAGCCAACCTTGTGAGGTTCCCAAAGATAGGATAGAGGTTGAGGGAAAGGGGAGGGGTGGTGTATTGTAATTTTAAAGTTCAGTAATCTTGTTTGAACTGTGTAAAGTAAGATTTTACTTGTGTCCGTTAGCATTTCTCCCACAGTGATAGCATAAAGCATAAGTTTTATTCATGTGTGGTGTGGCATTGGAGAGGTTGATTCTATTGTTAAATAAATCACTGTAAGTTTGAAACTCGTTTTTGGAGTTCGTCTTGCCTCTTGTTCTCTCATCGACGCACTCTGGTGAGGTCACAGTTTCAATATCCCTTCCCATAAATCCGGAGTCCAGAACCGAGGGTGATCTGAGCGATTCGAACCCGCTCACTCCAGGCAGACTGCTGGTCAGGAGATAAAGGATCAGAGTCTCTCTGTTTCTCTCTCTTGGGAACCCACTCGAGTGGAGTGGGTACAGGGTGGCCGTTGTCCCACCGACAAGGGAGAGAATCACTCGGGCCTTGGTGGTGGTTTTGGGATGGCTGTGTGATATAAGTATCAGGCTACCGGTCAGGTATAAACGGTGAGCCTGGTTCAGCGCTCTCTCCTGCGGAGTTGCCCCAGTGCGGCATTCCCCGATCCTTTGAAATCTGTAGGAGAGAGACACTCACAGCTATCGGCAGACCCCCAAATACCGGCCCGCAAGTGGAGTAAAAAGAAAGATCCCGCTACAAGGCTCATCACCCCCTGCCAGCTCCATGGCACGCTCTTCACTGCTGGTCAGCTGCTGCAGGTCAGGCACACCCCCACCAGTCTGTGCAGTTTCACGCACGTTCTGAATGCTTTTCCCCTGTGGGAACATAAGGTGGATAGCAAGCATTAATTATATTGCAGAGCATGGTGCACAATGCGTGCCTGTGTCTCGGGCACTGTGCTGGTAGTTTCAGGGACAGCGGTCACCACTGAGGGGTGAGGGGAAGGGGTTAGATTCTGTTCCTGGGGGAAGGGTCACTTGTTGCATGCCCTTCAGGTGTCTAAGCAGGGTTTGAGATCCGTGCCAAGCATGTGCGGGGTTCCAAGTGGGATGCACACTCACCCTTGCCGCTCGAAGAAGGTCGTATATTTCTTTCCGACACTGCCGGCCAGAGCGCGGTGTCAGGCTTCTGGCATTCACCACTTCTTCCACCTCCTCCTACAATGCCATGGCGGATGCACCCCTTGGGTGAGAGCCCTGGCCGGGGAAGATCCGCTCACGCCTGGTCGGCTTCTGTGAATCTGGGTGCTGGTTTGCGCACAGACATCTTTGTGGCGTGACTGGCTGTGTGTCCATTCCTGAAGCTTATTAGCAGCTCTACTTATTAGGGGAGCACAAACTGCCGGCTCCAACTGGAGAGGATCTCCAAGAAGATCGCGCATACTGACATGTGCTTACCCCAGTCCAATGCCGGCACCTCCACATGATTAAGAGAGTGCAGGTGCAGCGAGTGCGGCCAGTCAAGGGCCCGTTGGCAACCAATGCTTGTGAGAAATTTTGACAGCTGCATTCAGTTGAGTGTCATTCATCCCTCAGGGTGCTGATTGGCTGCCATTCAATAGACTGCTGTGTCCAGGGAGGGTGCAATACGCAACGTTCCCATTCAAGAGAGGGAATACTCGCAAGTTGGGGTTGTGCATGTCAGCACAACACAAGTTCTCTGCAGGGCAGCACTGAGGACAGTATGTGCAAGGGATGGAGGGATTGGAGACCCGCATTATCCGGATCCATGGGGCATGGGATGAGCAGGCAGCCATGTCTCTGCGTGGGGGAGACAGAGGGAGAGGGGGAAGGTGGGGCAGTGATGTCTATGGAGGGGTTGTGGAGGCCAGCGATGTCTGTGGGGGGTTGTGGGGGCCAGCGTGTCTCTGGGGGGTTGTGGGGGCCAGCGATGTCTGCGGGGGGTTGTGGGGGCCAGCGTGTCTCTGGGGGGTTGTAGGGGCCAGCGATGTCTGTGGGGGGTTGTAGGGGCCAGCGTGTCTCTGGGGGGTTGTAGGGGCCAGCGATGTCTGTGGGGGGTTGTAGGGGCCAGCGTGTCTCTGGGGGGTTGTAGGGGCCAGCGATGTCTGTGGGGGGTTGTGGGGGCCAGCGTGTCTCTGGGGGGTTGTAGGGGCCAGCGATGTCTGTGGGGGGTTGTGGGGGCCAGCGTGTCTGTGAGGGGTTGTGGGGGCCAGCGATGTCTGTGAGGGGTTGTGGGGGCCAGTGATGAGGCCAGCGGTGTTTGTAGGGGTTGGATGCTGGGAGGTCTTTTCCGCGATCTCTCAGCAATGTGCACAGCGCAGGTTCCCGCTCATCCTGCCGATTTCAGGCTCTTTGGCGTGAATAGGCCCCGCCCCCTGAGCTTTTAATGATCTTCACGATTGTGACCTCTGCACTGCACAGAGTGGGGAGATTCGGGTCTGAAATTGCTCTGAAAAAACAGTCGTGATCGAGACCAGTTTTCCCACCAATTCAGCACTTTCGGAAGAATCGCCCCCGAGGATACTGGTCTGAACTGGTCTTGTATACTTTAAACTGGAACACCAGACTCTGGACTGGTTCCTACATTAGCTACCCTCCAATGAGAACAAGTAGAGGCGGGTACAATTTTGTCTTTTAAAAAGCATTTTGACAGTTCCATGGGTAAGATTTGTATAGAGGGATATGGGCCACATGCGGGCAATTGGGACTAGCTTAGTGGTTAAAAAAAAAGGAGGTAGAGAGAAAATAGGGAACGATAACTTCAGTACTGGGGAAACTGCTGGAGTCCATTATCAAGGATTTCATAAGCCAGCATTTGGAAAGCAGATCAGTATTCTCATTTCTCCATTTCACTGTTTTGTCCCTCTGGGCAATTATATTAAAACGACCATCAGGAAAAGACTAGTTGATCCCTCAGTCCCGGACCTCACTCATGTTGACCAGAGCCTGGTGATGTGAGTCTTACGCACCCCTGCTCCCTCATACTAGAGCTTTTTAAATAATCTCTTATTGCTGTTATTCTCTTCCAACACAGTCGCATCAGGCTTTCTCAGTGATATTAAGTATAATTACAAGCTAACCCTGGTGTTGCAGAGGTTCACGAGACCAGTGCAACCTGGGAGTCCAGCTGGGCCCCTCTGACTTGTGGCGGCATTCCATTCGATAATATTAGTGGAGGAGATGGTGGGGGACACCCTCTGGATTCCCCGGTGGGTTAGATAAAGCTGTGCCTGTGCGCTGGAGAATGTTAAAAGTGAGCCATGGTTATCTAATGGTCCAGTGATTATAATAGAGTCTGGCGGTTGGTGGTTTATAGACCACGTGAGGAGTGGTTCTTCCAGATGCTCACAGTAGGGAAGTGAGCTGCTGTGTCAGGCTCACATCATATATATTTAGGAAGAGGAGATGATGGCCTAGTGGTATTATCGCTCGACTATTAATCCAGCTAATGTTCTGGGGACCCAGGTTCAAATACCACCACGGCCGTTAGTGAAATTTGAATTCAATTTTTAAAAATATCTGGAATTAAAAATCTACTGATGATTGTTGAAGTGGGGAAAATAAAGAAATGGTTACCTGGGAAGGGACATTTACAGGCACTGGCTTTTAGCACAGACAGTTACTTAAAGTTAAAACATGCAGTAACCGAAATGTTGCAGGAAGCTAGTCAAAGCTTGAGGCACTTTAAGATAAGGGCAGACCCAGGACAATAATGTCTGATAATAAAATAAGCCACAGATGGGAACATAAATACATAAATGCAACAAAAACCAATCACTGAATGTATAGATCGAAACCAGTCATTGATAGAGGAAATGTATCCATTCTATGAACAATGCTATGTTAACTGCCCATGTCTCTACCTGTCTGATTGTAACGATTTGTTAACTATCGATCACCATGATCTGTCTACTCAACTATAACGATGTGTTAAACGGCTAATGTCCGGACTACCTGTTGTCTGAAAGGTAGAAAAATGATCAACTGCCATTGTGTAATTGAGAAGATAGCTGCCAAGTACTGCGGAGTACCAGTGCTTTTTCCCGAAGCTTCGTATCCGAAATAAAACTGTGTTATTGAACCTCCAGTCTGACTCCGGTGGTAAATTTCCCACAATACTGTGAAATGATTGTCGGATAAACCCATCTGTTTCACTAATGTCCTTTAGGGAAAGAAATCTGCTGTCCTTACCTGGTCTGGCCTACAATCTCACTAACTGTCCTGGCTGGAGACAATACACATCTCTTTAACCTGAGCTTAACCCTCTCTCCACTCACATTGTCTGTACCTTTAAGACTTGATTACCTGTAAAGACTCACATCCAACCATTATTTTGTAAATTGAGTTTGTGTCTTTACATGCCCTGTTTGTGAACAGAATTCCCACTCACCTGATGAAGGGGCAGCGCTCCGAAAGCTAGTGGCTTGTGCTACCAAATAAACCTGTTGGACTTTAACCTGGTGTTGTGAGACTTCTTACTGTGTTTATCCCAGTCCAACGCCGGCATCTCCACATGGGCGGCACGGTAGCACAGTGGTTAGCACTGCTGCTTCACAGCTCCAGGGTCCCAGGTTCGATTCCCGGCTTGGAGTTTGTGTGGAGTTTGCACATTCTCCTCGTGTCTGCGTGGGTTTCCTCCGGGTGCTCCGGTTTCCTCCCACAGTCCAAAGATGTGCGGGTTAGGTTGATTGGCCAGGTTAAAAATTGTCCCTGAGAGTCCTGGGATGCGTATGTTAGAGGGATTAGCGGGTAAAATATGTGGGGGTAGGGCCTGGGTGGGATTGTGGTCGGTGCAGACTCGATGGGCCGAATGGCCTCCTTCTGCACTGTAGGGTTTCTATGTTTCTATCATGGCTACATGTGTTTCCAGAGTCACAGCAATGTGGTTGACTCTCAACTGCCCTCTGAAATGGCCATAGAGTCATAGAGATTTACAGCATGGAAACAGGCCTTTCGGCCCAACTTGTCCATGCTGCCCTTTTTTTTAACCACTAAGCTCGTCCCAATTGCCCGCATGTGGCCCATATCCCTCTATACAAATCTTACCCATGTAACTGTCAAAATGCTTTTTAAAAGACAAAATTGTACCTGCGTCTACTTGTTCCAGACACTCACCACTCTCTGTGTGAAAAAAATGCCCCTCTGGACCCTTTTGTATCTCTCCCCTCTCGCCTTAATGCCCTCTAGTTTTAGACTCCCCTATCTCTGGAAAAAGATATTGACTATCTAGCTGATCTATGCCCCTCATTATTTTATAGACCTCAATAAGATCACCCCTAAGCCTCCTACACTCCAGAGAAAAAAGTCCCAGTCTAGCCAGCCTCTCCTTATAACTCAAACCATCAAGTCCCAGTAGCATCCTCGTAAATCTTTTCTGCACTCTTTCTAGTTTAATAATATCATTGCTATAATAGGGTGACCAGAACTGTACATGGTATTCCAAGTGTGGCCTTATTAATGTCTTGTACAACTTCAACAAGATGTTCCAACTCTTGTATTCACTCAACCGCGGGTCACTCAATTGTATCAATCGCATCTAGGGATGGGCAAGCAGGAACGCCCATGTCACATGAATGAATAAAAAACAAAGAATTGATAACACTCTTGCCCCTAAACTAGTAGGCCATGGGGTGAGGTCCCAGTTACTAGGTGCAATGTGTTGGGTGAGGCCTTTCCTGCTCTGTTAGTGAGCACAGAATATCCCGTGGCACTATTTTAAAGTGAAGTGGAGAACTCCCCTTGGTGTCCTAGCCAATGTAAACTCTCAACCTCCAGCTAATCTGGTCATTATCACATTGACGGGATCACACTGAGCACAGATTTGTTGCAGCATTTCCTAGGCTCCAACACTGATTATGGAGTCCTGCCTGTCACGGGAATATCACGAGCGGGATGGACAATTTGACGGACCGTTGAAAGGTCTGTTGATCTCGGGCGGGAACTTCCGGCGGGAACTCCTGGTCCCAGGGCAGGCCAGATTGAAAAATCCTGCCCTGTTTTACTGAAGTGTTTCGCTGGCAATAAATCGCATCAGGGCATTCTGACACCTCGAAAAGCAGGACACAACCCCCAGCTGCTTGTTCTGTTTTATATGAAACCCGAGTATTTATAGAGGAGCCAATCAGCCCATCTCCTCCATCCAGAACAGCCCGACACTCTCCTGTTCGCTTTTGCAATGATTCCAGGCACTTTGCGGCACGGTTGGCACAGTGGTTAGCACTGCTGCCTCACAGCGCCAGGGACCCCGGGTTCGATTCCCGGCTTGGGCCACTCTCTGTGTGGAGTTTGCGCGTTTTCCCTGTGTCTGCGTGGGTTTCCTCCGGGTGCTCCGGTTTCCTCCCACAATCCTAAGATGTGCAGGTTAGGTGGATTGGCTAAATTGCCCCTTAGTGTCCCAAGAGTGTGGGTTAGGGGGATTAGTGGATAAAGTGGGGTTACAGGGATAGGGCCTGGGTGGGATTTTGTTTGGAGAGTCGGTGCAGACTCAATGGGCCGAATGGCCTCCTTCTGCTCTGTAGGGATTCCCTGTTCAGGAATTCATTCTGTTCCCTCAGAGCGTGCACTGTTTTCTACTATCAACATGGGAACCATAGAACCATAGAACCACAGTGCAGAAAGAGGCCATTCAGCCCATCGAGTCTGCACCGACTGTCTGAAAGAGCATCCCACCCAGGGCCTCCCTTCCATCCTATCCCTGTAACCCCATGCATTTCCTATGGCCAATCCCCCAAACCTGCACATCTTTGGACTGTGGGAGGAAACCGGAGCACCCGGAGGAAACCCACACAGACACGGGGAGAATGTACAAACGCCACACTGACAGTGAACAAGGCTGGAATCAAACCCGGATCCCTGGTACTGTGAGGTAGCCATGCTAACCCCTGTGACACTGAGCTGCCCCATTAATGTTAGCTTTTAACAATATGTCCCTTTGCCTCGTGCCCCAAGTTTAACAAAACTTTACAGATACATAGAATAGAATAGAAACCCTACAGTGCAGAAGGAGGCCATTCGGCCCATCGAGTCTGCACCGACCACAATCCCACCCAAGCCCTACCCCCACATATTTACTTGCTAATCCCGCTAACCTACGCATCTCAGGACTCTAAGGGGCAATTTTTAACCTGGCCAATCAACCTAACCCGCACATCTTTGGACTGTGGGAGGAAACCAGAGCACCCGGAGGAAACCCACGCAGACACGAGGAGAATGTGCAAACTCCACACAGACAGTGACCCGAGCCGGGAATCAAACCCAGATCCCTGGAGCTGTGAAGCAGCAGTGCTAACCACTGTGCTATCGTGCCGCCATTATCGATGAGTTCATATTTAAGGAATCATGTCCTTAAACTCCAACTGGATACCTTACCCACTGAGCCATAGGCCTGAATCAATTCCAGCCTCCCGGACTACCTGGATCTACTACAGTTTGTCTATTGCCGCAACAGGTCCACGGCAGATGCCATCTCCCTGGCCCTGCACTCAACCCTGGAATACCTAGACAACAAGGACACCTATGTCAGACTCCTATTTATTGACTACAGCTTGGCCTTCAACAACATTATTCCCACGAAACGCATCTCCAAACTCCATGGCCTGGGCCTCAGCTTCTCCCTCTGCGACTGGATCCTGAACTTCCTAACTCACAGACCACAATCAGTAAGGACAGGCAACAACACCTCCTCCACCATCATCCTCCACAATGGTGCCCCACAAGGCTGTGTTCTTAGCCCCCTACTATACTCCTTATACATCTATGACTGTGCGTCCAAATTCCCCTCCAACTCGCTTTTCAAGTTTGCAGACGACACCAGCGTAGTGGTAAAGATCGCAAACAATGACGAGACAGAGTACAGGAATGAGATAGAGAATCTGGTGAACTGGTGCGGCAACAATAATCTCTCTCTCAATGTCAACAAAACGAAGGAGATTGTCATTGACTTTAGGAAGCATAAAGGAGAACATGCCCCTGTCTACATCAACGGGGACGAAGTAGAAAGGGTCGAGAGCTTCAAGTTTTTAGGTGTCCAGATCACCAACAACCTGTCCTGGTCCCCCCCATGCTGACACTATAGTTAAGAAAGCCCATCAACGCCTCTACTTTCTCAGAAGACTAAGGAAATTTGGCATGTCAGCTACGACTCTCATCAACTTTTACAGATGCACCGTAGAAAGCATTCTTTCTGGTTGTATCACCGCTTGGTATGGCTCCTGCTCTGCCCAAGACCGAAAGGCACTACAAAAGGTCGTGAATGTAGCCCAATCCATCACACAAACCAGCCTCCCATCCATTGACTCTGTCTACACTTCCCGCTGCCTCGGTAAAGCAGCCAGCATAATTAAGGACCCCACGCACCCCGGACATTCTCTCTTCCACCATTTTCCGTTGGGGAAAAGATACAAAAGTCTGAGGTCACGTACCAACCGACTCAAGAACAGCTTCTTCCCTGCTGCTGTCAGACTTTTGAATGGACTTACCTTGCATTAAATTGATCTTGCTCTACACCCTAGCTATGACTGTAACACTACATTCTGCACTCCCTCCTTTCCCTCTCTATGAACGGTATGCTTTGTCTGTATAACATGCAAGAAACAATACTTTTCACTGTATACTAATACATGTGACAATAATAAATCAAATCAAATCAAATGAATTTTTCGGATTGTCGGAGTCTCGCTACACTCCATCCGAAGAGTCAATGAGAAACAAATCCCTGCCCACTCCGAGTTTCCCACAGCCATTCCAAACTCGAACAAGCATTCAGTAGCTGCAGGCGGCTCTCCTCACCCTCACTCCGGAGGAACTTCCACCTCAGACAGCTGCTGGCCCACCTGATTGGCTGGGAGTGCGACAGTGGAGGATGCTGGGGCCCAAGTCTGGAGGCCCGGCTAAGCTTAAGGGGCCCAGGGCAGGAAATGTGGGGGGGGGGAGGTGGAGGGAGCGGGAACGAAGGGGACGATTGGGGTCTTGGGGGAGAATGAGGGGTGGGGGAGGGAGAACTGGAGGCCATCGGACATTAAGGGGACTTCAGGAGGGGGCTTCTGTCGCCCACCGTCCCCCCCTTCCCGCCCCCCCCTCGCCCCCGAGATGTAGCTCTTTTGATTTTATGGCCTTCTCCCACGCAAGTTCAATCCTCCATTAATTGTCCACTTTAAGGCCTCAACTGTGTCGAGGGCAGGCTTCCGGTCTGAGGCCTTGCCCACCAGCTACCACACAACACCCCCCCCCCCTCCCCCCCACTGTTGTGCAGTGGGGGCAGAAGGAAACCTGGAGGGAAACCGTCCCTTTAATTTCACTGACTCACCACTCCCATCCCCCCCCCCCCCCCCCCCTCCCCCACTGGCCCCCCCAACAACCCTCGCCTAAAACCCCGCTGGTGAGGGGAGGATGAAAATCTGGCCATACTCTTTTGAGTTTGAACAATTGATGGGTGGGCTCTTTCCTGGGGGGCATCTGGGTTAGATTGGCAGTGCGCCAACCATGCCATGATAATGGAGCAGATAAAGGGGACAGATATAGTCAATGGTCCCTGTGTCAGCCCTGTAGCATGAGTGTGTGTCATGAGGAAACCTCACCACTGGTCGGAGCTGTGGGACAAGACTTGACGTGTTGCCACCCCCCCCTCAGCAGCCTCTGGCCTGCGACCTTCAGTCATCTCAGTGTGAGGCACAGCTTTCCCAGGACTGCCAGCACCATCGCTATTTATCCTTCAATACTCATAAAATTACATTCAACCGCAAAGTATAGAAGGAGACGGGACCAATTAGCAAATACAGGCTGTGTCCTGCCAAAACCAAGGAGCAACACTTCAACTCCTGGATCCTTCCAAGCCAGATAAACGAACTGTTCTTACTCTGCGTCACCCCGCGGCCTCAGCAGATACTCCCGAGGCTGCAAGTGGGGTCATAACCCCATTATACTGACACCTGAAGACTAATTCCCCATTAAACTGACATGGAAGGGGGAGACTTTTCCTAATATAATGGCATGGGGGTAGGGTGGGAGGCAGGGATAATTCTGCCAATATGCTGGCATGGGATTAATTCCACAAATGTACTGACACTGGAGGGGGTAATCAGCATTCTGACCATTGTACCCCAGATCCTGGCGGTGTGGGCCAGACCTCCCACTGTGTCCTTAACACTAGACTTAACACTACTTCAACATTGTGACTGCCCCCAGCCCCTGAGACTCTACCCCAGTTCTTGGGAACTGTGCACCAGTGCCTAAGACTTGATAAAATTCTCTTGGAAACCTTACCCCAGGCCCGGAGAGTATTCCCCAGACTCTGGGACTGTACTCCAGTCTCTGAATCTGTACACCAGTCCCTGGGTGCACCCCAGTCTCTGGGTCTGTACCCTAGTTTGAGTCTGTACCACAGTTCCTGGGACTGTATCCTAGTCTCTGACTCTGTACCCGGGTCCCTGGGTCTGTACTCCAGTCTCTGAGCCTGTACCCCAGTCCCTGAGTCTATACCCCCAGTCCCTGAGTCTGTACCCCCGTCCCTGAGTCTGCAGTCCAATCTCTGGGACTGTACCCCAGTCTCTGAGTCTGTACCCTAGTCTCTGAGTATGTACACAGTCTCTGGGACTGCACCCCAGTCCCTGAACCTGTACCCCAGTCCCTGAGTCTGTACCTCAATCTCTGAGTCTGTACCCCGTCTCTGACTCTGTACCCCAGTCTCTGGGACTGCAACCCAGTCCCTGAATCTTTACTCCAGTCTCTGAGTCTGTACCCCAGCCCCTGAGTCTGTACCCCAGTCTCTGAGTCTGTACCCCAGTCTCTGAGTCTGTACCCCAGCCCCTGACTCTGTACCCCAGTCTCTGAGTCTGTACCCCAGCCCCTAAGTCTGTACCCCAGCCCCTGAGTCTGTACCCCAGTCTCTGAGTCTGTACCCCAGCCCCTGAGTCTGTACCCCAGTCTCTGAGTCTGTACCCCAGCCCCTGAGTCTGTACCCCAGCCCCTGAGTCTGTACCCCAGCCCCTGAGTCTGTACCCCAGTCTCTGACTCTGTACCCCAGTCTCTGGGACTACACCCTAGTCCCTGAATCTTTACTCCACTCTCTGAGTCTGTACCCCACTCTCTGAGTCTGTACCCCAGTCACTGACTCTCTACCCCAGCCTCTGAGTCTGTATCCCAGTCTCTGAGTCTGTACCCCAGTCTCTGAGTCTGTACCCGGGCCCCTGAGTCTGTACCCCAGCCCCTGAGTCTGTACCCCAGCCCCTGAGTCTGTACCCCAGTCTCTGAGTCTGTACCCGGGCCCCTGAGTCTGTACCCCAGTCTCTGAGTCTGTACCCGGGCCCCTGAGTCTGTACCCGGGCCCCTGAGTCTGTACCCCAGCCCCTGAGTCTGTACCCCAGCCCCTGAGTCTGTACCCCAGCCCCTGAGTCTGTACCCCAGTCTCTGAGTCTGTACCCCAGTCTCTGAGTCTGTACCCCAGCCCCTGAGTCTGTACCCCAGCCCCTGAGTCTGTACCCCAGTCTCTGAGTCTGTACCCCAGCCCCTGAGTCTGTACCCCAGCCCCTGAGTCTGTACCCCAGTCTCTGAGTCTGTACCCCAGTCTCTGAGTCTGTACCCCAGTCTCTGAGTCTGTACCCGAGCCCCTGAGTCTGTACCCCAGCCCCTGAGTCTGTACCCCAGCCCCTGAGTCTGTACCCCAGCCCCTGAGTCTGTACCCAGCCCCTGAGTCTGTACCCTAGTCTCTGAGTCTGTACCCCAGTCTCTGAGTCTGTAGCCCAGTCTCTGAGTCTGTACGCCAGTCACTGAGTGTGTACCCCAGTCACTGACTCTGTACCCCAGCCTCTGAGTCTGTACCCCAGTCTCTGAGTCTGTAGCCCAGTCTCTGAGTCTGTACGCCAGTCACTGAGTGTGTACCCCAGTCTCTGGGACTGTACCCCAGCCTCTGAGTCTGTACCCCAGTCTCTGAGTCTGTACCCCAGTCTCTGAGTCTGTACCCCAGCCCCTGAGTCTGTACCCTAGTCTCTGAGTGTGTACCCCACAGTCTCTGGGACTGTACCCCAGTCTCTGGGACTGTACCCCAGTGTCTGGGGCTGTACCCCAGTCTCTGAGACTGTACCCTAGACTCTGGGACTGTACCCCAGTGTCTGGGGCTGTACCCCAGTCTCTGAGACTGTACCCCAGACTCTGAGCCTGTATCCCAGTCTCTGAGCCTGTATCCCAGTCTCTGGGACTGTACGCCAGTCTCGGAGCCTGTACCCCAGTCTCAGAGCCTGTACCCCAGTCTCTGAGCCTGTACCCCAGTCTCTGGGATTGCTCCCTAGTCTCTGAGTCTGTACCCCAGTCTCTGGAACTGCACCCCAGTCTCTGGGACTGTACCCCAGTCTCTCAGTCTGCACCCCAGTTGCTGGGACTGTACCCCAGTCTCTGAGCCTGTACCCCAGTCTCTGGGACTGTACGCCAGTCTCTGGGACTGTACCCCAGTCTCTGAGTCTGTACCCCAGTCTCTGGGACTGGTCCCCAGTCTCTGGGACTGTACCCCAGTCTCTGAGTCTGTAGCCCAGTCTCTGAGTCTGTACCCCAGTCTCTGAGTCTGTACCCCAGTCTCTCAGTCTGCACCCCAGTCTCTGGGACTGTACCCCAGCCCCTGAGTCTGTACCCCAGTCTCTCAGTCTGCACCCCAGTCTCTGGGACTGTACCCCAGTCTCTGGGACTGTACCCCAGTCTCTGGGACTGTACCCCAGTCTCTCAGTCTGCACCCCAGTCTCTGGGACTGTACCCCAGTCTCTCAGTCTGCACCCCAGTCTCTGGGACTGTACCCCAGTCTCTGGGACTGTACCCCAGTCTTGGAGCCTGTATCCCAGTCTCTGGGACTGTATCCCAGTCTCTGAGTCTGTACCCCAGTCTCTGGGACTGTACCCCAGTCTCTGAGCCTGTACCCCAGTCTCTGGGACTGTACCCCAGTCTCTCAGTCTGCACCCCAGTCTCTGGGACTGTACCCCAGTCTCTGAGCCTGTACCCCAGTCTCTGGGACTGTACCCCAGTCTCTGGGACTGTACCCCAGTCTCTGGGTCTGTACCCCAGTCTCTCAGTCTGTACCCCAGTCTCTGGGACTGTACCCCAGGTCCTGCTGCTCTATTCGAGCGAAAAGCAACAACGTTTGAAAGAAAGATAGAGAGCCGTCAAACCCAGTTCTCGGTTTATTAGCAATGTGATGTGTCACTTTTTTCACAAGGAGAGCTCTTCATTCAGAAGGCAGAGGAGGGATTTGTTTTTTTGTGTCAGGATTGCTGGAGGCCAGCTCTGAAATTTCTCAGCAGTGAGTCAGCATTGAGCGATGTCAGGCCCTACAGCGAGGAGGCAGTTACATCAGCACAGTGCTGGCACTCACACACTCGATTCAAACTGGACCCACCCGACTTGTTCAATGTCCCTGGGGGGGTGGTGAGAGCAAAGAGAAAACTTCTCAGATACAACTCTGCAAATCTGTTCAATCCCCCAGCAAAGCTGCACGATATCATTCCCAACACAACAATCCCTCGGTAAAGCTTCATAGCACAGAGGCACTAAATCACTCTGCACACAGTAAATTAGAAACAAAACTGCATAGACGGACACACAGATACACACACACACACATACACACACATATACACACATACACAGACACACACACACAGATACACACACACAGATACACACACATATACACACACACAGATACACACACAGATACACACACAAAGATACACACACACATACACGCACATATACACACATACACAGACACACACACACAGATACACACACATATACACACACACAGATACACACACAGATACACACACACACACACACATACACGCACATATACACACATACACAGACACACACACACAGATACACACACATACACACACACACAGATACACACACACATATACACACAGATACACACACACATATACACACACACACATACAGATACACAATATACACACACATACAAATACTCACACACATATACATGCACATTGTGGTGAACCATTGTTGGTTCCCACCAGGTAGTGCTGAGCCAGGGTCTGGCCAGTACTATGAGTCTGTATATATGTTACTGTTGGGGTTAGGGTTGGGCTGTTCTACATGTTACTGTTGGGGTTAGGGTTGGGCTGTTCTACCTGTAATATAGTTCTTATGGTACATCCCAGTCGGGCTCCGCCTCCTGGGAGAGGTATAAAGGTCACTGCTCTGTCTGGGACCCTTTAGTCTGGGATCGTGTATTATATATGGTAGCTCTATTGTTGTAGTCAATAAAAGCCTTTATTTCCCTGAGTACCTCTAGCCTCGTGAGTTATATTTTATTGACTACAATTGAACTCTCTTCGTTGAAAAAAAAAACGACACAGAGAACATGGAGCAAATGCTTAAACCCGAACGGCTTACGTTGGACCCACGTGCGGCGGGCGCCTCGAACACCTTCGACCACTGGTTGAAATGCTTACAGGATTACCTCGAAGCCTCCGCAGCGGTCACCACCGACGCCGACAGACTCCGGGTCCTCCACGCGAGGGTAAGCGACGCTGTATATTTAGCGATCCGTGGGGCCACCGACTACAAAGGGGCCCTCGAGCTTCTTAAGAAGCGCTACATTAAACCGCCGAACGAGATGCATGCTCGATATCTCTTAGCCACTCGACGGCGGCAGCCCGGCGAAACGACGGAACAGTACGCGTGCGAGCTCCGACAGCTAGCCAGGGGCTGTAACTGCAGAGCAGTGTCGGCAGACCAGAACATGAACGACCTCGCTCGAGATGCGTTTGTGGCGGGAATTGGCTCGTCTTACATCCGCCTTCGGCTGTTGGAGCAAGGTAATCTCGATCTCACTAAGTCCATAGAGCTAGTGGATGCGCTAGAAACGGCCTCCAAAAGTCTGGCGATGAACCCCGACGACCACGTGGAGACAGCGTGGCAGGGGCAGTCACAGACCCCACTTCATTCAGCGGGAACGAAAAACTGCGTGATTGCGTTCCCACCCTCGGGCCTGACGACGGCAGCAGCTCCAGGCGGCCCGTGGGGAAGTGAAGCACCCTCGGCACCGATGTCCCGCTAAAGCGGTGTTGTGCTCCGCCTGCGGCAAGAAGGAACATTATTCGAAGGTATGCCGATCCAAACTTCCATCCAGGAACAGCAGTGCGGCGTGTGACTCCCCGAAGCCGGTTTCCTCGTCGTCGGCATCGTCAAGGGCTTCTTCCACGTGCGAGGCCAGGACGTCGCCATGCCAGACGACGGAGTCGCAAGAGACGCGCGACCACCAGGGGCCGCTGGTTTTGGCGCCATCGCCCACGTGCGACCTATGGGGGCAGCCATTTTGGTCGGCACCGACCGCGAATGACCAGCAGGGGTCGTCATCATCCATCTCAGCTGCCTGCAGTTGTGCTCACGAACCAATGGTGGCGTCGATCATCCTGGACCAGGCAAAGCCTCACAGACTCGACAAGTCCATGATGGACATACAGGTAAACAAATGCACGATTTATTGTCTGTTTGACAGCGGGAGCACGGAGAGCTTCATTCACCCAGACGCCGTGAAGCGGTGTGGCCTCCGGATTCAGCCTGTCAAGCAGACAATTTCGATGGCGTCAAGGTCCCGGTCTGTCACCGTGCTAGGGAGTTGCGTGGTAAATCTGACGGTGCAGGGCACGGTTTACGAGAGCTTCAAGCTCCTGGTGTTACCGCACCTTTGCGCGCCAATACTCCTCGGACTAAATTTCATGGTCCACTTGGAGAGTGTAACCCTACAGTACGGTGGGCCACTCCCTCCGCTTTCAGTGGGAGACTCGCAGCCTCTAAATTGCCCAACGCGCTCCATCTGTAGCCTCTCGACGCTTAAGATTACCACACCCTCTTTATTCCAGAATCTCGTGCCAGGCTGCAAGCCCATCGCGACTAAGAGCAGGCGTTACAGCGCTGAGGATCGGATCTTCATTCGATCTGACGTTCAGCGGCTCCTCAAGGAAGGGATCATACAACCTAGCGCTAGACACACGCAGGTCGTGGTGGTCAAGAGTGGGAACAAACCCCGGATGGTCATAGACTATAGTCAGACCATTAACAGATACACGCAGCTGGATGCGTATCCCCTCCCGCGCATATCTGACATGGTCAATCAGATTGCGCAGTACCGGGTGTTCTCCACCATCGACCTAAAGTCTGCCTACCACCAGCTCCCCATTCGCCCAGAGGACCGACAATACACGGCTTTTGAGGCGGATGGTCGCTTGTACCATTTTCTAAGGGTTCCTTTTGGTGTCACGAATGGGGTCTCGGTCTTCCAGCGTGCTATGGACCGAATGGTGGACCATAACGGACTGCGGGCTACCTTCCCGTACCTGGATAACGTCACCATCTGCGGCCATGACCAGCAGGACCACGATGCCAACCTTCTTAGATTCCTACGCACTGCATCTCGCCTGAATCTGACCTACAACAGGGAGAAGTGTGTGTTTCGCAAGCGCCGCCTAGCTATCCTCGGATAGATGATGGAAAACGGGGTCATTGGCCCTGATCCAGACCGTATGCGTCCCCATCTCGAACTTCCCCTGCCCACTAGTGTAAAAGCACTGAGAAGATGCTTAGGCTTCTTCTCTTACTACGCACAGTGGGTTCCCAATTACGCCGACAAAGCCCGTCCGCTCATCAAGTCTACCTCTTTTCCCCTAGCACCAGAGGCTCGTTTGGCCTTTGAAAAACTAAAAGCCGACATCGCGAAAGCCACGATGCACGCTATCGATGAGTCCATCCCCTTCCAGGTGGAGAGTGATGCATCGGATTTCGCCCTGGCCGCCACACTTAACCAGGCGGGCAGGCCCGTCGCCTTTTTCTTTCGCACCCTCCAAGGCCCCGAAATTCGACATTCAGCGGTGGAAAAGGAGGCCTAGGCCATTGTGGAGGCCGTTCGGCATTGGCGCCATTACTTGGCGGGAAAACGGTTCACTCTGCTCACGGACCAGTGGTCCGTGGCGTTCATGTTCAACAACACGTTACGGGGTAAGATCAAGAATGATAAAATCTTGAGGTGGAGAATCGAACTCTCCACCTATAATTACGACATCATGTATCGTCCAGGGGAACTCAACGAGCCCTCGGATGCCCTGTTGCGTGGAACATGCGCTAGTATGCAGGAGAATCGATTGCAGGCTCTCCACAATGACCTCTGCCATCCGGGGGTCACTCGGCTCTTCCACTTCATAAAAGCCCGGAATCTACCCTACTCGGTGGAGGATGTCAGGTCTATAACCAGAAGCTGCCAGGTATGCGCGGAATGCAAACCGCACTTCTACCAACCTGACAGGGCACAACTCGTTAAGGCCACTCGTCCATTCGAAAGACTGAGTGTAGATTTTAAGGGCCCCCTTCCCTTGACAGATCGGAACGTGTACTTCCTCAATGTGGTTGATGAGTACTCACGATTCCCCTATGTCATTCCTTGTTCCGATATGACCACTGCCACGGTTATCAAGGCATTTCGTGATCTTTTCACCCTGTTCGGGTACCCCTGTTACATCCATAGCGATAGGGGCTTGTCGTTCATGAGCGATGACTTGAGGCAATTCCTGCTCTCATACGGAATTGCCTCTAGTAGAACCACGAGCTACAACCCTAGGGGTAACAGACAGGTTGAACGTGAGAATGCTACAGTCTGGAAGGCTGTCTTACTGGCGTTGAAGCCTAAAGGCCTTCCAGTCTCCCGTTGGCAAGAGGTGCTCCCTGATGCGCTCCACTCCATACGCTCACTCCTGTGTACGGCAACCAACGCTACTCCCCATGAGAGACTGTTTTCATTCCCTCGGAAGTCTTCCTCTGGGACCTCATTACTGTCTTGGTTGACGTACTCAGGACCTGTCCTCCTGCGGCGACATGTTAGGACCCGCAAGTCCGACCCTTTGGTTGAACAGGTCCATCTCCTCCATGCCAACCCTCAGTATGCCTATGTGGCATACCCTGACGGGCGAGAGGACATGGTCTCGATTCGAGACCTGGCGCCACAGGGGGCTTGGAAACCCCTGTCGCTCCCATACCTCCTGTTAGAGACCCCCCAACTATTGTTTCCCCTCCTGACACGGCGCGGGCAGCATCGGGACCATCACTTAACCCTTTTACTCCCGTGTACAGCTTGCCTGAGTCCAGGAGATGGTCGCCACTTCAAGGCGTGCCCGAGTTCAGCGGATTGTCACCACCTCGGGGTCTACCGGCCCGTGAGACATTGGAGGAGCCGTTGGACACCGCCTTGGGGAGAACGCCACCGCGAGTGCCTACTCCGGTGTCATCGCCGGTGTTGAGGAGGTCACAACGACGGTGCGGTCCCCCAGACCGTCTGAACTTATAGACTGATGAACAATTGTTCTGTGTTTTGTACCCCGCCGGCCTTTGTTTTCAAAGGAGGGGTGAATGTGGTGAACCATCGTTGGTTCCCACCAGGTAGTGCTGAGCCAGGGTCTGGCCAGTACTATGAGTCTGTATATATGTTACTGTTGGGGTTAGGGTTGGGCTGTTCTACATGTTACTGTTGGGGTTAGGGTTGGGCTGTTCTACCTGTAATATAGTTCTTATGGTACATCCCAGTCGGGCTCCGCCTCCTGGGAGAGGTATAAAGGCCACTGCTCTGTCTGGGACCCTTTATTCTGGGATCGTGTATTATATATGGTAGCTCTATTGTTGTAGTCAATAAAAGCCTTTATTTCCCCGAGTACCTCTAGCCTCGTGAGTTATATCGCGCATCACACATATACACACACACACAGATACACACACATATACACACACACACAGATACACACACATATACACACACACACAGATACACACACATATACACACACACACATATACACACACACACATACAGATACACAATATACACACACATACAAATACACACACACATATACACATGCACACACAGATACACACACATATACAGACACACATACAGATGCATACACATATACACATACACACACACACAGACATACACATATACACACACACATACAGATACACACAGATACACACATAAAGATATGCACACACAAATACACACACACAGATACACACACACATATGCACATGCAGATACACACACAGATACACATAAAGACACAGATACACACACACAGATACACATAAAGACACAGATACACACACGCAGATACACATAAAGACACAGATTCACACACACAGATTCACACACACAGATGCATACACGTAGATACACATAAACACGCAGATTCACACACACAGATACATACACACATACACACACACAGATGCACATAAACACAGTTACACACACAGGTACAAACACACAAATACACGCACGAAGCTACATATAAACACACAGATACACACATGCACACAGATGCACATAAACACAGATAAACAGACACACCGACACATATACAGACACACAGAAACAGACATACACACACACACATACACAGACACACATACATAGACACACATGGACGCAGATACACATACACACACATACACAGACACACATATACATAGACATACATACACACAGACACACATACACATACTCAAACAAACACACAGACACATGTACGCAGACATACGTACACAGACACACAGTCAGACACACACAGACACACGTACACAGACACGCAGACACACAAAACAAAAGAAACAAAAAATTCTGGAAATGGATGTTTGCTTTTCAGCCAATGAAATGAGATATATTTTAAGTGTAGTTACTGTGGTGGTGTCGGAAATGTGGCAGCAATTGGGAACAATCTCCCACAACTGTTTAGTGATGTTGGTCCAGTGATAAATATTTGCTGGGACAACGGGAGGAACTTCCCTGTTCTTCTTTTGTCCTGCCACAGGATCATTTAAGACCAGCTGAAGGGACAGGTATGGGCCTGGGGTTTGATATTTTTCTGAAAGAGGGCTCCTCTGGTGGTTCAGCACTCCCTCAGTACGGCACTGCAGTGTCAGACCGGGACTGACACACACCAGTTCTGAGTCAGAGGCGAGAGTGATACAGCGCAGCCACTGATTGACTGGCTATGCCCCTTGGAGTGGCAGGGGAAGCCCTCCAGGTGGCCTGTCACTGGGGCACATAGCCCCCGACTATGATGGCCACTCATCCTGCAACAGGCAGGGCTCCTACACTGAAATGGCAGCCTCCTCATGGAACCTGTTCTACCAACAGCAATGTGCTGGTGGGGCAACAAAATTGTCCCTGACTGGGCCCTAAAGCTGCCAGTTTGGGCAGCCTATTGAGTTCCTTGCTCGCATTCAGGAAACTTCCCAACAATCTGAATACACGGCTTGCCTAATTTTCCCAGCAATCCCCTTCAATGACCCTACCTCTATAGGAACATCCAGCTTGAGGCCCCAGACTGATTTTAGGGGCATGAGTTTGCTGCCCCTGATGACTCCCTGCCCCTGAGTGACTCTAGACCCCTGACTGACTCGAGGCCCCTGAGTGACTCCAAACCCCTGAGTGACTCCAAGCCTCTGAATGACTCCAAACCCCTGAGTGGCTCGAGGCCTTTGAGTGACTCTAGACCTCTAAGTGACTCTAGGCCCCTGAGTGACTCTAGGCCCCTGAGTGACTCTAGGCCCCTGAGTGACTCTAGGCCTCTCTGAGTGACTCTAGACCTCTAAGTGACTCTAGGCGTCTGAGTGGTTCCAAGCTCCTGAATGACTCAGGACCCCTCATGACTCTCTCTAGTCCCCTGAGTGACTCCAAGTCCCTGACTGACTCTCGGCCTCTGAGTGACTCTAGTCCCCTGAGTAACTTTAGACCCCATACAGATTCTGGAAGCCTGAGTGATTCTAAGCCTCTGAGTGAGTCTAGGAGCCTGAGTGGCTCTAAGATCTTGAGTTGCTCTAGGCCTCTGAGTAACTCTAGGCCCCTGAGTGATTCTAGGCCCCTGAGTGACTCTAGGAATCTGAGTGACACTAGGCCCCATACTAATTCTAGGACCCTGAGTGATTTGCGGACCCTGAGTGACTCTAGGCCTCTGAGTGACTCTAGGCCTCTGAGTGACTCTAGACCCCTGAGTGACCCTAGGAGTCTGAGTAATTCATGGAGCCTGAGTGACTGTAGGCCTCTGAGTAATTCTAGACCTCTGAGTGATTCTGGGCTCCGGAATGATTGTAGAAGTCTGTGTAATTCTCAATACTGACTCTAGGAGCCTGATTGATTCTATGTCCCTTGTGGGCTTGGGCCCATTGTGCAATCGCATGGCCTTAACCCCCTTCCTTTGTTCTCTTTGCCTCTCAGTGAACCCAGAAAATTGCCTTTGAGGTCACGACCTGCCACATGCAACCTGTACACCCGGAAATCAGCAGCGTCAGCATGGCGGTGAGGTGATTGGAAGAGCAGGGCTCCCTGTTTGTGTCGGCATGGAAGGCCCTGCACCCCCTCTGGAGCTGGGAGGGATCTGCGGAATGTGATCAACAATCTTGGCCAGGGACCCAGATGTTATTTGGGAATTATGTCATTTCTGAGTCAAACGGTGCAGGAAAAGTGTCTGTGCGGAGAGGGAGGGGAGGGGTTTGCCAAGGATGTTTATGGTTTTATTTGAAATCCCAGGTGGAAGCCTGGGAGCCACGTCTGTGTCTCATTTACTGTGAAGAGAGGGGTGGGGGGGGGTGTGGGGAAGGTGGTGAAACAGAACATATGTATAAGTGGGGCTGAGATTTGCGTTCTTTGCCTTGGGCAGCCTTCCTCATCCAGTCCCCACTGTGAGAGCCCAATCAGATTCCTCTCAGTGAGCTGCAGCTTGTAGATAAACACTTCCCTTTCAAATTCAACCATTTCTCTGCATCAACTAGACTAAAATACCAAGGCCGGAATCTTCAGGCCATTCCCCCACCCCCCCCGCTGTGGCCCAGTGCTATTATCGCTACACTATTGATCCAGAATCTCAGCTAATGTCCTGGGGACCCGGGTTTGAATCCCACCACGGCAGATGGTGGAATGTGAATTCAATAAAATATGTCTGGAATCAAGAGTCTACTGTTGACCATGAAATGATTGTTGGAAAAACCCATCTGGTTCACTTTAGGGAAGGAAATCTGCCGTCCTTACCTGGTCTGGCCTACAGAGCCACAGCAGTGTGGTTGACTCTCAATTGCCCTCAGGCAACTAGGGATGGGCAATAAACACTGGCCCAGCCAGCAATGCCCATGTCCCACGAATATATGAATAAAAAAGAGGGCGCGAACAACAGGAAAACCCATTGACAGCAGCGGGACTGGAAGATCCCATAACCAGCCAGTTGCTATGGCAAAACGTGTTGCATTGTCGTGGGGAAAGTGGTTGGTGGGTCTGCTACAATTCTCCAGTTAAGCCTGTCTCAAGCAGTGTCTCATCTACTGGTATTGAGAATTAACCAGACTATGCATGTTGAGTATTCAATCTCCCAAGCTTTATTACTTGCTAGCAAGGAGAACAGACAGAGTGAATTTCACTCTGATATTCTGTTGATCCATACAGATAATTCGCAGTTATAGTTAATTACAGCAAATGAGAAACGAGCAACTTTCTAATCCTTAATTTGCATACAAAGTCCACCAATCATAGCATAGCTTTTTGCCCTTTCTTATCCAATAGAAAATCATCTCCTTCATTAGCATAATGTCACCATATCTTGTTTTTTGGTGTTTGTCATGGTAACTTGTCTTTGTTTCATCCTGTGGCCAAGGCCGGGACTGCAGTGTTTATGAAACTGACACAAGGTTAGATTAGTCTCTTTCCTGAATACACAACTGCTGACCTCAACGAGGCCTTCTCTGATAATAAGCTTTTTCCATTCTTGCTGACAGAGTTGCCTACCATGGTTGTTGTAACATCGCAGCCTTTGGGATTCAGCATTAAGTTCAGCAGCTTTAGATTGTGACCTTTCTCCTCCATCTTAACCTCCCCTTTTTTAAATTTCCCATATATTTATAGTTCAATGCAAACCCCTTTCCCCCTCACATCACCACATCTGTCATTGTTCTTAAAATTACAACCTTTTGTTGCAGTTTCTACAGCTCAAACACATTCCCCCTCCCTTCAGTTCTGTCAAAAAGAGCCAAAAGCACTCGAAACGTTAACTCTGCTTCCTCTGCTTCCTCTGCTTACAGACCCGCTGGGTTTTTCCAGCAGTATTTTGCTTACTATTTTTTTGTCAAGGGCAATTTGTGTTTAACTAACTTGCTGGGGTTTTTTGACACTGTAACAGAGAGGGTTGATGAGGGTCGTGATGTTGATGTGGTATAGAAACATAGAAAGAAACAGAAAAAACTACAGCACAAACAGGCCCTTCGGCCCACAAGTTGTGCCGAACACATCCCTACCTTCTAGACCTACCTATAACCCTCCATCCTATTAAGCTCCATGTACTCATCCAGGAGTCTCTTAAAAGACCCTATTGAGTTCGCCTCCACCACCACTGTTTATGGTTTTGTTTATGGTTTTGAGCTACTAGATCTGTTCTGAATTTACCCCATTTAGCACGGTGGTAGTGCCACACAACACAATGGAGGGCATCCTCATTGTGAAGACGGGACTTTGTCTCTACAAGAACTGTGTGGTGGTCACCCTTACCAATACTGTGATGGGCAGATGCATCTCCGACAGCTAGATTGGCGAGGATGAGATTGAGTAGATTTTTCCTTCCTGTTGGTTCCTCACTATATCTGCATCTGGCAGGTGTGCCCTGCAGAACCTGGCCAGCTGGGCCAGTAATGGTGTCACTGAGCCAATCCTGGCAATGGGCATTGAAGTCCCCCACCCAAAGTACATTCTGTGCCCTTGCTACCCTCAGTGCATCCTCCAAGCGGTGTTCACCATGGAGGGGTACTGATGAACCAGCTGAGGGATGGCAGTAGGTGGTAACCAGCAGGGGGTTTTTCTTGCCCATGTTGACCTGATGCTACGATGTTTCATGGGGTTTGGGGGTCAATGTTGAGGAACTCCCAGGGCAACTCGGTGAGAGGGGAGAGATACAAAATGGTCCAGAGGGGCATTTCTTTCACACAGAGGATGGTGAGTGTCTGAAACAAGCTGCCAGAGGTAATAGGTGGGTACAACTTTGTCTTTTAAAAAGCGTTTAGACAGTTACATGGGTAAGATGGGTATAGAGGGATATGAGCCAAATTTGGACAATTGGGACTAGCTTAGTGGTTAAAAAAAAAGGACAGCATGGACAAGTTGGGCCGAAGAGCCTGCTTCCGTGCTGTAAACCTCTATGATGCTGTGACTATAACTCCTTCCTGACCATGGAATGTGCCGCCTCGCCACATCTGGTGAGTCTGCCCCGTTGGTTGGACAGGACATACCCAGGCAATGTGATGTTGGAGTCTGGGTTGATGGCTGTAAGGAAGGATTCGGTGGGTATAACTGTGTCAGGCTGGTCTGTGGGACATCTCTCCTAACTTTGATAGAAGCAGCCCAGATGTTAGTGAGGAGGATGTTGCAGGATTGACTGGGAACGTTGCGCCATGTTTGTTTCCAATGCTGTGGTCTGTTTGGTTTTATTCTTTTCTGATGTTTGCGGGTAGTGATCTCAAGCTTTAGAGAGGGAATCGTAGAGGAGAGTGGACAGAGACAGCTGAAGAATGGGTAACAATAGCGGAACAGAGGGAGGAGAGACACAAGGAAGCCACGGAGAACTGGACTAGGGCTGAAGAAGGGTTGCAGTGAGGCCTTGGAGGAATTAATAAGCAAGGGGTTTGGAATTGAATGAGTTGGTGTCAATGGATGTTTGTGATAATAGGAGTGATCACTGAGCGGGGACTCCACAGTGTCAGCTAAGTCACAGGTTATATAAGCCTGATGTATAAAGGATTCACCCCGAAAGAAAGGTGCTGTTTGTCTCTTTCACAGCCCAAGGGGTGAACAGCTAACCCTAGCAGAACCTCTACCTGCCTTTTATAGTTCTCCCCACAGGACATCCTCAGCTCCACCCAGCTGACTGCCTTAGCTCCATCAGAGAGGATAAGGCAGTCCATGTGTGTCAGGGTGATAGTGATACATCATGGCAGGAAGCCTCTGGTTACTGAGTGAGGGAGAGTCAGGGCCTCAACACATTTCATCAAATTAGACAAGATCTGGACAGGTGAAGACACCACTCTTGGTTAACATCAATCACCGTTCAGTAGTCACAAGTGAGACTAACCCTTCACAGTGTTTGGGACAGTCTAGTCTCCAGTAGATGCTGAAACCAAGTCAGACAAAGGCAGTAGGGGCAGGAGGCAACACTAGACAATATTTATCCCTCAGCTAAAAACTGTTTTCCATGTTCATTGATGTTTGTGGGACCATGCTGTATTCAAGTTGGCTAATGTTACAAGTCGGCTTAAATTAACACTGCAATGAAGTTACTGTGAAAATCCCCTAGTCACTACACTTCAGCGCCTGTTCGGGTACACTGAGGGAGAATTTAGCATGGCCAAGGCACCTAACCAGCACGTCTTTTGGACTGTGTGAGGAAACCGGAGCACCCGGAGGAAACCCACGCAGACACGGGGAGAATGTGCAGACTCCCTACAGACGTTGGCCCAAGTCGGGAATTGAACCTGGGTCCCTGGCGCTGTGAGGCGGCAGTAATTTGATTTTGATTTATTATTGTCACATGTATTAGTATAAAGTGAAAACTATTATTTCTTGCACGCTATACAGACAAAGCATACCGTTCATAGAGAAGGAAAGGAGAGAGCGCAGAATGTAGTGTTACAGTCATAGCTGGGGTGCAGAGAAAGATCAACTTAGTGCGAGGTAGGTCCATTCAAAAGTCTGATGGCAGCAGGGAAGAAGCTGTTCTTGAGTCGGTTGAGTGCTGACCACCGTGCTGCCTGGTGGGAGTACAACAACAACTTGCATTTACATGGCACCAGATGGAATTTGACACCGGGACAAAGAAGCAGACATTGGGCAACGTGATCATCAAGTTTGGAGAGAGGGAGGGAGGTTAGCAAGGGAATTTCTGACCTTAGGGCCTGACACAGATGAAGACACATCTGCCCATGTTGGAGCAAAGGAAGAGGAGAGAATGGGGGAATTCAATGATCTCGGATAAGTATATGGCTGGATGAGATTAGAGATAGGGAAGGGAGAAGCCATGGAAGGGATTTGAAAGCACGGATGAGAATTTTAAATTTGAGGCTTTTCTGGATCGGGAGCCAATGCCGGTCCGTGAGCGCAGGGGTAATATGGGATTGGGATCTCTGCCATTTCTGTAATATTATCAACCAGAGAACAGGAACATTCCCAAAGGAAAGACTGAGAAGACAGCGGGTGACAAGTCACATGAGTCAACTCCTTGGCCATGAATTGACTATGATGTGGAGATGCCGGCGTTGGACTGGGGTAAACACAGTGAGAAGTCTCACAACACCAAGCTAAAGCCAGGTGTTGTGAGACTTCTTACCATGAATTGACTACCCAGGGAAGGCTAATCTCTTCAACTGTGAAGAATAAAGGTGAGAAAATAAATCACCAATGTACAGGCAGCATGGTGGCACAATGGTTAGCACTGCTGCCTCACAGCGCCAGGAACCCGGGTTCGATCCCTGGCTTGGGTCACTGTCTGTGTGGAGTTTGCACATTCTGCCCGTGTCTGTGTGGGTTTCCTCCGGGTGCTCCGGTTTCCTCCCACAGTCTGAAAGACGTGCTGGTTAGGTGCATTGGCCACGCTAAATTCCCCCTCAGTGTACCCGAACAGGTGCCAGAGTGTGACGACTAGAGGACTTTCACATGAACTTCATTGCAGTGTTAATGTAAGTCTACTTATGATACTAATACATATGTTTGGAATTCCTGGCTTTACCTGTTTCTTCCCCGACACCTTCTGTCTGTCTTCGTTTCCAGTTTTCTGTATGCTAATATTATCGTTTCGTTCTTCTCTCAATCATTCTGCTTTATCCCTCTGTTTCACTCCTTAGATCTCCGCCACTTTTGCCCTCCAATAGAGAGGTCCCAGTGAGGAAGGGCACTTGTCCCAGGACCCCAGCATCACATCAAATGCTTTACAAATGACCTCAGGACATTTGCTTCCATTATCCTATCATGAACTCCGTTCCATATTTTTTTGTCGAAGCTTTTCATCTTGCATTGTTCAGGTTATTCGCAAAAATACCACGTCAGAGAAATCAACAAATTTATACTGCATGAGAAGGCGTCGCTGATTGGTCAGCAAGTGGACTTGTAGAGGTGTTACCATGGAGAATGTACTAGTTGATAGTGACTGACAGTTGACTGCCAAGCATTGTTTGAAATTTAAACCAAGCAGGTTGACTTTGATTGGCTAAGGCATTTGCCCCGAGGAATGAACCAGTGAATGGCTGTCATTATTTTATTCAGCTGAAACAAGTGCAATATAGGTACATGTTCTTTCTGTCTACAAAGAACAGGGCCCTGTGTATTAACATATGTGATGTGGAGATGCCGGCGTTGGACTGGGGTAAACACAGTAAGAAGTTACAGTAAGTTACTTCTTACTGTATTAACATATGTAGCATCCCCAATACTAGTTCTAAATCTGCCTTTAGCTTCAACCTATGTTACCTGGTCACTCTGATGGGTTACTTTGAAATAATGTTGTTACGGTCATCTCTTGGTGACCTTTTTTCACAACTGATTGCTCCTTCTCTCTTTAACTTTCATTCTCCAAATCTTTCTCTGTTTTTATGTTCCTCTTTTTCCTTTCTCTTTTCCTAATTTCCTCTCTCTGTGATGCTTCATTCTCATTCATATTTTTCTTTCTGTTCCTTTCGTTCCTTTTCCTCTTCTTTTTCCTTTTTCACTCTCTTATATCTGTTTGTTTTGCCTTTATCCTTCCTAGTTTCGCTTTCTCTGTTCATGTTCTCCTCCACCCCATTCGACCCATCACTGGATCTTGGCCTTCCGCTCCATCCCTTAATTTCTCTGCCTCTGCACCTCCCTGTCCTGCTTTCAGATGCACGGTGGCACAGCGGTTAGCACTGTTGCCTCACAGTGCCAGGGACCAGGGTTTGATTCCCGGCTTGGGTGACTGTGCGGAGTTTGCACATTCTCCCCGTGTCTGCGTGGGTTTGCTCCGGGTGCTGCGGTTTCATCCCACAATCCAAAGATGTGCGGGTTAGGTTGATTGGCCATGCTAAATTGCCCCTTAGTGTCAGAGGACTAGCTAGGGTAAATGCATAGGTTTATGAGGATAGGGCCTGAGTGGGATTGCTGTCGGTGCAGGTTTGATGGACCGAGTGGCCTCCTTCTGCACTGTAGCAATTCTATGATTGACAGGGTAGATGTAGGGAAGATATTTCTATTTCTGGGGAGACCAAAACCAGGGGTCATTAATGTAAAACAGTCACTAGAAAATCTATTGAGGAACTCAGGAGAAAGTAATTACTCAGAGAGTAGTTAGAATGTGGAACTTGTTGCCGCAAGCAGTTGAGGCATTAGTATAGGTTCACTTCAGGGAAAGTTGGATGAACACATGAGGCAGAAAGGAAGTTATGCTGCTAGTGATAAAGGAAGAGTGGGTGGGACAGTGGTTCACAGCAGATATAAAAGTCAGTATAGAGCAGTTGGGCCAAATGGCCTGTTTCTGTGATGCACGTTCTATGCATTTAGGTGAATGTGATAGTTGTCCAAGTAACCTCGAGCCAGCAATGAGAGCAATGGTCCATCAAGCATTCACTCATGAGGTTGGACAGGTTGAGAACACATTTGTCCTTTCGAGTTTTATCTGGCAGTTGTTTTTCTCACTCATTTACGAGCTGTTTTAAAATGTGTTCTGGCCCTGTGTGTTTTTGGTGTTTGATCTCTTCCCTGAAGATGGCGGTAGAGTTTCACAGCACAGGAATGGAATCAGATTGCCCAGGGGAAGTGTTATGTTTCACTGTCTGCTGTGCACTGATCTATCTGCCTTCACCATCCTTTGTGCTCTACAGCAGCCATAAGTGTCAATGCCCTGACAGCCTCCTATAACAAGCAACTAGACTAAATTTGACCAGACAGTAGACAGGGTCCAATCCAAGTCATGTGGCTGATCAGCCCAAGTGGCGACTGGGTTTCAGGGCCTCTGGGTGAACAAAAGGAAAGGCCCGCATCCTAACACCAATGATCAGGCAGCTTGGTCTCCCAGGATGAGGCTATCCATTGCACTCCGGGTGTGCTGACAACTGCGATGTTCCCAACTGTGGGATACTTGACTACAGAATTTGGATAGTGGGAGACTGCGTTCGCGCTCTTATTTTTGGGTGGCACAGTGGCTGGCACTGCTGCCTCACAGCGTCAGGGACACGGGTTCAATTCCAGCCTTGGGTCACCATCTGTGTGGAGTCTGCACGTTCTCTCTGTGTCTGCGTGGGTTTCCTCCAGCTGCTCCGGTTTCCTCCCACAGTCCAAAGATGTGCAGGTTAGGTTGATTGGCCATGCTAAATTGCCCCTTAGTCTCAGGGGGATTAGCGGGTAAATATGTGGGGTTACGGGAATAGGGCCTGGGTGGGATTATGGTCGGTGCAGACTCGATGGGCCGAATGTCCTCCTTCAGCACTGTAGAGATTCTATGATTCTATCTCCCTTTTTAGTCTCTGTGTCAAATTTTGTTTGAAAAGGCTCCTTTGAAATACCTTGTGATGCTTTACTACATTCAAGGTGCTATTTAAATGCAATTTGAAGTTACCGTTGCTGTCTCCACCATTCTAAGAGCTTTCCTATTTTACTGAGCAAATGGCTGCTCGGACTAGGAAATCCTCAAACCCGGATCTCCCGCTTCTCTGGTACGCTGAGTGAGGTGAAAGGGTGGCACGGTGGTTAGCACTGCTGCCTCACAGCGCCAGTGACCTGGGTTCGATTCCCGGTGTGGGTCACTGTCTGTGTGGGGTCTGCACGTTCTCCCCGTGTCTGAGTGGGTTTCCTCCGGGTGCTCTGGTTTTCTCCCACAGTCCAAAGATTTA
Organism: Mustelus asterias; assembly: GCF_964213995.1. Lineage (NCBI taxonomy): Eukaryota > Metazoa > Chordata > Chondrichthyes > Carcharhiniformes > Triakidae > Mustelus > Mustelus asterias. Next base: position 20,692,036 of record NC_135818.1, read on the forward strand.
CGGGTTAAATGGATTGGCCAAGATAAATTGTCCCTTAGTATCAGGGGGATTAACAGGATAAATGTGTGGGGGTTACGGGGATAGGGCCTGGGTGGGATTGTGGTTGGTGCAGGCTCGATGGGCCGAATGGCCTCCTTCTCATAGAAATCATAGAAATCATAGAAACCCTACAGTGCAGAAGGAGGCCATTCGGCCCATCGAGTCTGCACCGACCACAATCCCACCCAGGCCCTCTCCCCACATATTTTACCCGCTAATCCCTCTAACCTACGCATTTTAGGATTCTAAGGGGCAATTTTTAACCTGGCCAATCAACCTAACCCATACATCTTTGGACTGTGGGAGGAAACCGGAGCACCCGGAGGAAACCCACGCAGACACGAGGACTGTACTGTAAGATTCTATGATTCTATGATGTGAGGTGGGAGAGGGGGCATGCAAGGGCAGGCATGTGGGCACCACCGTCGGGGTCCAGGCGAGGTATCCTGGAACTGAGACTGCCCGTGGATAAGAGAAGGTCTGGTAATGGGCAAGGAGTGGGAGTGTCTACAAACCCCCAAGGCCGTGTGAGCGGCTGAGGGAACAATGAGGAATAGGGAATGATCCACTGTTCTACCCCTTGCACTTGTGCTGCATCACAACAAAACAAAGGAACAAAGATTTATACAGGGGGGAGTTCTCCGGCCTCCCAGCCGTGTGTTTCTGGGCAGCGGGAGGTGGCGCCCTGTTCACTGGCGGTGGAATTTGCTGTTAATGGGATCTCCCATTGATGTCACCCCCATGCTGCCGTGGAACCCGTGGGAGGGGGTGGCACTGCCAGTGGAACCAGAGAATCCCTCTGGTGTGAAAGGCCAGAGAATTTCCCTCCATACTGTCACTCATGACCAACAGACATCTCAAAGTGCCAATCTTTCTGTTGTTCCATTTCTTTTTGATGCCAACCAAATAAACCAAACTCAGGGACAAAGCAAGAAGGGCAAAAAGAAGGGAACCGCCCGAAACAAAAAACAAAGCAGAAAGGAAACTTAAAACATTAAATCAAAATGTGATTAACAGGGTCAATCATGCACCTCAGCCCCTGCGGTGCCCAACAAGCACAGAAAGTCTCGACGGTGCCCCCCGCACTCCAGGGGCACCCGGCCGCAAATGTAGCCAGGGTAGAGGGGCAGAAGTTGGGTTGGGCGATTCCCTTAGTCGTCCGCTGCCCGGACCTGTTAATAACTCGTTATGCCAGGCTCAGGAGCAGGTTCATTACGAGGTCCTCTGCCTTCCCCGCCCTCCTCCACACCGGGTGTCCATAAATCAGGAGCGCGGGACTGAAGTGCAAACAGAACATCAATGCAGGATGTGAACATTGTTGTCCCCGTCAGTATTTGTTACCCTCCCTAATTGCTTTTCAGGAGCCAACGAAATACCTTTGAAGTGTAACGATTGTTGGAATATGGAAAAGCCAGCAGCCGGTTTATGGACAGCTAACTCCCACACACTGATAATAACCAGGTAACCCGGTTTTGAGATGCTCATTGGAGGATAAATATTGACCAGGATATCAGGAATAAATCTGCTGCTCTTCTTCAAGTTGGTTTCTTGGGATTATTTGCATGTTCCTCAGAGGGCTTCACTTTGAGGTCTCTTCCAAAATGTAAATATGACGGGTCCAAGCTGTAAAATACTCAGGTCCAACACAAATGAGTGTCCCAGGGTTCAGGTTGTCCGTACTGTGCACCAGTGGCAGAGGGGCCAGAGGGGTGAATGTTTAAGATGGTGGACGTGGTGCCGATCAAGTGGACTGCTTTGTCTCCTGGATGGTGTCGCGCTTCTTGAGTGTTGTTGGAGCTGCACCATCCAGGCAAGTGGAGAATATTCCAACACATGCCTGACTTGGGCCTCAGGTATTCATTCAGTGTCCTAAGCCCAACCTTCACCCACGTTCCCTCATCATACAAAGTGGTGATGTTCACTGATGATTGCACAATATCCAGTTCCAGTCAAAAACCCCCAGATACTGAAGCAGTCCACGACCATTAGCCACAAGTCCTGGCGAACACAGAAGACGATTAGTAGAAAGCACCATTCGCATCACACAGATGTGAAGCAATGATCACCTCCAATAACAGAGACTCTAAACATCTCGTAACTTTCAATAGCATTGCCATCACTGAATCCCCCAGCACCAACATTCTGGGGCTACCATTGACCAGAAACTTAATTGGACCAGCCATATAAATACTGTGGCTATCAAAACAGGTCAGAGACCAGAAATCCTGCAGTGAGTAACTCACCTCTGGATTCCCCAAAGTCTTGTAACTATCTACAAGGCCCCAGTCAGGAGTGTGTTGGAATATTCTCCACTTGCCTGAATGGGTGCAGCTCCAACACTCAAGAAGCTCGACACCATCCAGGAGACAAAGCAGTCCGCTTGATTGGCACCCCATCCACCATCTTCAGCATCCACTCCTTAAGCATCCGTGTGTGCCACCTACAAGATGCACTGCAGCAACTTGCTGCTCTGATAGCACCTTCCAAACCACTTGGAAGGGCAACGCAAGCAGACACAGGGGAACATAGTCAACTGTACGTTCTCCTCCAAGTCACAGACCATCTGCAACTATATCGTCATTCCTTCATTAACACTGGATCAAACTCCTGGAACTTCCTTCCTAACAGCACTGTGGGTGTACCTACACTACATGGACTTTTTAAAAATTATTCATTCATGGGACCTGGGCATCTCTGGCTGGCCAGCATTTATTGCCATCACTAGTTGCCCTTGGAGGGCAGTTGAGAGTCAACCACATTGCTGTGGATCTGGAGTCACATGTAGGCCAGACAAGGATGGCAGATTTCCTTCCCTAAAGGGCATTAGTGAACCAGATGGGTTTTTCGACAATGGTTTCATGGTCATCAGTAGATTCTTAATTCCAGATTTGTTTTATTGAATTCAAATTCCACCAGCTGCCGTGGCGGGATTCGAACCCGGGTCCCCAGAGACATTAGCTGAGTTTCTGGATTAATAGTCTAGTGATTGTACCAGTAGGCCATCGCCTCGCCAAGTTTCAAAAAGGCTATCACATTCTCAAGGGCGATTGGGGATGGACAATAAACATCGTCCTTGCCGGCGAATCCCGCATCCAAAGAATTTTAAAAAATGTTTCCCAACGTGCCAAACAAAGCTCCATTGTTATGGTGTCTGCCGGGTTTATTTACTATCCCAGACGGGGCTGAAGAACAGCAGATAACGCCTCTTAGGAAGTATAATTATGAAACGTATCCTTGTCTCCAATGGCAACCAAGCAGATAACCCTTACGAGTTACATTATTCCGCCCTGACTAGTCACATTCCGCAGATAAAACTTGTAATAGTCCCAGCAGGACTGGCTCTAATCTGTGCAGGCAACTTTCTGTCTCCTTCTTAAGCGGATACCTCTGCAGCTGTTTGATGTGAAATTATAGAGAATTTGCAGCACTGGAACAGACCCTTGGGCCTAACTGGTCGAGCCGGCCTTTATTGTCCACACAAGCCTCCTCCCGCCCCGCTTCACCTCACCTGATCAACATTGCCTCCCATTCCTTTCTCCCTTGTGTGATCATTTAGATTTCCCTCAAATGCATCAATGCTGATTGCATTCCGTGATGGCAAGTTTCAGATTTTAAACCAGCAGCTTCTGCTAATTTGCTGTTGGATTCATGAGCGGCTGCCTCATGTCTGTGGGCCCAAGTTTTGAACTCCCTACATGTGGACGCCAACCCTCTAGGACCCTTTCATCATTTTAAACATCTTCATCAGATCATCACCACCCCCCACCCCCTCACCCCCACCCCCCACCTCCACTCTTTTCTAGAGAAAGGTGTTCCAGCTTGCTCAGTCTTTCTTGACAGAAATAGGCCGGAAATTTTGCTGCCGTGTCCGCCACAGAAATCAGAGCGGGCAAAGGTCGGACCATGGAAAGGGCGGATTTTATGGTTTCGGGACAAGGGGGGGCCGTAAAATCCCACCCATAGTTTCTCGGTTCTGGTATCTCACTGTAAATATTTTTTGCACCTCCCCAGTGCCACTTTCACAGAACGCCTACAGTGTAAAAGAGGCCATTCAGCCCATCGTGTGTGCACTGACTCACTGACAGAGTATCTTACCCAGGGCCTCTTCTGCCTCCCTAGCCCCGTAGCCCTGTGCATTTAGCATGGCCAATCCACCTAGCCCGCACATCTTTGGACTGTGGGAGGAAACCCGGAGGAAACCCATGCAGTCCCGGGGAGAATGTGTAGACTCCACACAGACAGTGACCCAAGTTGGCAATCGGACCCGGGTTCCTGGCGCTGTGAGGCAGCAGTGCTAACCACTGTGCCACCGTGCCACCACCCTATCCCCTTTCACCGATAGGGAAATCAGAACCATAGAACCCACAGAAAATTTACAGCACAGAAGGAGGCTATTCAGCCCATCTTGTCCACGCCAGCCCAAGGACATCCAGGTGCCCTTTCTAATCCCACCTTCCTGCACCCAGCCCATAGCCCTGCAGTTTATAGCACTTAAGGTGCAGATCCAGGTACTTTTTAAAAGAGTCTGGGGTCTCTGCCTTCATCACCAACCCAGGCAGCGAATTCCAGACACCCATCTCCCTCTGCGTAAAAACATTCTTCCTCATGTCCGCTCGAGACCTACTGCCATTTATCTTGAATCTATGTCCCCTGGTTCTAGAATTCTCTACCAAGGAAAACAATTTTATACGGTCCGCTCTTAACCCCTCCCCTCATAGTGTTGCACATTTATATCAAGTCACCCTTCAGCTTTCCTTGTTCCAAAGAAACTAGCCCCAACCTATCCAATCTCTCCTCATAGTGACACTTTTCCAGCCCTCACAACATTCCTGTAAATCTCCTCTGCCCTCTCTCCAAGGCATCCCTAACCGTGCACAGTGTGGGAGCATTGTATTTCCACACGAGACACCCCTAGCTGCTCCTGTCAGTTTGTTGGGCAAGGAAATCCTTTGACCTCATTTCTCACTTGAGGCCCGTCGAGCGTACTCACGAGTTCTCTTCCCACCTGGGGATTGGCTGCTCAAAGTGATTGAGGGTAAAGCTCAGGATTTTACAGAGAAGTGTCATGTCTGCCCTCCTCCCCACCCCCCCCCCGCCGCCCACCCACACTCCCGCCCCCATCACTTATTTTCCACCCCTTTCCAAACTGGCGAGCTTCCCCCAGTAACTTTGATACCTGTTTGGAACCACAGAGCCTAACTTTATTCTCCTGCTTCCGATTGGTTTGAGAAAAGATTCCTGAGCAGTGTTCCCATTGTTCAACATCTGGTCTTGTCAATAAAGGGTTAAGTACCCAGTTTTGATGCATAATTTAAAGCCAATGATACATATATCACCTGTACACAAAACAAAAGGCCTCACATTCATTGAATACTTTGGGTAGATAAGACGCATTTTATTGCTGTCCTCCTCCTCCACCTTCGCCGTGACTCACCGTGATGTCATTTCCCCTGCTCAACTACATCTTCCCGCATTAAATTCCGTTCGCCATTGTTAAACCCTCAAATCAGCTGAGATATTAAACCTAGAACCAACCGCCACTGTTGGCTGGATGTGGACAATTCTGTAAGGATGGGGAGCAGAGAGTTCTTCCAAAATATGGCCAGTGTCCGAGCCAATTCCTGAGCCTCAAGCAAGAGTTAAACAAAACCCAGATTATCTGGTCATTTATCTCATTGCTATTTGCTGAGTGTAAATTGGCTGCCATGTTTCTATGTTGCAACAATGGCTACCTTTCAAAAAGTACTCCACTGAGTGTCAAGCACTCTGGGGCATCCTGAGATTGGGAAGGGCGCTATGGAAATGCAGATTCTTTCTGTTTTCCTTTCTTTAGTGCTATCAATTTGGCCTTCTACACCAGCCAGTTGGCCACAGTGTTCAGTGATAATATGATGAGTACCAAGTCCCAGGGTGACTCTCTAGTGGTGGGCAATTGGCCAACTTCAATGAATCCAAGAAAGCCCACCAACGCCTTTACTTCCTCAGGAGGCTAAGGAAATTTGGCCTGTCAGCTATGACTCTCACCAACTTCTACAGATGCACCATAGAAAGCATTCCTTCTGGTTGTATCACAGCTTAGGTATGGCTCCTGCTCTGCCCAAGACTGCAAGAAACTACAAAGGGTCATGAATGTAGCCCAGTCCATCACGCATCCATGGACTCCATCTACACTTCCCGCTGCTTCGGAAAGGCAGCCAGCATAATCAAGGACGCCACGTACCCCGGACATTCTCTCTTTCACCTTCTTCTGTCGGGAAGAAGATACAAAAGTCTGAGGTCACGTACCAACTGACTCAAGAACAGCTTCTTCCCTGCTGCCATCAGGCTTTTGAATGGACTTACCTTATATTAAGTTGATCTTTCTCCACACCCTAGCTATGACTGTAACATTACATTCTGCACCCTCTCCTTTCCTTCTCTCCTTTGTACTCTATGAACGGTATGCTTTGTCTGTATAGCACGCAGAAACAATACTTTTCATTGTATTCCAATACATGTGACAATAATAAATCAAATCAAATCATTTTCAAATCTGGATGAGAAGAGATGGCAGTTGATGGATTTTGTCCCCTTCCAAACAATGCATGTTAAACATCAGGAACAATTAACTCACTGCTCCATGGGTAAGTAGCTCTGCTCTATGGGTGAGTTCAGTTGGTCATAGCTTGGGCCTCAGAATTGTTTTCAATTCCTGTACACATCTGTGCAAACGCAATTAGATCTGTGTTGACTTACTTCCAGCCATGGTTAGATTGGAGCACCATCCTTGCCCGCACAGGCAGAGGACTGGGCAAAGAATCAGGGGAATGGATTGCAGACAGGGCTGAGTGAAGAACTGGGGACAGCACGGTGGCACAGCGGTTAGCACTGCTGCCTCACAGCACCAGGGACCCGGGTTCAACTCTGGCCTCGGGTGAATGTCTGTGTGGAGTTTGCACGTTCTCCCCGTGTCTGCGTGGGTTTCCTCTGGGTGCTCTGGTTCCCTCCCACACTCCAAAGATGTGTGGGTTAGGTGGATTGGCCATAGTAAATTGTTCCTTAGTGACAGGGGGAATAGCAGAGTAAATAAGTAGAGTTACGGGGATAGGGCCTGAGTGGGATTGTGGTCGGTGCAGACTCGATGGGCCTTCTGGCCTCCTTCTGCACTGTAGGATTCTAAGAGTTTCTTTGAACAAAAACTGGGAAAAGTGATTCAATAAATAACCAGACACAGAACTGGTCAATGGACTGGGAACAGGAAATTGCTTGGGAAGAAAACAGGATGAAAAACTGTGCAAAAGAATGGGGATAGGATTTAAAAAAGGACTGAGTGAAGACAAAATAAAGGCAGAGTTGCAGTTGCATAGTCCATGTCATGACCACAGTATATTCTGACGTGTTTTACAGTCAGTGATGTACTTTGACCTGTCTTCACTGTCGTAATGTAGGAAATTTGAGTCAATATGCACACAGCAAATTCCAGCATACAGCAATGTGATAATGACTAGATAATTTATTTCTGTTCTATTGGTTGATGGCTAAATATTGGTCTGGACATTTGATTTGATTTGATTTTTTATTGTCACGTTTGGGATACAGTGATAAGTGTTGTTTCTTGCACGCTACACAGATAAAAGATACTGTTCATCGGGTACATAGTGAAGAAGGAAAGGAGAGAGTGCAGAATGGAGTGTTACAACATAGCTCGAGTGTAGAGAAAGATCAGCTTAATATAAGGTAGGACCATTCAAAAGCCTGATGGCAGCAGGGAAGAAGCTGTTTTTGAATCGGTTAGTATGTGATCTCAGACTTTTGCATCTTTTTCCCTACGGAAGAAGGTGGAAGAGAGAATGTCCGGGGTGCGTGGGGTCCTTAATTATGCTGGCTGCTTTTCTGAGGCAACGGGAAGTGTAGACAGAGTCAATGGATGGGAGGCTGGTTTGTGAGATGGATTGGATACATTCACGACATTTTGTAGTTCCTTGCGGTTTTGGGCAGAGCAGGAGCCATACCAAGCTGAGATACAACCAGAAGGAATGCTTTCTGTTGCATCTGTAAAAGTTGGTGAGAGTCATAGTGGACATGCCAAATTTCCTCAGCCTCTTGACAAAGTAGTGGCGTTGATGGGCTTTCTTAACTATAGCATAGACATGGAGGGAGCTGGACAGGTTTGGTGATATGGACACCTAGAAATATGAACTTTCAACCATTTGCACTTCATCCTCGCTGATGTAGACAGTGGCATGTTCTCCACTACACTTCCTGAAGTCGACGACTATCACCTTCATTTGGTTGACATTGAGAGAGAGATTATTGTCGTGACGTCCTTGATTAGCTGGCTGCTTTTCCGAGGCAGCAGGAAGCGTAGACAGAGTCAATGGACGGGAGGCTGGTTCGCGTGATGGACTGGGCTTTGTTCACGATCCTTTGTAGTTTCTTGTGGTCTTGGTCAGAGCAGAAACTGTACCAAGTGGTGATACATTGGGGGGTTGTGCCCTGCTTTTCCATTACATGGCACCAAGGAATCTTTCATAACCACCAAAATGGCTGAGAGGGCCACAGTTCAACATCCCATCTAAAAGACAGCACCCTCAACAGTGCAACACTCCCACAACAGTGGGAGCTGTGGGAAGATCAGACTCAATTTTTATGCTCATGTCCTGGAGTGGGAATTAAAACCTGGAACCTTCTGACTCAGATGTTAGAGGTGCTACCGACTGACTCACCAGGACTGGGAAAAGGACTGGGAAAAGACAAGTGGCACCCTTACAATAATGCCCAGGGCATCGCCAAGGCATTTGCCAATTTGTCTGACTTGCCCATGGAAATGTCAAGCAGAGCTTCACCCTCTGCCTTGTGCTGAAGGTATTTTGGAGAAGGTGATTGTGGATGCGCAGACCATGCTGAGTCCAGCCGGTGTGAGATGGTCGCTGCCGTGGATGTAGTGGGTGCACGCTTCGAGGTGGCTCGGCCAAAACTCTCCACAGATCTGGCAGAGAAAGGCTTCACCGCAAGAAGAAAGAAATGCCGTGTGGAATTTGAATTCTCCAACTTTTTTTTCTTTGAACTGGGAACCAAGGAAGTGGGGCGGCACGGTGGCACAGTGGTTAGCATTGCTGCCTCACAGCGCCAGGGACCCAGGTTCAATTCCGGCCTCGGGTGACTGTCTGTGTGGAGTCTGCACGTTCTCCCCGTGTCTGCGTGGGTTTCCCCGGGTGCTCCGGTTTCCTCCAACAGTCCAAAGATGTGCGGTTTAGGTTGATTGGCCATACTAAATTGCCCCTTAGCGTCAGGGGGACTAGCAAGGTAGATATGTGGGGTTATGGGGGTAGGGCCTGGGTGGGATTGTTGTCAGTGCAGACTTGATGGGCTGAATGACCTCCTTCTGCACTGTAGGGATTCTATGATACTATGAAGTGATCCCACCTGTTGGAAAGGAGTGAGGGACAGACATGGGATGAGGAAACTCAATTCGGAGATGGACAGTGTGATAGTGAGAGGCAGCAATTGAACAGTCACCTTTCTCAGGAAGGCAGTGTGGGCAGTGTAGGTTGTTCCTGGATTGGACAGGCAGCTTGAAGTGGCCGGTAGATTAGATTGAGTCAGGGCTCACAGGTTTGGACTGATGGGTGTCCCTTTAATTTGACCTCATTAATTCAAATGGTGCTGGCTGGTCAGAGCAAAGGCTTTGGGCCTGGGATTGATGGCCATGTGTCGACTCTGAAAAAGTGGAACTTTTGATTCCCGTCGTCCTAAAAGGGCTGATAAACTTCCTTATCTGTAACGAGGCTTGGGAATACAGAGAGATCAAACTGAGCTGCAATATAACGTGGATAAATGTGAGGTTATCCACTTTGGTAGCAATAATAGGAAGACAGATTATTTGAATGGGTGTAAATTGAGAGAGGTGGATACTCAGCGAGACTTTGGAGTCCTCGTGCATCAGTCGCTGAAAGTAAGTGCGCAGGTACAGCAGGCAGTAAAGAAGGCAAATGGTATGTTAGCCTTCATAGCGAGAGGATTTGAGTATAGGGATAGAGGTGTTTTGCTGCAGTTGTATAGGGCTTTGGTGAGGCCACACCTGGAGTGTTGTCTGCAGTTTTAGTGTCCTTATCTGAGGAAGGATGTCCTCGCTATAGAGGGAGTACAGCGAAGGTTTACCAGGCTGATTCCTGGGATGGCAGGTCTGTCATATGAAGGGGGACTAAGTCGGTTAGGATTGTATTCATTAGAATTTAGAAGAGTTAGAGGGGATCTCATAGAAACTTATAAAATTCTAACAGGGTTAGACAGGATAGATTCAGAAAGAATGTTCCCAATGGTGGGGGAATCCAGAACTAGGGGTCATAGTTTGAGGATAAGTGGTAAATCTTTTAGAACTGAGGTGAGGAGACATTTCTTCACCCAGAGGGTAGTGAATGTGTGGAATTCACTACCACAGAAAGTACTTGAGGCCAAAACATTGTCTGATTTCAAGAAAAAATTAGATATAGCTCTAGGGGCTAAAGGGTCCAAGGGATCCCTTTGTGGGCGGCACGATAGCACAGTGGTTAACACTGCTACCTCACAGTGCCGGGGACCTGGATTCAATTCCAGCCTCGGGTCACTGTCTGTTTGGAGTTTGCACATTCTCCCCGTGTCTGTGTGGGTTTCCTCCCACAGTTCAAAGTTGTGCGGATTAGATTGATTGGCCGTGCTAAATTGACCCTAGTGTCAGGGGGGATTAGCAGGGTAAATGAGGGTTACAGGAATAGGGCCTGGGTGTGATTATGGTCAGTACATACTTGATGGACTGAATGGCCTCCTTCTGTACTGTAGAGATTCTATCATTCTATGATTCTAGACGGGGGGAAGGCGGAAACAGGAGATCTAATTTGATAAGCAGCCATGATTAGAACAAATGGCGGAGCAGGCTTGAAGGGCCGAGTGGCCTACTCCTGCTCCTAGTTTCTAAGTTTCCATGAAATGTGAAAATCTGTGGCTGACTCACTTGGAGTACTGTGCTCAGTTCTGGTCGCCTCGCTATAGGAAGGATGTGGAAAAGATTGAAAGGGTGCAGAGGAGATTTACAAGGATGTTGCCTGGATTGAGTGGCATGCCTTATGAGGATAGGCTGAGGGAGCTCGGTCTTTTCTCCTTGGAGAGACGAAGGATGAGAGGAGACCTAATAGAGGTGTATAAGATGTTGAGAGGCATAGATCGGGTGGACTCTCAGAGGCTTTTTCCCAGGGTGGAAATGGCTGCTACGAGAGGACACAAGTTTAGGGTGCTGGGGGGTAGGTACAGGGGAGATGTTAGGGGTAAGTTTTTCACACAGAGGGTGGTGGGCGAGTGGAGTCGACTGCCGTCAATGGTGGTGGAGGCAAACTCAATAGGGTCTTTTAAGAGACTCCTGGATGAGTACATGGAGCTTAATAGGATGGAGGGTTATAGGTAGGCCTAGAAGGTAGGGATGTGTTCGGCACAACTTGTGGGCCGAAGGGCCTGTTTGTGCTGTAGTTTTTCTATGTTCTATGTTCTATGACTCCAAGGGCTAGTTTTGTCCTTGGCTCTCGACAGTGACGGGACGAGCTGGAGTGTGAAGCCTTGTGCTTTGGCTAACGGCTGGCACACCTCCCAAAGACTGTGGTCCCATCTGCTGAATCACAACCATTCCTCCTCAGCAGCCTGTATCATCATTCAAAGCTGTAATCAAATAAACGCATTATACCTCAACAGCCCTCTCCCTTCCTTCCCTCTCAGGCTGAAGCTTGAATCATGTGAAGATGATAGATGTGTGCTCTGGAACAATCACTCATTAAAATTTTGTTAACTCTTTTGCATTTGGGAATCTTCAAGTTCCGGTCCCCTAACCGTAACATAAACCAGCAGCTACCTGGAGACCATTCCCCTGATCCGAGGACTAAGCTGTGAGGAAGGATGGGAGAAGCATTGGCTTTTCAGCCTCCTCAGGAGATGACCTCTCGGAGCCCTGATGTGGTCGCTATTGGCAATGGCTCAATGGTTGCCTATATGGTTGCCTCTACTGTTGCCTCACAAGTCAAGGGTTCAAGTCTCACCCCAGGCTAATACTCAATGCAGTACGGAGAGTGTGCTGCACTGTTGGGGGTGCTGTCTTTTGGACGAATGAGAAACCAAGGCCTGTCAGTCCCCTCAGGTAGACATAGAAGGTCCTGGCCCCTAACGTCTGATCTCCAGATGTCCGACGCAAGGAGGATAACCCAAAAACTGGTTGGGGTCCACCTCAATCCTGGAAGTCTCCATCTAGGAATTGCATTTGCCTGGGAAGTTCAAACTTCCAATGGACAATTACCCGGCATTGAGAACTATCTGCTCTCTGATTTAAACCTGAGACTTGGGATGGTTCCAACTATTTACCAGTTAGCTGGAAAAAGGAAGAAGAGTTAAATCCACTTCTAATTCCTAGGTAACTATAATACCGACCCGACCCCATGCTCCCCTCCCCACCCATACCATGACCAAAATCCCCAACTACCTTCCCAACCCTTCTAGAAACTTCCTCCAACCACCTTCAGTAACCCCATCCCCCAACTACCCATCAGACCCACCTCAACCCACTGATCCTCCGACCCACCCGACTGAGCACCCAATCCCACCCCGACATCCACCAAACCATCTTACCCCCACTACCCCAAATCCCATTCCACACACTTAGTCATAGAATCACAGAATCCCTGCAGTGCAAAAGGAGGCCATTCAGCCCATCAAGTCTGCATTGACACGCCTTTTAAAAAAAATCTTACCCAGGCCCTATCCCCATAACCCCACATATTTGTCCCGCTAATTCCCCTAACCCACACACCTTGGAGCAATTTAGCATGGCCAATCCACCTAACCCGCACATCTTTGGGCTGTGGGAGGAAACAGGAGCACCCGGAGGAAACCCACGCAGACACGGGGAGAACGTGCAGACTCTGCACAGACAGTGACCCAAGCCAGGAATTGAACCTGGGTCCCTGGCGCTGTGAGGCAGCAGTGCTAACCACTGTGCCACCATGCCGTCCACAAAGGAACATTGGTTTCACTGGGTTTTGAACTGAGGACCTTCTGTGTGTAAAGCAGACGTGATAACAACTACACTGTGGAACCAGCTGACACACTTACCTTACACACTCACCTTCTCATCCAACTTGATTGGAAAACTTGCAAGAAAGATACTGCCGCAGCGCATTGAGTAAATAGGAGCGGAGTGCCACCCTGACTGAGATTGCCACTTCTTCAAAGATTCTAGCACCACAACTCACCTCCAGAGTGGAATCCCAAAGATTTCCCAAGTCAGCTGAGGGGATCTTTAAGAAACAGTTGACGGCTATCATGGATACTTTGCCATCCCTTCATGGCCCTGCCGTGGCTATGGATGAATCGTCACACGAGGAAAACCCAGCGTTATCCCCTTGCCACATACTCAGGGTGTGATATTCACCCTGTGCCACGGTGCGCAAGGGCAGGAGTGACCCGTTTGCCCTGCACCTGGGCATCTCTAGAGAAAGAAAACACCTGGGAGTGCATTTCACAACTACAGGGTATTGTGTATGACTTTGCAAGCAACAAGGTACTTTTGTAGTAATTTTCCAGTCCCGCTGTGGTGGATTTTTTCGTAGCAGATCCACTCAAATCCCCGTTGAATTTGGCGGGACTGGAAGATCCCACCAGTGGGAGTAGCCAAAAAGTCCGTCGTCGCTGTTGCAATGCAAGAAGTTCAGCGGCCAATTTTCACACAGCAAGATCCCACAAACAGCAAGGTGATAAACAGCCACATTTTCTTTTTTTAAGTGATGTCGGTTGAGGGTTGAATATTGGCCATGATATCGGGGAGAACTCCCCTCCCATCCTCTTGGCCCTTCCCTGAAAGCATGCCACGCGATCTTGAACATCCAGCAGAGGTTGCTCTTAAAGGTCCAGATGGACATTTCAGCATTAGAGTTGGCCCTCCCACAATGCAGCACTGCTTTTCAACACTGGGAAATGTCAGCCCAGCTTCTGTCCCTCTGTCATGGGGCCTGAACACATGACCTTTGACTCTGAAGTGAGTGGGGGCTAAGAGGGAGACAAGGGTGGACAAATCGAGAGGTGAAATGTGCTTCTATTCAGACACCTACAGCTGAGGGCTATGAATCATGAAGAATGTTGGTCCACGGTTCACATTCGGTCAACATATAAAAAGGCTGACTCATTGAAACTCCCCAATCTCGGTATCAGTCACCAAATCCCCAGAGCAATTAATTAGCTTTTGACTAAATATGTACCTTTCGAGGTGGACCGTAAATCCCTGGTATTAGATAGTCCTTGGGAAACATTCATTCAAAAGGTGACGCAGTAGTGTTTCTATCACAGGTTCCTCTGTGAACTGATTCACCACCATTCACAGAGGCTTTACTGCAGGGATGACTTTTGCTCTCACGAGTGTCTGATTGTGCAGCAATAAAAATGAAGTTAAAATGATGCTTTACAAGTTGCTGCCTTTGATGTTTTAATTGTCCCCTGGCCTTTCACAGGCTTCCTTTATTCAATTTCATTAACTCAGCTCAGAGATCAATTTTCTATTCAACGTGACCAGCCCATGACATCCTGTAACCGGGCCCCCTCGGCTTGTAGGTGCTTCCTTGAATTTCCCAGCTAACCCTCCCACCCCCTAACCCCGCACTCCCTTGAAGGAGGTAAGGAACTAACACTGGTGCAACCTCTGTCACCCAACCTAGTATCGCTCGCAAGTAAGCCAAGTTAAGCAGAATTGGCGGCTGTTCAGCCACAGGAGGCATTGCAGCTGTCCTCAATTTATTCCCACTAGATCATAGAATTATAGAATCCCTACAGTGCAGAAGGAGGCCATTCGGCTCATCGAGTCTGCACCGAGCACAATCCCACCCAGGCCCCATCCCCGTAACCCCATGTATTTACCCTGCCATTCCCCTGACACTAAGGGGGAATTTAGCATGGCCAATCAACCCAACTTGCACGTTTTTGGACTGTGGGAGGAAACCGGAGCACCTGAAGGGACGAGGAGAACGCCACACAGTGACCCAAGGCTGGAATTGAACCCGGGTCCCTGGTGCTGTGAGGCTGCAGTGCTAACCACTGTGCCACCATGCCGCCCGTGTTTGATAAATGCACTGGGCAGTGAGCAGGAGTCGAAGCTCTGGCTGATTTGATATCCCTTCTCCCCAGGTCAGGGAGGGTATGGGCAATTGTAGCTCAAAGCGCCCATTTCTAGATTGGATGATTCTGATGCACTCCGAGCTGTTTACTCACATTCTCCCCTCTGTGAACCTGAGCTCACCCAGAATCTTGTCCCTGGATCCTAACTCATCCCAATTCCCATGTACCCATTAACCCTGTGCTGCCGACAGGGGATCTATTTTGACTCCCGGTTAAGCAACACCTCCATTTTAACATTGTCATTTGTGTTCAAATCTCTCCCTCTCTGGCCCTCTCTGAGAGTGGGTGCAGACTCGATGGGCCGAATGGCCTCCTTCTGCATTGTAAGGATTCTATGACTGAAATGCCCCTCCTGATCCCTGTAAACTCCAGATCTGCAGCCCTCCGAGATCCCTGCCCTCTTCCAATTCTCACCTCTTGTATATTCCTACCTTAACCAGGGGATAATTTGTCAATTGGGATTATCTAACATCCTGAGGGGAGGAGTGTGCAGGTAGATTGTTCTATTTTCAGTTAACATGACGTCCACCAGATTAATGAGTTTGAATTTTGATCTCAGGTACACTCCCAAAGTTAGAGTTTGTGGTGAGGCTGTTTGTCACTTGTTGAGGACCAAGGCCTCACTGGAGATCCGGTCTGGGTGTTCAAGTATCTGTCTCCCCGTCACAGGCTCCACTGCAACCCATGGGCTGAAAACTCAGACTCTCACACAATTCTCATTCTCATTTATGCCCTCTCCCTCTCTGTACTTTATAGGCCGAGGGTTAAATTTAAAAAGATGTTGAGAAATCCAAGAGTGAACAAAGTCCCTATTATTACCCTCTGTAAATCAAAGGCCTTTATGCGCGCTGGCTAAAAGCCACCATTAACAATACACACAGTGATTGCTTGCCTTCTCATTACATTGGACTGCGTGAGATAGATAATTGGCATTTATTCACTGAGCCATGCGTTAACATTCCTAATGAGATTTTTTCATTACTTCAGGAGCTGATCACAGGCCTCAGGTAAGAGTCGACAAGAACACAGAATAGAAACAGGAGTGGACAACCAGGCCTGTCAAGCCTGTCCCGCCATTCAATACAATCATGGCTGATCTTTGCAGGCCTCAGTTCCTTTCCTGTGCCGTTTCCCCAGAGCCCTCAATTCCTCGATCTATCAGATATTTATCCACCTCCACTTTAAATACTTTAAAGTGAACCGTCTAGGGTGGAGACGTCCTCAGAAGATCCAGAGAGTACCTTTAAGGTCGAGAATAACCCAATCCCTGAAGTGCGCAGGCAACCAGTGCATAATAGAAGCCCACCAGTTAGTCTCTCCTATTAACTGTTATTATTACTGTGTTGATTTGTGCTTGCCCTTGTATATATGTTTTAATGACTATGTAAAAGACATTGTTTATTTGTTGCTGTGGGACCTGAGAAGTAAAGGGGGAGGGATGCTATATATTTGGCTAGATGTTGTGCTGCCACTTTAAGAGTCTAGTCACATGTTTATTTTGTGACATCATCAGCAGCTTTGCAGGCATTTAGTCAGTCCAGCCCAAGCCTTTGTGCAGTGAACAACTTCTCAATAAACCTGCCTTGTTGACTGCAACCGACCCGTGTGCTGCCACTCCTCTTTCTTCTATCCTCACAAGTGCAACACATACAATGTACAATGTCTTTTTCTATCTGTTCACTGCATGCGGGCGTCGCTGGCTAGGCCATCATTTATTGCCCATCCATAATTGCCCTGGAGAAGGTGGTGGGAGGTGAGGCTTCTTATTGAACTATCCCAGTCCACGTGGTGTAGGTACACCCATAGTGCTGTTAGGGAGGGAGTTCCAGGATTTTGATCCAGAGACAGTGAAGGGATTTGATTTGATTTATTATTGTCGCGTGTATTAGTATAGAGTGAAAAGTATTGTTTCTTGCGCGCTATACAGACAAAGCATACCATTCATAGAGAAGGAAAGGAGAGGTGCAGAATGTAGTGTTACAGTCGTTGCTCGGGTGTAGAGAAAGTTCGACTTAATATAAGGTAGGTCCATTCAAAAGTCTGACAGCAGCAGGGAAGAAACTGTTCTTGAGTCGGTTGATCCGTGACCTCAGACTTTTGTATCTTTTTCCCGATGGCAGAAGGTGGAAGAGAGAATGTCCGGGGTGCATGGGGTCATTAATTATGCTGGCTGCTTTTCCGAGGCAGCGGGAAGTGTAGACAGAGTCAATGGATGGGAGGCTGGTTGGATGGGAGGATGGTGAATGTGCGCTGAGGACCTCAGCACCACCTTGCTCAACTACCTCACCGTCTCTGAACTGACAGAATGCTCGGCCGATAAGCAGAGATCTCCTCCAACTAAACACTGGAAAGACCATAGCCGCCCCCAACCCAACCCCCAACCCAAGATACTCAGGCTGATCATATCTGGAATGTAGCAGCCGGGTATGGACCAGGGAGGTCTCACTCTCAACCCCTGACCTCTGCTGAGTGAGGCAATCTCAGATACAGCGGTTTCCCTGGGCTGGTGAGGGAGAATGGGCCACCCTCTTGGCCACTTCCCCTCCACACCCCCGCCCCATGGCCACTTCCCCTCCCCCCATGACCGACTTCCCCTCCCCCTTGTCGCCACTTCCCCTCCCTATCTCATGGCCATGTCCCCTCCTCCCCCATGATCACTACCCCACCCCCACATGGCTGCTTCCCCTCTCCCCCCCGGTGGGCTACTTCCCCATCTGCCCAAATAGCCGCTGCCTACCTCACTCCATCGGCAGCTCCCCCCCCTCACACCACCGGCAGCTCCACCCCACCCCCCCGCCACCCCCCCCCCCCCCCCCGCCCGCCGCCCACACCACCGGCAGCTCCCCCCCACCCCCTCACTCCACCAGCAGCTCCCCCCCCCCGCCCGCCCGCCGCCCACACCACCGGCAGCTCCCCCCCACCCCCTCACTCCACCAGCAGCTCCCCCCCCCTCACCCTCACCTAGAACTTTGAGGACTCACTATCCCGCTGTTTCCAGCTTGTCCAATCAGAAGTTGGCTTCTCACTGCACCGTCAGGCCATTGGCTCGCGAGCAGCTTCGAAGCATTTTTCAGGTTTTATTTATCCACCGGCCTGCCCGGGGGGGGTCACCGGATGTTTCCAATGTAACTCCAGGGTTCGGCTGTACCCAGTCAGGGGAACCCTGTGTTAGAGTCTTCAATTCCCAGCCTGGTGGGATTTGAACTCGTGTCAATGGATGTTATCTATCTTGACTTCCAAAAGGCCTTTGACAAGGTGCCTCACGGGAGACTGCTGAGTAAAATAAGGGCCCATGGTATTCGAGGCAAGGTACTAACATGGATTGACGATTGGCTGTCAGACAGAAGGCAGAGAGTTGGGATAAAAGGTTCTTTCTCAGAATGGCAACCGGTGACAAGTGGTGTCCCGCAGGGTTCAGTGTTGGGGCCACAGCTGTTCTCTTTATATATTAACGATCTAGATGACGGGACTGGGAGCATTCTGGCCAAGTTTGCCGATGATACAAAGATAGGTGGAGGGGCAGGTAGTATTGAGGAGGTGGGGAGGCTGCAGAAAGATTTAGACAGTTTAGGAGAGTGGTCCAAGAAGTGGCTGATGAAATTCAACGTGGGCAAGTGCGAGGTCGTACACTTTGGAAAAAAGAATAGAGGCATGGACTATTTTCTAAACG
Organism: Mustelus asterias; assembly: GCF_964213995.1. NCBI lineage: Eukaryota > Metazoa > Chordata > Chondrichthyes > Carcharhiniformes > Triakidae > Mustelus > Mustelus asterias. The sequence goes on from NC_135818.1 coordinate 20,710,901, forward strand.
GTGACAAAATTCATAATGCTAAAGTGCAAAGGGACTTGGGAGTCCTAGTCCAGGATTCTCTAAAGGTAAACTTGCAGGTTGAGTCCGTAATTAAGAAAGCAAATGTAATGTTGTCATTTATCTCAAGAGGCTTGGAATACAAAAGCAGGGATGTACTTCTGAGGCTTTATAAAGCACTGGTTAGGCCCCATTTGGAGTACTGTGAGCAATTTTGGGCCCCACACCTCAGGAAGGACATACTGGCACTGGAGCGGGTCCAGCGGAGATTCACACGGATGATCCCAGGAATGGTAGGCCTGACATACGATGAACGTCTGAGGATCGTGGGATTATATTCATTGGAGTTTAGGAGGTTGAGGGGAGATCTGATAGAAACTTACAAGATAATGAACGGCTTAGATAGGATGGACGTAGGGAAGTTGTTTCCATTAACAGGGGAGACTAGGACGCGGGGGCACAGCCTTAGAATAAAAGGGAGTCACTTTAGAACAGAGATGAGGAGAAATTTCTTCAGCCAGAGAGTGGTGGGTCTGTGGAATTCATTGCCACAGAGGGCTGTGGAGGCCGAGACGTTGAGCGTCTTCAAGACAGAAATTGATAAATTCTTGATTTCTCGAGGAATTAAGGGCTATGGGGAGAGAGCGGGTAAATGGAGTTGAAATCAACCATGATTGAATGGTGGAGTGGACTCGATGGGCCGAATGGCCTTACTTCCGCTCCTATGTCTTATGGTCTTATGGTCTTATGGTGTCTCTGGAGGATGAACCCAGGACTCTGGATTAAGACTCCGGTAACATGATCACCATGGTGTCATCCCCTCAAATGGCCAACAGTTGCATTGGGAAAGGGCAGGGTGAAGGAGCAGAGACCCATCCCTCACTCCATCACGGTATCTGCTGTAGGATTTCAGTAAATTCGGCATATCCACCACAACTCTCACCAATTTTTACAGATGCACCATCGAAAGCATTCTTTCTGCTTGTATCACAGTTTGGTCTGGCTCCTGCTCTGCCCAAGACCGCAAGAAACTGCAAAGGGTTGTGAACGAAGCCCAGTCCATCACACAAACCAGCCTCCCAAGCATTGACTCTGTCTACACTTCTCACTGCCTCGGCAAAGCAGCCAGCATAATCAAGGACCCCACGCACCCTGGACATTCTCTCTTCCACCTTCTTCTGTCAGGAAAAAGATACAAAAGTCTGAGATCACATACCAACTGACTCAGGAACAGCTTCTTCCCTGCTACCTTCAGACTTTTGAATGGCCCTACCTCATATTAAGTTGAACTTTCTCTGCACCCTAGCTATGACTGTAACACTACATTCTGCACTCTCTCTTTTCCTTCTCTATGAACAGTATGCTTTGTCTGTATAGCGCGCAAGAAACAATACTTTTCACTCTATACTAATACACGCGACAATAATAAACCAAATCAAATCATCTCTGGAGTAGACGGCTGGGAAACATAAGAAGGAACATACATTAAAATAAGACTTTGCACAACCTTAGGATATCCCAAAGGATTTCTCAGCCAATGAAATGTTTTTGAGGTACTGTCAGTGATGTAATGTGGAAAACTAACTCACACACGCAGCAAGCAATGAGATTATGTACAGCCGATCTCTTTGTTGGAACATTCGCCAACAGATCTCCTCTTCTTCCAATGTGGCCACAGGATTTTTTTATGTCCAGCTGTGAGGGCAGACAGCTTCTCAGTTTAACATCTCATCTGCAAGATAGTACCTCTGACACTGCAGCACTCTCTCAATATTATACCCAAGTGTTAGCCTAGAGTGTGTGCTCAGGTCTCTGGTGTGGGATTTGGACGTTTTGAATGGGAGGCAAGTGCTCTCTCTCTGAGCCACATCCGACACCTGATTATGATTATATTTCACATGTATTTTAGCGTGACATTGGCAGTAGCAGAATGGGAGGAAGTCCAGAGAAGCTGCAGCACGATTTACCTCTCTGTCCCACAGAGCGCATACTTGTCAACATTTCACCTTCTCCTGGTCTGCCGCTCGCTGGAACTCTCCAGTAATGGTTGATGTCTATCTTTGCCCATCTCAGCACCCAGTGTTCCCATTTAAAATACCCTCTGGATGTACAAGCACTTCCAACCTGGGAAGTATATTTGAATTGTTCTAATGAAGGAAAGCTCCAAATGTTAAACACGAAGCAATGGAAGTGAATCTAACTTACCTCTGCCTCCTTCTTTAGCTGTATTCTGAGTGCGGCCCTATGAAACATCGAGTTGACCGTTGTCCATGCGCAGGGTCGATACATTCCAACAGGCAGAGTAAAGATACCACCTCCTTTTAGATTACCAAATTAACTGGGGCACTGGGACATTCCAACTCAGCATTAGGAGGAGAGAGATTTATGGGCCATTTAGTTACAGCTATGCTTTGGAGAGGGAAAGGTGAACAACTGGGAGTCAACTTAAGGCTTTGGGCCTACCTAGGCCCGATTCAGTTGCCCGACAATGGAAAGAGGTTGGCCTTTTTTATTTTATATACATAAGTCCCATCTTTCATTTTATTTAAATAATTCACCCAAATACATTACAATCCAGATACATTGTAAATTACAATCCAAATACATTATAATTTCACGATGATAAATTATTAAAACATCAGTCAACAGCAAAAATGCCATCCTTTATACCAGAGCAAACAACCTCCCTTCCAATGAAAATGGAGTCTATTGTAAGTTATGTCACCTCCGGGGTTTTGCAGTCCAGGGTTTTGCTGGTCAGTTTGCTGTTCAGGTGTCGCCTCTCGGACACATGAGTCCCAACTGGAACAGCAGTTCCCATACAAGGAGGGCAGCACGGTGGCACAGTGGTTGGCACTGCTGCCTCACGGCGCCAGGGACCAGAGTTCAATTCCCGGCTCGGGTCACTGTCTGTGTGGAGTTTGCCCGTTCTCCCCGTGTCTGCGTGGGTTTCCTCCGGGTGCTCCGGTTTCCTCTCACAGTCCAAAGATGTGCGGGTTAGGTTGATTGGCCAGGTTAAATTACACTTAGTGTCAGGGGGACTAGCTAGGGTGAACAGGTGTTATGGGGTTAGAACCTAGGTGGGATTGTGGTCGGTGCAGACTCGATGGGCTGAATGGCCTCCTTCTGCACTGTAGGGATACTATGATTCTAAGTCGAATCTGGGGCCTTAATACTCCTGGTTTGTGTCACAAGCCTGTGGTGACAGGGCCTCATGGTTCAGTGCAGCCCTCCCCTTTATTACTTAATTCGATAACAAGTATTGCTTCTGGGCTGCTCAATTATGACAGCTTCCACATGAGTTGCTGGATTCCTCCAGTGAGATCCTGTAACTCTCAGTGTTCATCTCTGTGTCTCGATGCTCCATTGAGTTGATGTTAAAGCTGAAGGGAATCGGCAGGGCAAGGGCCTAGCCGTTTACAGAGAGAGGCAGCCTTCACACACATGATTGGGGTCAGCGTGCGGAGAGATTTCTTTCCAGAGCCCTCGTCCAAAGGATTTCACTATTCTTTTCCATTCTGATTCCTTCCAGATGGACCCAGCTGCCTTTACTCATTAGAAGCGTGTCTCTTTACTGATAATCTGGGTGACAGTACAATTAAAAACAGTCAATACGAGAGCTAGAATTGAGGTCAAGAACTTTCTATCATGTGGACTAATAATGAGAACAGAGACCACTCCATCTGACGAAGGAGCATTGCTCCGAAAGCTTATGGTATTTGCTACCAAATAAACCTGTTGGACTTTAACCTGGTGTTGTGAGACTTCTTACTGGACTAATTTCAGGGCAGTGCTTTAGCACAATAACTGTGAGCTATACCAATCCTTGCTAATAGTGACCAATATAAGGCTGTGATAGGCCTCACCCAGCCTATTGCTAAATCAAGGTATTGACTTCCTGTGGAACAGTGAGTCCATCTGATGTGCACAGAATTGTGCAATTATTTTGTACACAGCAAGATTCCATAGCAACTCCCAAACCTGCAACTTCCTCCCTCTAGAAGCACAAGGCAGCAGGTTTTTTTGTATTCATTCATGGGACATGGGCATCACTGGCTGGCCATGCCTAGTTGCCCGAGGGCAGTTGAGGGTCAACCACGTTGCTGTGGCTCTGGAGTCACATGTAGGCCAGACCGGGTAAGGACGGCAGATTTCCTTCCCTCAAGGACATTACTGAACCAGATGGGTTTTTGCAACAATCAACAATGGTTTCATGGTTATCAATAGATTCTTAATTCCAGATTATTTTTTACTGAATGCAAATTCTACCATCTGCCATGGCGGGATTCGAACTTGGGTCCCCAGTACATTAACTGGGTTTTTGCATTAATAGTCCAGCGATAATACCATTAGGCCATCGCCTCCCCTTCTGCCTCCCCACACCTCTCCTTGAGGTCCTTTAAACCGATCTCTTGGACCAAGCTTTTAATCAGCCTTCCTAACATTAACTGCTTGGGCTCAGTGCCAGTGAGAGGCACTTCATGCATGAGAACAGCATCATCTCCAAGTTCCCCTCCAGACCGTACGCCATCTTATGTTGGATATCTATCATCATCCGTCTTTGTCATCCTTACCACTGGTGGGCATGACGCCATAAGAGCTGCATTGGTTCAAGTAGGCAACTTGGCACAGAGATACAATAAATACCAGCCTTGCCGGTAAGAAGTCTCACAACTCCAGGATAAAGTCCAACTGGCTGATTTAGAATCATGAGCTTTCAGAGCGTTGCTCCTTCATCAGGTCAGTGAGCCCACTCACCTGATGAAGGAGCAGCACTCCGAAAGCTTGTGCTGCCAAATAAACCTGTTGGAATTTAACGTGGTGTTCTGAGACTTCCTACTGTGCCCACCCCGGTCCAACGCCGGCATCTCCACATCAAACCTTGCCAGTGACACCCATGATCCCAGGAATACGGTTCAAAATGCATAGGGGTTTATTCGTCCTGGAAACCTCACAAGTAGCATCCAAAAACTTAATGCCTGGGGTGGAAAATTCAAGCAAGATCACCCCGGGGGATCTTTATTGGAGGAGGAATGGTTGCGGGAAACAGCTGCTCCTCCAATCATAGATCCTCTCTCTTCCACGTTGCTGCTCCAGCTCCTCCAATCACAGGCCACTTCCCTCCCCATTTTATTTTTTCAGATCTTGTCCTTTGACCTTGCAGGGGTGTCCGGTTTGCCTGAGCAACAGCACGGCCTCAATACTGGGCTGGGCCGGGCCCTGGTCTGTGCAGCTTGTTGAGCTCCCTGTTGTTGCAGGTGTCAGGGGGGTTCTTATCCTAGGCAGGCTCCAGAATCTCGATAGCAGTCAGCTAGGCCTGGCCTCTGGTCTCGACAGCAGTCAGCATGGTCACCTTTATGCACTGGGCAGTAATCAGTGGTGAAGCCTACAGGCCACGGGAGACCGGCTCTGGAGGAGTGGATATTGACTTAGGCCTGAGCCTACCCCAACTGCCGAGGCTGCTATCTCTCAGGAGAAGACATCTCAGGTTCTCTCTGTCTTGTGCTTCTTACCCGACTGACAATGGCTCACTAACCCCTGGCTCCAGGGCCCTGGGAGAACCACCTAGAACTCTGTATGGGCCCGGTTTGAACTGGGGCAGATTTGCATCCCTGTGGGGCGGGGGGTGGGGGGGGGGGGGTGTGTGGGGGGGGTGGGGGGGGGTGGGGGGGGGAGGGAGGGGGGGTGGGGGTGGAATAGGAGAGGATTATCTCGTGATTCTATTTTATTAAATTCTGTTCGGTAACTTTGATCTTATTTTTCTAACAAGGTGTCATTGAGTTGCAAGGATATTATTTATCCTGCACAGTGAGGAAACACTAAGTTATCAGTGAGGCTCAGTTGGCTTACAACTGAAATTCTTGATTAGATTACAACATTGAATCACATTCCTGAGCTTGAATTTTTCCCTGTAGATTTGCAGTGTGTTTTTTTTCTCCAGACCTGGTCCATTCTATCAAACAGTTGGAATTTGAGATGCACCTGTTCTTAATTTCTTTATTATTGTAAATTGGAAATTGTATTTAAAATCCAAATTTGAGAAAAAAATACTGAGGAACTAAGAAAGAATAGTGTCCTGAGATCTGCAAGTAAAGGTGAAAAAGGAACACCTCTCCCCCCCCAAAAAAAACTAAAAGTAGTCCTCGGAAAAATATCAAGACCCCTCAAAAAAAATAATTATTTTGATTTGACAAAGCAAACAATGAGGACCTGTTAGTGAGGTATGTGACCCAGTCACACAGCAAGAATCCATTGCTCTTCTTCAATACAGTCTCATCAGATCCCCAAAGCTCACCCGTGCCCGCAGACAACAGCTCATCCAAAGGGCGGCATCTCTGACAATGCTGCACTCCCTCCGTGGGACATAAGAGTCTCGGTTAAGACTTTCACGCCCAAAATACCACTGGCAGCGGGTGTGTACCAATACCTGGCCTTGCCAGAGTTCATCAGGTCAGTGAGAGGTCATCTCATCGTCATGGGGCAGAGTTCATCAGGTCAATGAGAGGGCATCTCATCGTTAAAGGGGCAGAGTTCGCCAGGTCAGTTAGAGGGCATCTCATTGTTAAGGGGCAGAGTTCATCAAGTTAGTCAGAGGGCATCTCATTGTTAAGGGGCAGATGGGCAGTAGCACCAACCGTAGCACTGATTTGCTTTGTACCAGCGGTAATTTAGCTACCTGTGATGGAGGGTGTACGGGGAAGGAAGTTACCTCAGGCCTCCTTCTCCCTGACCCTGGCATTGCCATGGAACACGGTAAGAAGTCTCACAACACCAGGTTAAAGTCCAACAGGTTTATTTGGTAGCAAATACCATAAGCTTTCGGAGCACTGCTCCTTCGTTAGATGGAGTGGAAATGTGCTCTCAAACAGTGCAAACAGACCACATCATGATTGCCATGGAAGCAATCTCTTCAATTCAAGCAGCATGAGGGAGGGGTTGCAAATTTACTGTCACCCATTTTCAGCAATGAGCCAGATTGAATTTCAGGCCCTCACAGGAATGGCCGCCTGATCAAGCCTCATGGATCAGTTCCTCATTAAAAATTCCCACCTTCAGGACAAGTGGAGGAAATCAGAAGGGCGGCATTCCACAAATTTAAAATTCTAAATAGCGAAGGAGGTGCACAAAGCCAAAAAAAATTGGAAGTCTGCTCAGCAACTTTCTTTCTGCTTGTGGCTCGGCGGAAAGGAGATGTTATCGTGGCTGAGGAGAGGCCACTAATTGGCCAATATGATCCATTACTCCGACCTTTGAACTCTTGAAATACAGGAAAATCTTGCTGCTCACCAGGGGCCAAATAAACAAGAAATTCCTCCTGGAAGGGGGGGAAAAAAACCTGGCTAACCCTCTCCCTTTGCTTCAGTAACCAGCTGTGGAGAATGATATGTTTCTCTAAGGGGTCGCGTTACAGGAGTTCACATCTGTTTGCCTCCGAATGCTGCATGGACGAGAAAAAATATTGAAGCTCCTTTGCCTTAGGGTGTTTATATTGAAGGCTGCAAAAAGCTCCGATCTCAACAGGTTAACTCACTGCAGCCAAGCTGACTGGAACATTGCCCTGTGCTAAACCAGCCGGGTTGTAAGCTCTTACCATCCTGACAGCGCCTGCACGCTCACGGACCTGCGCACTAAAAACTAAACAAGAAGACAGGCTTGCATTTATATAGCACCTCTCATGACCACCAGATGCCCAAAAGTGTTTACAGCCAATTAAGAACCTTTGATTTGATTTATTATTATTACGTGGATACTGTGTAAAGTATTGTTTCTTGCGCATTATACAGACAAAGCATACCGTTTCATAGAGTACATAGGGGGGAAGGAAAGGAGAGGGTGCAGAATGTAATGTTACTGTCATAGCTAGGGTGTAGAGAAAGATCGACTTACTATAAGAGATTGGAATAGAGCATTGATAGAAAGTTTATAAGAGTTGCAGTTTTAAAAGCATGGAACAAGAATAAAAGATAGATTTAGAGGGTACACTGGAGCCAGCTCGCAAGAAGCCACCACATCCGGCACCATTTTGAAGTGTAACTTTTATTGTAATGTAGCCAACTCCCTACAAGCAATGTAAGAATGGGCAGGCAGTCTCTTGTTGTGATAAATATTGGCCAGGACAATGGGGATAATTCCTCTGCTCTCCTTCAAACAAGCGCCATTGTCAGGGCCTGAATTTCATGTCACATCTGAAAGACAGCAGCTCTGACAGTGTCGCACTCCTTCAGCGGTGCCCAGGAGCCTTGATTTTTGTGCTTACTTCCTGGTGTGGGATTTGGACCCTCAGAACCTTCAGAGGTGAGAGTGCCACCAACAGGACTCAGGGAGTGGGGAAATGGTTCAATGATACAAAAAACACACAGAGAAGCAGAGTGAATGTTTCGAGTCTGCCTGACTTCTTCAGAGACCTTCTTCAAGGTTCAAGGGTCACTGGTTTGGTGAGTGGCCATTGATTGGTTCAGGAAGTGACGAGGGGGTAAGGGACCATCGATCTCTATTCAGGGAATGAGGGGAGAAGGAAGTGATCATTGATCTCTATTCGGGGAGTAGGAGGTGGTTGAATTTCCGTTTAGATGACCATGCAGAAGGAGGCAATAAAAAAAAAATTGGACTGGTGGGAAACTCATGACTGCTTTTGGCAGAAGGGGGAAGTGTTAAATGCTGTGCTTTGAGTCGACATACTGAGTCATTTAGAATTCTTGCTGACTTTGACCATAATTGTTATGCTATCGGCTCGTTTCCTCTCACTTAACTTGGAAAGGAGAATCTTGTTTTTCAATTTGTCTCCTTCATGCAAGGTGAAACGGAGTTCAGGAAGTGTTAAATATAGCAGGGAGTCTCAATGGGCTGTGTTCAGGGATATGTTTTCCAGCTCGGACCTTGCTGCTCTGTCTCTGCAGCTGATTTGCAACAGGGGACGTGAGCAGAATTGTGCATCAACCCCAGTAAAGCCCCTGCTCCAGGGAGAGGCAGGACGTGCTGCCTCAGGGAGAGGGAGGCTGTGCTGCCTCAGGGAGAGGGAGGCTGTGCTGCCTCAGGGAGAGGGAGGCTGTGCTGCCTCAGGGAGAGGGAGGCTGTGCTGCCTCAGGGAGAGGCAGGCCGTGCTGCCTCAGGGAGAGGGAGGCCGTGCTGCCTCAGGGAGAGGGAGGCTGTGCTGCCTCAGGGAGAGGGAGGCCGTGCTGCTCCGGGGAGAGGCAGGCCGTGCTGCCTCAGGGAGAGGCAGGCCGTGCTGCTCCAGGGAGGGGCAGGCTGTGCTGCTCCGGGGAGAGGGAGGCCGTGCTGCCCCAGGGAGAGGCAGGCCCTGCTGCTCCAGGGAGAGGCAAGCCGTGCTGCCTCAGGGAGAGGCAGGCCCTGCTGCTCCAGGGAGAGGGAGGCCGTGCTGCCTCAGGGAGAGGCAGGCCGTGCTGCCTCAGGGAGAGGCAGGCCCTGCTGCTCCAGGGAGAGGCAGGCCGTGCTGCCTCAGGGAGAGGCAGGCCGTGCTGCTCCGGGGAGAGGCAGGCCGTGCTGCCTCAGGGAGAGGCAGGCAGTGCTGCCTCAGGGAGAGGCAGGCCGTGCTGCCTCAGGGAGAGGCAGGTTGTACTGCCTCAGGGAGAGGCAGGCCGTGCTGCCTCAGGGAGAGGCAGGCCCTGCTGCCTCAGGGAGAGGCAGGCCGTGCTGCTCCGGGGAGAGGCAGGCTGTGCTGCCTCAGGGAGAGGCAGGCCGTGCTGCTCCGGGGAGAGGCAGGCTGTGCTGCCTCAGGGAGAGGGAGGCCGTGCTGCCTCAGGGAGAGGGAGGCCGTGCTGCCTCAGGGAGAGGCAGGCCGTGCTGCTCCAGGGAGAGGGAGGCTGTGCTGCCTCAGGGAGAGGCAGGCCGTGCTGCCTCAGGGAGAGGGAGGCCGTGCTGCCTCAGGGAGAGGCAGGCCGTGCTGCTCCGGGGAGAGGCAGGCCGTGCTGCCTCAGGGAGAGGCAGGCTGTGCTGCCTCAGGGAGAGGGAGGCTGTGCTGCCTCAGGGAGAGGGAGGCTGTGCTGCCTCAGGGAGAGGCAGGCCGTGCTGCTCCGGGGAGAGGCAGGCCGTGCTGCCTCAGGGAGAGGCAGGCCGTGCTGCTCCAGGGAGGGGCAGGCTGTGCTGCTCCGGGGAGAGGGAGGCCGTGCTGCCCCAGGGAGAGGCAGGCCCTGCTGCTCCAGGGAGAGGCAAGCCGTGCTGCCTCAGGGAGAGGCAGGCCCTGCTGCTCCAGGGAGAGGGAGGCCGTGCTGCCTCAGGGAGAGGCAGGCCGTGCTGCCTCAGGGAGAGGCAGGCCCTGCTGCTCCAGGGAGAGGCAGGCCGTGCTGCCTCAGGGAGAGGCAGGCCGTGCTGCTCCGGGGAGAGGCAGGCCGTGCTGCCTCAGGGAGAGGCAGGCTGTGCTGCCTCAGGGAGAGGCAGGCCGTGCTGCCTCAGGGAGAGGGAGGCCGTGCTGCCTCAGGGAGAGGCAGGCCGTGCTGCTCCAGGGAGAGGGAGGCTGTGCTGCCTCAGGGAGAGGCAGGCCGTGCTGCCTCAGGGAGAGGGAGGCCGTGCTGCCTCAGGGAGAGGCAGGCCGTGCTGCTCCGGGGAGAGGCAGGCCGTGCTGCCTCAGGGAGAGGCAGGCCGTGCTGCCTCAGGGAGAGGGAGGCTGTGCTGCCTCAGGGAGAGGGAGGCTGTGCTGCCTCAGGGAGAGGGAGGCTGTGCTGCCTCAGGGAGAGGGAGGCCGTGCTGCCTCAGGGAGAGGGAGGCTGTGCTGCCTCAGGGAGAGGGAGGCCGTGCTGCTCCGGGGAGAGGCAGGCCGTGCTGCCTCAGGGAGAGGCAGGCCGTGCTGCTCCAGGGAGGGGCAGGCTGTGCTGCTCCGGGGAGAGGGAGGCCGTGCTGCCCCAGGGAGAGGCAGGCCCTGCTGCTCCAGGGAGAGGCAAGCCGTGCTGCCTCAGGGAGAGGCAGGCCCTGCTGCTCCAGGGAGAGGGAGGCCGTGCTGCCTCAGGGAGAGGCAGGCCGTGCTGCCTCAGGGAGAGGCAGGCCCTGCTGCTCCAGGGAGAGGCAGGCCGTGCTGCCTCAGGGAGAGGCAGGCCGTGCTGCTCCGGGGAGAGGCAGGCCGTGCTGCCTCAGGGAGAGGCAGGCTGTGCTGCCTCAGGGAGAGGCAGGCCGTGCTGCCTCAGGGAGAGGCAGGTTGTACTGCCTCAGGGAGAGGCAGGCCGTGCTGCCTCAGGGAGAGGCAGGCCCTGCTGCCTCAGGGAGAGGCAGGCCGTGCTGCTCCGGGGAGAGGCAGGCTGTGCTGCCTCAGGGAGAGGCAGGCCGTGCTGCTCCGGGGAGAGGCAGGCTGTGCTGCCTCAGGGAGAGGGAGGCCGTGCTGCTCCGGGGAGAGGCAGGCTGTGCTGCCTCAGGGAGAGGGAGGCCGTGCTGCCTCAGGGAGAGGGAGGCCGTGCTGCCTCAGGGAGAGGCAGGCCGTGCTGCTCCAGGGAGAGGGAGGCTGTGCTGCCTCAGGGAGAGGCAGGCCGTGCTGCTCCAGGGAGAGGGAGGCCGTGCTGCCTCAGGGAGAGGGAGGCCGTGCTGCCTCAGGGAGAGGCAGGCCGTGCTGCTCCGGGGAGAGGCAGGCCGTGCTGCCTCAGGGAGAGGCAGGCTGTGCTGCCTCAGGGAGAGGGAGGCCGTGCTGCCTCAGGGAGAGGGAGGCCGTGCTGCCTCAGGGAGAGGCAGGCTGTGCTGCCTCAGGGAGAGGCAGGCTGTGCTGCCTCAGGGAGAGGGAGGCCGTGCTGCCTCAGGGAGAGGGAGGCCCTGCTGCCTCAGGGAGAGGCAGGCCGTGCTGCCTCAGGGAGAGGCAGGCCCTGCTGCCTCAGGGAGAGGCAGGCCGTGCTGCTCCAGGGAGGGGCAGGCCGTGCTGCCTCAGGGAGAGGGAGGCCGTGCTGCTCCGGGGAGAGGCAGGCCGTGCTGCCTCAGGGAGAGGCAGGCTGTGCTGCCTCAGGGAGAGGCAGGCCGTGCTGCCTCAGGGAGAGGCAGGCCCTGCTGCCTCAGGGAGAGGCAGGCCGTGCTGCTCCGGGGAGAGGCAGGCCGTGCTGCCTCAGGGAGAGGCAGGCTGTGCTGCCTCAGGGAGAGGGAGGCCGTGCTGCCTCAGGGAGAGGCAGGCCGTGCTGCCTCAGGGAGAGGCAGGCTGTGCTGCCTCAGGGAGAGTCAGGCTGTGCTGCCTCAGGGAGAGGCAGGCCGTGCTGCCTCAGGGAGAGGGAGGCCGTGCTGCCTCAGGGAGAGGCAGGCCGTGCTGCTCCGGGGAGAGGCAGGCCATGCTGCCTCAGGAAGAGGCAGGCTGTGCTGCCTCAGGGAGAGGCAGGCCGTGCTGCTCCGGGGAGAGGGAGGCTGTGCTGCTCCGGGGAGAGGGAGGCCGTGCTGCCTCAGGGAGAGGCAGGCTGTGCTGCCTCAGGGAGAGGCAGGCTGTGCTGCCTCAGGGAGAGGCAGGCTGTGCTGCTCCGGGGAGAGGGAGGCTGTGCTGCCTCAGGGAGAGGCAGGCTGTGCTGCTCCGGGGAGAGGGAGGCCGTGCTGCCTCAGGGAGAGGCAGGCTGTGCTGCTCCGGGGAGAGGGAGGCCGTGCTGCCTCAGGGAGAGGCAGGCTGTGCTGCCTCAGGGAGAGGCAGGTTGTGCTGCCTCAGGGAGAGGCAGGCCATGCTGCCTCAGGGAGAGGGAGGTTGTGCTGCCTCAGGGAGAGGCAGGTTGTGCTGCCTCAGGGAGAGGCAGGCTGTGCTGCCTCAGGGAGAGGCAGGTTGTGCTGCCTCAGGGAGAGGCAGGCCGTGCTGCTCTGGGGAGAGGCAGGCCGTGCTGCCTCAGGGAGAGGGAGGCCGTGCTGCTCCAGGGAGAGGCAGGCCGTGCTGCCTCAGGGAGAGGCAGGCTGTGCTGCCTCAGGGAGAGGGAGGCCGTGCTGCCTCAGGGAGAGGGAGGCTGTGCTGCTCCAGGGAGAGGCAGGCCGTGCTGCTCCAGGGAGAGGCAGGCCCTGCTGCCTCAGGGAGAGGCAGGCTGTGCTGCCTCAGGGAGAGGCAGGCCGTGCTGCCTCAGGGAGAGGGAGGCTGTGCTGCCTCAGGGAGAGGCAGGCCGTGCTGCCTCAGGGAGAGGGAGGCCGTGCTGCTCCGGGGAGAGGGAGGCTGTGCTGCCTCAGGGAGAGGGAGGCTGTGCTGCTCCGGGGAGAGGGAGGCTGTGCTGCCTCAGGGAGAGGGAGGCTGTGCTGCCTCAGGGAGAGGCAGGCCGTGCTGCTCCGGGGAGAGGGAGGCTGTGCTGCCTCAGGGAGAGGGAGGCTGTGCTGCCTCAGGGAGAGGCAGGCCGTGCTGCTCCGGGGAGAGGGAGGCTGTGCTGCCTCAGGGAGAGGCAGGCCGTGCTGCCTCAGGGAGAGGGAGGCTGTGCTGCCTCAGGGAGAGGCAGGCCGTGCTGCTCCGGGGAGAGGGAGGCTGTGCTGCCTCAGGGAGAGGCAGGCCGTGCTGCCTCAGGGAGAGGGAGGCCGTGCTGCCTCAGGGAGAGGGAGGCCGTGCTGCCTCAGGGAGAGGCAGGCCGTGCTGCCTCAGGGAGAGGCAGGCCGTGCTGCCTCAGGGAGAGGCAGGCATGCTGCCTCAGGGAGAGGCAGGCCGTGCTGCCTCAGGGAGAGGCAGGCTGTGCTGCCTCAGGGAGAGGCAGGCTGTGCTGCTCCGGGGAGAGGGAGGCCGTGCTGCCTCAGGGAGAGGCAGGCCTTGCTGCCTCAGGGAGAGGCAGGCTGTGCTGCCTCAGGGAGAGGCAGGCTGTGCTGCCTCAGGGAGAGGCAGGCCGTGCTGCCTCAGGGAGAGGGAGGCCGTGCTGCTGAGCTAAGGAAGCGTTGATGATCGGAGGCTCTTCCGCCTGGCGTGCAGAGAACTCCAAATTGCTTTCTCGAAATTATTTGGTTTTTATCAGCCCCAGCTCGCTGGTAACATTCTTGCCTCTGAAGTAGAAAGTTCAATTTGCATTGATCCCAGAGGCTCAAGCCCTGTAATGACTCAGGAAACCTCACTGGAAAGGAACGGTATTTATTGTAAAACGCTAAATTAAGCCACCATTCCGTGACACAAGTCCCAGACAGGACTCCCTGGTGTCTGCATAATAAAGGGCTCAGATAAAGAGCTCCACCTGGACAGACCATCGCTGTTACCAGGGGATCTCAAATTCAACGGGCCCCACAGGGAGATGAGTTAGTGATTCCCCGTGAACTCATGGGGGCTATCACACCCTTCCTCCTCTGACTCCAAGGTACCCCCTCACCCTTATGGCGATGAGGCTGCCTTTATTGTTTGGCCCTGGGCCTCATTTCTGTTGTTTCCATGGTCTGGTGGGGGACCGTATACCAAGTGGGCAAGCATCTCTTTTGGAATGTTAAAGAGCCTCTGTAGGGGAGTGGTTCTCGGTCAGTCTCTGACTGCGATTCCACCGCCTCCATCTCCATTTCTGAGGCTGAGTCCTCTTGGAAGTCAGGTTTACCTAAGTCTCGTCCACTTTCAGTGTCTCCCTTTCAAACACTGCCCTGAATTTGTCCCAATTATCGTTATTAAATGTCTGTGCACCATCCGGTTAGCAAAATCCGGTTTATTCCTCTTTCCTAAATCGGAAATAGCCTACCCACTTGTTGGCTCTGGGACTTATTGCGACATTAAACTATCTGAACGCACTCAAGAGAATCACTGACCGGGATCCTTCCAGCCCGCTGTGCTGCTCGAGCAGGGCAGCAGGCCGTGAGGCATCAACAGAGTGCCTATAGTGAGGTTCACGTCAGCTATAAGGATACAACAGGAGGTAAGCAGGCAGTAGTGGCTTCATAGGTGGAGTTAAGAAATAGAAATGGATTTACGACTGTAGTGGGAGTTGTGTATACACCCCAGTAATAAATGTTAAGTGGTAGAACGTATAAACGCAGAGATTGGACAAGCATGCAGCAAAAGCAGAATCGTGTTAATGGAAGAGATTTAACCATAGAATCCCAACAGTGCAGAAAGAGGACATCAAGCTCATCGAGTCTGCATTGACTCCCTGAAAGAGCATCCCACTCCTCTGCCCTCTCCCCCTAACCCTATGCATTTCCCATGGTTAATCCCCCTAACCTGCACATCTTGGCACGTTAAGAGGCAATTTAGCACGGTCATTCCACCTAACCCGCACATCTTTAGACTGTGGGAGGAAACCGGAGCACCCGGAGGAAACCCACGCAGACACGGGGAGAAGGTGCAGACTCCACACAGACAGTGACCCAAGGCCGGAATCGAACCCAGGTCCCTGGAGCTGTGAGGCAGCAGTGCTAACCACTGTGCCACCGTGCCACCTTATTTCCTTAACTCTTACAGCATGCAGAGGGTCCAGGACATTTTCTAGTTGCACTATCAGTTAGCCCTTCTTAGATCGTTAGTGTTACTCCCACAACTGTTAATCATAAGATGTACGGTTAAATACTACATTGGAGACTTAAGTATCAATTGGTCAGTACACATAATCACCAACAATTTCAATCCAAGAAAATCCAACAAGCGAACAGTTTCCTTCTCCCCCTCCTGCTCCCACAAGATGGGGACAACTCATCTTGTTGAAGATGAGTGACAGCTGGCATATCCATGAGCTGAGGTGTTCTTTAAATAGTTTTTTAAAAAATCTCCAGTGTTGATATTTTTTCTGAAGGAAATGTATTCTCCAATTGCCTTTTCTGCAAGTTGTCACCATGGAGATCATTAACATGAAAACCCTAAAAACTGGACACTTATCCTGACTTCACACAAAGTCCATGTTTCACCACCAGTCGCCTGCTATGACTCTCAGATGCACCATAGAAAGCATTCTTTCTGGTTGTATCACAGCTTGGTATGGCTCCTGCTCTGCCCAAGACCGCAAGAAGCAAAGGGTCGTGAATGAAGCCAGGTCCATCGCGCAAACCAGCCGCCCATCCATTGACACTGTCTACACTTCCCGCTGCCTCGGCAAAGCAGCCAGCATAATTAAGGACCCCACGCACCCCAGACATTCTCTCTTCCATCTTCTTCCATCAGGAAAAAGATACAAAAGTCTGAGCTCACGTACCAACCAACTCAAGAACAGCTTCCTCCCTGCTGCCATTAGATTTTTGAATGGATCTACCTTGTATTAAGTTGATCTTTCTCTAAACCCGAGCTATGACTGTAACACTACATTCTGTACTCTCTCCTTTCCTTCTCTATGTACAGTATGCTTTGTCTGTATAGTGCGCAAGAAACAATACTTTTCACTGTATACTAATACATGTGACAATAAAAAATCAAATCAGGATCAGGAGCAATAATCCTGTTTGATCATATTGAGATGGCAGTGAATCTAATAGAGGTGAGCCTAATACTGCAGTGACAAAATGAGGAGCTAGGATTGAACCTAAGAAATCCACAATCTCCTTGGCTCAGTAACACATTGGACAGAGCTGTTAAAAACCCATCCGTCTTCAAAATGGTTGTCCCTGAGGCCAATGTTGTGAACACTGCTCATAGATTTCATCATCCAGAACTCTACTCCTCATATTATAACCAAGTCACACTCACCTAACCTCTCTGTCGTTCGTTGAGCTTCACTGCCGTGGGGACGGAGAGGGTCTCCGGCTTCGTCAAGATGACACAGGATACCCTATTCTGGAAGTTCACTCCCTGAGTGTGGCACTCACCATTTTCACCTGGGGAGGAGGTGAGAATGAGAGCGGCTTCTGGAGTGTGAGCTTCATGCAGGCCGCTGCACGTGTCAAATTGCAGCTGCCTTCAGTCAGGTGCAAGTTTCGTCACCCTGGTTTCTGATACATGCCTTGTGGGCATCACACTTTTCAGGCGAAGGTCTATGCTTACTAGAGTTCTCGAAAGAGGTAGGATACCTTAGGTCCAGGGACTCCTTTGGGAGAGGTTAAGTGCCCTTTGGGCAAGGTCAAGTATCATTTGGGATTGTTAAAATGATACGTGAATGTGTGTAAAAAGTGAATAAACTCATTGTAACTGTCAAGCTGCCAAAATCTTAAAATCATATTGGAACTGACAAGCTGTCCAGGCATTTAAATTTCCTGGCCTTTAACTTAAACGAAAACAGTCTACAGGTTTTAAAAGAAATCAGCATTTTATTTCACTCTGTCCATTGACATAAGCTTGGGGCAATCATTATAGGATTTGTGCTGCACGACTGATTTCACAACCTATCATTATCACAGCAGGGTGCCTGCCAGTTCACAGTTTGACTGACAATCTCAAGTGATTATACAGACTTGATGTGAAACAATGAGTACAAATGTTTGTTCTTATAGGTGATTAAGTACTTGAATAAAATCTGCTTTATAAGAGATTAGGCATTTGAAGCAATAAAGTATAGTGAATGGGTGTTTATCGATGAGAGCATTTTTTAAAATAGTGAAATCGTCTCGCCATGGTTCCTGAGGTCTTCCCAGAATGGATACGGGCTGAGTTGGCATTGAGGGTGTAGGTGCATCAGCTGATGTTTGGGGGGGCATAGTTTGAAATGAGTTGGCATTAAGTTGGCATAGCGATTATAAAGAGCCATGGAGGTGGACGGGGGCATGAGATGCCACGGGTTGACATAGATGGGGCATGGTGACTGTGTGTTGGTGGGTAGGTGCGGTGGCAAGAGTGGTGAGGGCTCGAGAGCATTCTTTTTAAAAAACTGTTCTTTTTCTTACAAGTCTCGGAGCAGCGAGGCTGGACTTTAATATAGCCTGATTCTGCACCCAGCAGGCCTTCTGGCTGCCTCCGCATTGTATACAGAGGGTTGAGGAGTGGGGGGGGGGGGGGGAGCAAACCTGACTCCAGTTAACACCACCCACCACCCTGGAGCAAAAATGAGAACATCTGGGGTACTTTCTCCCGAGTGGGGTTTGCGGAGTTTGGAATTTCCCCAAGTCTGTGCCCCGCAAACCGAGTGTGAAAATTGAGGCCCCTGCGCCCCTCCAATTTTGGTCTCTGTCTGGCCTATTTTTATTGCTCCATCATTGGCAGCCATGCCTTGAGCTGCCTAGACCCCAAGCTCTGGAACTCCCTCTATCAATCTCTCCATTTCACTTGCACACTCTCTCCTCCATTTAACCTAACCTCTTTGACCGAGTCTTTGGTTACCTGACCTAATGTCTTATGTGGCTCAGTAAATTTGATCTGGTAGTCACTGCATAGAATCATAGAATCTGTACAGTGGAGAAGGAGGCCTTTTGGCCCATTGAGCCTGCATTGACAACAATCCCACTCAGGCCCTTAACCCCACATACTTACCCTGCTAGTCTCCCTGAGACTAAGGGGCAATTTACCACGGCCAATCAACTTACCCCGCATATCTTTGGACGGTGGGAGGAAACCGGAGCACCCGGAGGAAACACACAGATACGGGGAGAATGTGCAAGCTCCAGTTTCCTCCCACAGTTCAACAGATACTCCTGGCCGTAAAGGGCTTGTAGACCTCCTATCGTTGTGAGTCAAACAGGATATTCAACTACAGAGGGCATCACAGTGATGTATGATCTTGTGCCTTGTCTAAAAGCCATGCCCTTCCACATTCCAGGAAGGAACATTCCAACAAAGAGCAGATTGTTGTGAAAGACTCTTGTGTAAAAGTAAGTTGCATTGTGATTTCTGTGCTGGGAGGTCTCAGCTGGGGGCGACGTGCATCTGGGAGGTGATGGCCTAGTGATATTATCACTAGACTATTAATCCAGAACCTAATGTTCTGGGGACCCGGGTTTGAATCCCACCACAGCAGATGGTGGAATTTGAATTCAATAAAAAATATCTGGAAGTCAGAATCTACTGATGACCGTGAAACCGTTGTCGATTGTCAGAAAAACCCATCTGGTTCACTTATGTCCTTTGGGAAGGAAATCCACCATCTTTACCTGGTCTGACCTACATGTGACTCCAGCGCTACACCAATGTGGTTGATTCTCAATTGCCCTCCAAGGGCAACTAGGGATAGGCAATAAATGCTGGCCAGCCAGCGATGCCCATGTCCCACGATTGAATTTTTAAAAATGGATTATTGGTGCCATTGATCGATCTGCAAAAAGGGACGGCACGGTAGCACAGTGGTTAGCACTGCTGCCTCACAGCGCCAGGGACCTGGGTTTGATTCTGGCTTGGGTCACTGTCTGTGTGGAGTCTGCACATTCTCCCCGTGTCTGCTTGGGTTTCCTCCGGGTGCTCCGGTTTCCTCCCACAGTCCGAAAGGCGTGCCGGTTAGGTGCATTGGCCATGCTAAATTCTCCCTCGGTGTACCCGAACAAGCGCCGGAGTGTGGTGACTAGGGGATTTTCACAGTAACTTCATTGCAGTGTTAATGTAAGCCTGCTTGTGACATCAGTAAATAAGTTTTAAAACTTGTCTGTCTATCCTGATTGGGGAGAAGCTACAGAAACGTTTGAAAATGGGCCCCTCCCTGTATCATGCCAAACCTCCTCCTTTAGCGATGGGTTTGCCCAGTGCTGGATGGATGTCTGTCAGGGTGATCGTGTGTGGACTTTTCAGTGATTCTGGAATAAACAGATACCCTCCGCAGCCCTCCAGGAAACCAGCACTTTGGCTCAGTAAGCCTTGGCGTTGGATCTAAGAATCGCAGCCAAGTCTTACTTCTTATTTTTGGTGGCTTTTGTCAGGGTTTTTTATGTCTGTATTCCAGACAGAGACACCAGCATGGAGTGCCAGTGAAAATATTCCATTCTTGCCTGTGTGCAGTTAATTTCTAGTGCATCTTGGACGTGTCGAAGGCAGCCTCAGTTAATGAAAAATGCAAACTACTCTGTTCCCTTCTCCCGGTTGTCAGTCCAGCTTTTTTGGGTTTGTTTCCCGTCTTGTTCAAGCTCATATGGGAGCAATGATTCGCTGCGCAATTTATGAGGTGCAGAATGAAATGCTGGGGCCTCTCTCAGTATCAAATTCATCTGGAAAGTGTGAAGGAGACAGGGGAGGAGGAAGGGAGCCTGATTCACACTGACTCAGTGCGCACAGGACGATGATTCCCGAATTGGACTCCACTTGACAAAGTCCAGCGCACCAGAAGGTGGCACAGTTACGGCACTGCCAATGGTGCCCCTTCGTTAATGCCTACTGAGCTACATATTGGCTACCGGGCTACAAGATATCTTGGAATCTGAGCAGAATCCTCAGAGACCCCATCCATGCCTGTTTTCCCTAAAGAGCGTGTTAATAACACCACTTATTTCAGGGACCTGCAAGTAATAATCCTTCATATGGGTCAAATTAAATCTGTTGGCTGGATAGGATTTGTGATTTGCCAGGCTAAGAAATTTCCTTGAAAGAAGGAGTTCTTCCTGCCTGTGCCAGGAGATGAGGAGGGCGTTGGGGTGTATTTCGAGGGACCCCTTTGTTTTACCTGTTATCTCTCCGGCCTGGAACACTGACAGGATTTGAAATAAGCTCCGTTTGACTGGTGGGCCACACCTGGGCACCGCACCCATCTTGAGAGTGGTCAGAGTGCCACTTTGCACCAGGTGCCACCACTGGATCGCGACCATTCAGCCCAAAAGAAACAATGAAACATTCGGGGCAATATTCGTACGGTGGAAACCCAAGCTCACTGCGATTTTAACCCACCATCGTGAACAGGCAGCAAGGCTCCCTGCCCAGAAGCAGTGGGGTCCTTGCCAGTCTTTACATGTTGGGTCTTGAAGGCACTTTCAAAGCTGCTCTTGTCTGTTGTATTGCATGTTCTCCCCCCCCCCCGCCACCCCCCACCCCCCACCCCCGCCACCCCCCACCCCCTCACCTCGACAAAAAACTCCTGTCAGCACACCAGCAGCTGGCGAGGTCAGCCTCAGGGCATCCCAAAGCGCTCTACAACCAATGGAGCTCTCATCTGGGTGTACTCAACCACTGTAATGTGGGAAGCGCGACAGCCAGCACAGCAAGATCCCACAAGCAGCAATGTGTGAATGAGCGGATAGCAAGCGGCAATGTTGAGGGGTAAATATTGGCCAGGCCACTGGGCAGAACTTTCCCACACTTGGAAAATGCCATGAGATTGTTGTATCTGTCCAATTCAGATACTCCAACCAGCTTCTTAATCAAATCAAAGGGGCGGCACGGTAGCACAGTGGTTAGCACTGCTGCTTCACAGTTCCAGGGTCCCGGGTTCGATTCCCGGCTCGGGTCACTGTCTGTGTGGAGTTTGCACATTCTCCTCGTGTCTGCGTGGGTTTCCTCCCACAGTCCAAAGATGTGTGGGTTAGGTTGATTGGCCATGCTAAAATTGCCCCTTAGTGTCCTGAGATGTGTAAGTTAGAGGGATTAGTGGGTAAAATATATGGGGGTAGGGCCTGGGTGGGATTGTGGTCGGTGCAGACTCGATGGGCCGAATGGCCTCCTTCTGCACTGTAGGGTTTCTATGATTTTACCCTGGTGCCTTTATTTATGAGAGGAACAGAGTATGGACACAGATAAAACGCAACAAACTTTATTCAATATTATTAACCTGTAAATTACCCACAATGTATACAGGAAAACTTCCCAGGATTCAACTATACCACCCATAAAGATGGCTTGGTAGGCAGTATATCCGGTCCGTGAGTCCCTCTGTTTTGTCTTTGGGAAGGTGATTCTCACTGGCCATTTCTTCTTTGCTTGCTTCTTTTCTTCGGTCGTCTCTGGTCTTCGCTTCCAAGGTGTCCGGACTGCCTATTTTTATTCCCTGTGGCCTCGCACTTATTCCACCTTGACCTTCTGCCAATGGGGTCTCAGGAGCGGGGGTGGGGGTGGGGGATGGGGGGGGGGAGGGGTGGCGGGGGGGTGGGGGTGGGGGGTGGGGGGTCCTCAGCACCCAATAGTCTAATTGATGACCTGTTGACAGGACACCTGAGCCCACCCGGGCACCTTGGAGTCTGGCCCCATCTAGGCTGCGGACAGTGAATATCAAATAGGAGCAATGATCACTTGGTGGGATATCGGGGGTGGATCCAGACATGCCCCAGCCACCTGAGTTCTGTATATTCGAACTTTGGCCAGGTCCGATTTGTCAGGTTATTTGCTGGAACTGACTGTAGTTTAATTTAGAGCGCCCAATTCTTTAATTTCAAATGTCCACATTTATTTTGGCCTCAGCACTACAAGGTCTTCAACATTCGACTGAGACTTGAGAAGGCAGACAAACCCTCAGCTCAACATCTCATCTAAACTAGTATGCACATTTGTACATACACTGCTATACCTCGGGTGGAATTTTCCCCTACTGCCCGCCACGGGGAATCCTAGCGGGCGTGGACGGATCGTGCAAAGGTCCATTAACCTCGGGCAGGATTTTCCGGCCTTGGGGCGAGCGTGGCTGAAAATCCTGCCCTCTGGGCCAGCAGCTTCTATTCCAACTTCACCTGGTCTAGAACGATGGCGTCATGGCCCCTGTTAGTGAAGCTTTCACACAATGTCGGTTGGGTTAGTGCAGCCGGACTACACTCTGAACTCAGACTCGGTCGAGATGTGAGCGGTGGTCCCAGGATTGAAACCTGGCCAAATGACAAGAGGGCAAGGTCCCTACTGATGGGCAACCCACCTGAGACACTTGTTCACACCGAGTGGACTGTCACAAAAGGGCATGGCTAGTAAAATAATCCTGAATTTCTCACGTTCTCCCGCCTCTAAAGACTCAACGTCAGAGAGAATCAAAGCTAGGGAACCCCAGACCAACCCATTTGGTAACATTCCTTTTGTGGGATCTGGGCAGCGTTGGCATTTGTTGCCCACGCTTAATTGCCCCGGAGGTGGTAGTGGGGAACCTCCTTCATGAACTGCTGCAATTGTTCTGATGTAGGTACACCTACAGTGCTGTTAGGAAAAGGGGTTTCAGGATTTAGACCCAGTGACAGTTCCCAATCAGGAGGGTGTGTGATACGGAGGTGATTGTGTCACACTATCCCTCCAGGTGGAACTTGCAGGTTTATCAACAGCACAAAGAATTAGCAAATTGTTAAAAACGCCATCTGATTCAGACGACACAGCCCATTCTCTGATCACAACCATATGCCCAAGCACTTGGCCATCAGCCCATCAATTCAACTTATCCTCTGATTTGTACAAAAAACATTCGATCAGCAGTAACCTACATGGTGGCTCTCATCTCCCATTGAAAGCAATACAAGTTTATCTGTAAGCTCTAACTCCTGTTGTTAGTGTTGGAGACTAATACTAAACCGCCAGGTTCTACATAGTTGGTAAGCTTTGGATCCAACTATTGGTGCAACTCTGTTCTACAGCTGCTAACACCCACACTTCCCAAACAGGCTTAGTGCAGCCCTGGGCCAAAGATACTAATTCCAGCACTGTCGAACACTGCTGAATGAGCTGAAGACACATCCCAAACAGGCCTCGCTGCAGCCCTGAGCTGAAGACACATCTCAAACAGGCCTCGCTGCAGCCTGAGCTGAAGGTACTTCTCAAACAGGCCTCTGTGCAGCCCTGAACTAAAGGGACTTCTCAAACAGGTCTCGCTGCACCCTGAGCTAAAGACACATCCCAAACAGGCCTCAGTGCACCCTGAGCTAAAGACACATCCCAAACAGGCCTCAGTGCAGCCCTGAATTAAAGTTGTTTCCCAAACAGGCCTCAGTGCAGCCCTGAGCTAAAGGCACATTTCAAACAGGCCTCACTGCAGCCCTGAAGTAAAGACACATCCCAAACAGGCCTCACTGCAGCCCTGAGGTAAAGACACATCCCAAACAGGCCTCACTGCAGCCCTGAAGTAAAGACACATCCCAAACAGGCCTCACTGCAGCCCTGAGGTAAAGGCACATCTCAAACAGGCCTCAGTACAGTCCTGAGGTAAAGTTGCTTCCCAAACAGGCTTCAGTGCAGCCCTGCAACACCACTTTGGAGTTTTGCAATAAACCTTTACTATAGCACAGTAAATGCCAAACTACCACCGGCAGGTCCAATAAATTATAACAGGATTTATCCCAAAATGTTATTGCAGAAACACCACAGGGCCTATTGGAATATTGACGCAGTAACTCTAGAAGGTTTCTTCTCCACACCAGAGAGCTAATGCAAGCAGGCAGTGCACACTCGGCCCTGTGTCTCACTCTGATATATGACAGCAAACCTATCCTGAATGATGAAAGACAAACGTATGAGATGCAAGCGGAGAATTAACAGGACTCATGGATTCCATTAAGTTTCAGAAATTCATTATGTATCCCCCCGCACCCCCCCCCCCCCCCCCCCCCACCGCCCCCTCCTCTCCTGCCCTTGGAGTTGATTTATTCGGTGTTAAGTCTAAATTATGTGAATTCTCCCCAAGGTCAGAGCAATTATGTTTCCAACAAGGAATCTTTGTTCCTGGATTAAGAGAAGGCCTGGAGTTTCTGTCGACATGTGCAACTATTTAAAATTCCTCCTGAAAAGAAAAATCAAAAGCAGAAAATCTGTCAGGAGAGAGGAATGTGTAGAGCGGATGTGAAATGAGAATTCCACACCTCCAGCACACACAGCAAGCACTTAGTATTCAACAACAAAAACAGAAAACGCTGGAAAATCTCAGCAGGTCTGACAGCATCTGTGGGGAGAGAAAAGAGCCAACGTTTCGAGTCTGGATGACCCTTCGTCAGAGTATTCACACTCCTGGAATATTCCCCCTGCTGATCCCTCCCCATTCCCAGTGAATCCTCACTCCCAGTGAATCCTCTATTTCCACTCTTCCACATTCTCAGTATATTCCCATTACCAGTCTACCTCTCCCAGTGTTTTCCCTCTCCCAACCTATCCATACTCCCAGTGGTTCCGCATTTTTGGTGTACCGTTGTACTACCATTCCCAGTGTAATCCCATTCTGGTGTATCCGTACTCCTGAATATTCGCACACCCAGTGTATCCAAGTTCCTGGTGTATTCCCATTATTGCTGTATTCCAGGTCCCAATGAATTCCCACTCCTGGTGTATCTGCACTCCAGTACATTCCCATTTCCTATGTAGCAATATTCTTGATGCATCCACATTCCTGGAGCCTTCCCACTCCTGGTGTATCCATATTCCCAGCGGGTGGAATTTTCCCATCCCACCCATCACGGGAATTGTGGTGGACCATGCAAATGTCCGTTGACTTTGGGCGGATATTTCCAGTTTTGGGGTGAGCATGTTTGGAAAATCTCGCCTGATGTATCCATCTGCCTTGTATATTCTCATCACCGTATCCCCACTTGCTGTGTACCTGCACTCTCTATGTACCTGAACTTTCTATGTATCTGCATTCTCTATGTATCGGCACTCCCCATATATCTGCACTCTATATATACTTGCATTCTCTATGTATCTACATTCTCTATGTATCTGCACTCCCCATGTATCTATCTATCTCTATGTATCTGTAATCTCTATGTATCAGCACTCTCTATGTATCTGCATTCTTTATGTACCTGCACTCTCTATATATCTGCACTCTCCATGTATCGGCACTCCCTATGTATCTACACTCCTTATGTATCTGCACTCCCTATGTATCTGCACTCCCTATGTACCTGCACTCTCCATGTATTGGCACTTCCTATGGATCTGCACTTCATATGTATCAGCACTCACTATGTATCTGCATTCCCTATCTATCTGCACTCTCTGTGTATCTGCACTCCTTATGTATCTACACTCCTATGTATCCACA
Organism: Mustelus asterias; assembly: GCF_964213995.1. NCBI lineage: Eukaryota > Metazoa > Chordata > Chondrichthyes > Carcharhiniformes > Triakidae > Mustelus > Mustelus asterias. The sequence continues at coordinate 20,736,487 of NC_135818.1, forward strand.
CTCCCTATGTATCTGCACTTCCTATGTATCGGCACTCCCTATGTATCTGCACTCCCTATCTATCTGCACTCTCTACGTATCGGCACTCCCTATCCATCTGCACTCTCTATGTAGCTGCACTCTCTATCTACCTGCACTCCCTATGTTCCGCACTCCCTATGTATCTGCACTCTCCATTTATCTGCATGCTCTATGTATCTACACTCTCTATGTATCAGCATTCCCCATGTATCTGCACTCTCTATGTATCTGCACTCTGTATGTATCTGCACTCTCTATCTATCTGCACTCCCTATGCATCTGTATGCTCTATGTATCTACACCCCCCTATGTATCTGCACTCTTTAGTCTCAGCACTCTCTATGTATTTGCACTCTGTATCATCTGCACTCCTATATATCTGCACTCTATGTATCTGCACTATGTATCTGCACTCTAAGTATCGCCACTCCCTATGTATTTGTACTCCCTACGTATCTGCACTCTGTATGTGTCTACACTCTCTGAGTATCAGTACTCCCTATGTATCTACACTCCCTATGTATCTGCACTCTCCATGTATCTGCATTCCCTATGTATCTGCACTCCATATGTATCTGCACTCTCTATGCATCTGCATGCTCTATGTATCTGCACTCTCTATGTATTTGCACTCCCTATGTATCTGTACGGTCCATGTATCTACACCCCCTATGTGTCTGCACTCTCTAGTCTCGGCACTCTCTATGTATCTGCACTCTATATGCATCTGCACTCTGTATGTATCTGCACTCTCTATGTATCTGCACGCTCTATGTATCTACACTCTTTATGTATCGGCACTCTCTATGTATCTGCACTCCCCATGTATTGGCATCCCCTTTGTATCTGCACCCCCTATTTATCTATACTCCCTATGTATCGGCACTCTCTAATATCTGCACTCTCTAGTATCTGCACCCCCTCTGTATCCACACAGTCACTGCATTCTCATATTCAACGTATTCCCACTCCTGATGTACCCACCCTCCCACTTGTACTCCCACTTTTGTGAATCTGCATTGCTGGTGTCTCTGCATTCCCAGTCCATCTCCAATCCCAATATTTCAGGCACTCACTGCATAGTCCGAGTGTATCCAGCTCTCCAAGTTGATCCTGTGCTCTTGATGTACCAGCACTCACAGTGTATTTGGTATTCCTGCTGTATCCGCACTCCGGTTTCATCCAACACTCCCGGTGTATCCACACCCCTGGTGTATTCAGGCTTACAAACTATTCCTTGAGGAATTCCAGCAGTGTGAAAACTTCCCCTCATAAAGGAGTCAGCAGGGGTCAGCGTGTTAAAGAGGAAATGGAGAATGGGTGAGCAAAACAAGCTAACATCTCTTCGGTGCTGTGTCCTAAAGGAGGCCACTGGGAAGAGAATGAAGATCATTAAGATTCAAGGCAGAGAATTGCATAGAACTGTATAGAATCAGCAGCCCACAAACAGGCCTTTTGGCCCATCTGATCTATGTCAGTCTTCATGCTTTACATAAGCCTCATTAAACCCGATCAGCGTATCAATCTATTCATCTCTTCTTCAGGTACCTATCAAGTTTCCTCTTTAAAGCTATCTGTGCTATTCATCTCAATTAGCAGGGAATGAAGGACCATTTAGTGCTGATATGGTTCACAGGAGGGAAATTAATATACACGTTAGCTGGGCCAGAACTGGCTTTTTGATTTGATTTGATTTATTATTGTCACATGTATTAACATACAGTGAAAAGTATTGTTTCTTGCGCGCTATACAAAGAAAGCTCACCATACATGGAGAAGAAAAGGAGAGAGTGACGAATGTAGTGTTACGGTCATAGCTTGGGTGTAGAGAAAGATCAACTTAATGTGAGGTAGGTACTTTCAAAAGTCTGACAGCAGCAGGGAAGAAGCTGTTCTTGAGTTGGTTGGTACGTGACCTCAGACTTTTGTATCTTTTTCTCGATGGAAGAAGGCGGAAGAGAGAATGTCCAATGTCCGTGGGGTCCTTGATTATGCTGGCTGCTTTTCCGAGGCAGCAGGAAGTGTAGACAGTGTCAATGGATGGGAGGCTGGTGATGGATTGGGCTACGTTCACAACCCTTTGTAGTTTCTTGCGATCTTGGGCAGAGCAGGAGCCATACCAAGCTGTGATACATCCAGAAAGGATGCTTTCTATGGTGCATCTGTAAAAGTTGGTGACAGTCGAGCAGCTCGACATCACCCCTAATTCTCATGAAGCACTGGTCCCCACTTTGTTATCAGACCACGTGTCCAAGACCCAATCCTGCATGAGCTGCAATTTCCTCCATAGAAACATTGGCAAGTCCAAAACTATTGAGCAGGACCCTCGTGGTGGGCCCTACGCTGGCAGGATGGCAAAGCCTTGCAAAATGTTACAGTCAACAGTGGAACCAGGAGATCCTGCCAGAGGCCAATGGCGAGCTGCCTCTGCCCCCTGGGAAAACGCCGCTGGAGGGTGGGGAATCCCACCCAATGTCTTTGACCTCCACAGTAACATTCGTTCCCGAGTCATTGATTCTATCTCCCCCACCCGCCCGGGGAAGTGCCTCAGGAGGAATCTGATTGCTTGTAGTCCTCTCTAATCCTGAGCCCAGCCCTTAATCCCATATTCTGTCCATCCCCCTCCACCTCCTTACTATTGCCCTTTTCCACAAATATCTCAGCTCATCTGGCAGCCCTCATCCATGCCCTTCTAACCTCCAGACTTGACTATTCCAGTTCTCTCCGAGTCAGCCTCCCATCTTCAATCTGAGCTCATCCCAAACTCTGTTGTCTACAAGCTAATCTGCAGTAAATCCCACTGGCACATCACGCCCGTGTTTACTGATCTACATAGGCTTCCAGTACAGAGACATCTCAACACTAAAACCCCCAGTTGCATGTTCAGCTCGCACTGTGGCCTTGCCTCCCTCTATCAGTACTCTCCTCTTGTTTCCTCCAACTCCGGCTTTTCATTCGGGTCACCATTTTCTGCTGTGCCTGTAGACCCTAAACTCTATGATTTCCTCCCAAAAACCTTTTTGCCTTTCCACACCTCTCCCTGAGGTCCTTAAAACCGACCTCTCGACCAAGCTTTTGATCAGCCCTCCTAATATCTTCGACTTGGGCTTGGTGTCAGTGTGGCAGCACCTTGCGACATTAAGGGAGCTTTAGACAATGGGCCGAATGACCTTTCCCGAATGGGGCGGCATGGTGGCACAATGGGGGTGAGCACTGCCGCTGCACAGCGCCAGGGGCCTGGGATCATTCCCGGCTTGAGTCACTGTCTGTGCGGAGTTTGCACATTCTCCCCATGTCTGCGTAGGTTTCCTCTGGGTGCTCCAGTTTCCTCCCACAGTCGGAAAGATATGCTGGTTAGGTAGATTGGCCACGTTAAATTCTCCCTCAGTGTAACCCGAACAGGTGCCAGAGTGTGGCGACTAGGGGATTTTCACAGTAACTTCATTGCAGTGTTAATGTAAGCCTACCTGTGACACTAATAAATAAACTTTAACTTCAAACTGAGAAGGTTAAGAAGAGTTTTGATAGCAGTGTTCAAAGGGTTTTGTTAGTTTCTCCTTATCTATTCTACTTCCAATGTCAGACTCAATCGGTAAGCCTACTTGTGACACTAATAAATAAACTTTAAACTTCTGGACAGTGATCGCTCTAGAATCTAAAAGTTGTTGTGGAAGAGTGAGTTTGAGTGGGAGAGTTTGCACTGGAGTTGGCTTAGTTCCAACAGAAGAGTTGGAGTATTAGAGGGGTAGAGCTTCCACGGGAGGGTTTGAGTAACGGGAAATGAGTGTTGCTGGGAGAATTGGAATACGAGAAGGGGAAATGTGATTGGCCAGATAGAGGGGAGGTGATTGTGAATGGGAGTGTGGAGAACTGAGCGAGTAAAGTTCAAAGGGAGAAATAGAACATCAAAGGAGTGAGTTCTATAAGCTGGTTGGCTGCCTCCTGTCCTTGACATTTCCTCTAGCCTTGTAATTCCAATATCAAGTTAGATAGAGACTGGGGCTGCTGAATCCCTGAAGGGAGTAATGATAAGGATTATCGAGTACTCTGTCCTTCTTTCTATTTCTGGCAGGACCGGCATTCTTTCTCTGATGTAGTTTAACTTTGGAGATAGCAATTATGCCTTTGAGCATTGAGTGCAGTGGAGTAACACTGGCAGAGTTGTTAGCACTGCTGCCTCGCAGCGCCAAGGACCTGGGTTCGATTCCCAGCTTGAGCCACTGTGCGGAGTCTGCATGTTCTCCCCGTGTCTGCGTGGGTTTCCTCCGGGTGCTCCGGTTTCCTCCCACAGTCCGAAAGACGTGCTGGTTAGGTGGATTGACCATGCTAAATTCTCCCTCAGTGTACCCGAACAGGTACCAGAGTGTGGCGACTAGGGGATTTTCACAGTGACTTCATTGCAGTGTTAATGTAAGCCTACTTGGGATGCTAATAAATAAACTTTAAAACTTTGAACACACTGATATTTAGAAAGAGCACGAGGAGGAATAAAGAGATAAGGAGTGAGTACATTTGCAATGGTCAATGGCAGCAGTGGTCACTTAATCACATTGGGGATTATATTCAGGTTAAAAAGCAGGGAATTGAAACGTGTTGTCACTGTCGTGGCAAGTACAGTCATGTTACATACACAACTGATCACTCGCGTAGGAGCTATGAGATTTGGGGCGGCACATGACGCAGTGGTTAGCACTGCTGCCTCACAGAGCCAGGGACCCAGGTTCGATTCCAGCCTCGGGTCACTGAGAAGGTTAAGAAGAGTTTTGATAGCAGTGTTAAAAGGGTTTTGTTAGTTTCTCCTTATCTATTCTACTTCCAATGTCAGACTCAATCGGTAAGCCTACTTGTGACACTAATAAATGAATAAACTTTAATCTTCTGGACAGTGATCGCTCTGGAATCTAAAAGTTGTTGTGGAAGAGTGAGTTTGAGTGGGAAAGTTTGCACTGGAGTTGGCTTAGTTCCAACAGAAGAGTTGGAGTATTAGAAGGGTAGAGCTTCCATGGGAGGGTTTGAGTAACAAGAAATGAGTGTTGCTGGGAGAATTGGAATACGAGAAGGGGAAATGTGATTGGCCAGAAGTGATTGTGGATGGGAGTGTAGAGTTTGCACATTCTCCCCGTGTCTGCCTGGGTTTCCTCCGGGTGCTCCGGTTTCCTCCCACAGTCCAAAAATGTGCGGGTTAGGTTGATTGACCATGCTGAATTGGCCCTAGTGTCAGGGGATTAGCAGGGTAAAAGTGTGTGGGGTTATGGGGATAGGGCCTGGGTGGAATTGCTGTCGGTGCAGACTCGATGGGCTGAATGGCCTCCTTCTGCACTGCAGGGATTCTATGAGGTTGCTGTATACAGTAAGAACCTGTCTTCCGTCCACATTCTTTACCTCCAGGTGGATAATGACAAGCCTCCAGTGTAACACTGATACATAACTATGGACAGGTAGAATAATAGATCAGAGGCTCTTTGGGAGCTGGGATATATCGATTATAGCATGTTAGTGATACACTGTGGGGAATAATCAGATATAAAGGGTATTCCAATCTACACAGGGAAAAGGAGGCTATGTAATTAGCAATAACTAGTAATACACGGTGTAAAGCAGTTTAGTGGGAGAGACTAGAATCCGAGGGCACAGCCTCAGAGTAAAAGGATGACCTTTTAGAACCGAGATGAGGAGGAATTTCTTCAGCCAGAGGGTGGTGAATCTATGGAATTCATTGCCATAGAAGACTGCGGAGGCCAGGTCACTGAGTGTATTTCAGACACAGATAGACAGGATCTCGATTGGTAAGGGAATCAAAGGTTATGGGGAAAAAGCAGGAAAATGGGGATGGGGAGCATATCAGCCATGACCGAATGGCGGAACAGACTCGATGGGCCGAATGGCCCAATTCTGCTCCTATATCTTACGATCTTATGTTTCAGGTGATACGCTGCCCTCCTGTTACAGCAACAACTCGCATTTATAAACAACCAGCACTTCATTGAAAGTCAAACCCTCCTCCCTTTGGAAGTATCTGCATGGACAATGCTGGCAGGTTCATCTAAGGGGGGCAGCTTTTTGTTTAACATGAGGGATTCTCCTCATAACATGAAGCCTAAGTTAGGCCTGACAGGCTGGGGTGAGCACATGTACAAAACAAACTCTGCAAAGGAGCACCTTTGCTTCAGTTGTCTCCGTCGTGTTAAAGATTCATTAGGAATGAAATTCCTCACTAAATTCCGGTGCATTAGCAGCACTGGAATGACAGAGGGATGTAGAAAATCAGACGGAAGCAATTGCCAATGTTGGTGTATCCTTAAACCCATTCCCTCGCTCCAAATCTCCTCACTGGTTTTGTCCCAAAAACTGGTCTGACCTCCAATTGGCTGAAGGCTTGTCAGGCAATCCCAGCTGCCAACACTCAATACCATGGTTTCCACCTCACTTATAGTCTGGATAACTTACATAACAGTTCATAGAATTTTACAGCACACAAAGAAGCCACTCAGCTCTCGAGCTTCTGTGTTATGTTCCTGATAGGTAAGCTGGTGAAGGAAAAAGCCAGAGCCAGTCTTTATTTCGAATAGGTTTATCTGCAGTGTAAAACATTACAGGTATATATCTCCTGACTCAATCTTCCTCCTGTGCCATAGAAACACAGAAACTAGAAGCTGGAGTAGGCCATTCAGCCCTTCGAGCCTGCTCCGCCAATCATAATGATCATGGCTGATCATCAAATTCAATACCCCGATTCCCCCCCTCCTCCCGTATCCCTTGCTCCCTCTAGCCCCAAGAGCTGTGTCCAATTTCTTCTTGAAATCACACAACGTTTTGGCCTCAACTACTTTCTGTGATAGTGAATTCCACACATTAACCATTCTCTGGGTGAAGAAATGTCTCTTCATCTCAGTTCCTTATCCTCAAACTATGACCCGTCTGGACTCCCCCACCATTGGAAACATTCTTTCAGAATCTACCTTGTCTAATCCTGTTAGAATTTTATAAGTTTCTATGAGATCTCCTCTCACTCTTCTAAACTCCAATGAATATAATCCTAACCAATTTAGTTTCTCCTCATTTGACAGACCTGCATTCCAGGAATCAGCCTGGTAAACCTTCGCTGCACTCCCTCTATAGTAGGATGTCAGTAAATATATCTTCAAATAATGTCCTCCACCTCTATGTGCTTAACCCCAACTGATATCAATTACACAGTGCTAGTTCTTTTAAAGAACTATTCTGTTAGTCCCTGGAATTATTATCTTTTTAAATGTTTATCCAATTCCCTTTTGAAAATCATTATTGAATTTGATTCCACTATCTTTTGAAGTATTGCATTCCTGTTCATAACAAGGCAACTAGATTCAAAAAGAGTTCTCCTCATCTTTCTCCTTGTACTTTAGCCAGTAATTATTTGTCTTCATTATTATAGACATTTATTATGGCCTCTGCTTACCGATTCAGTCTACCATTGGAAGTAGAATAGATAAGGAGAAACTAACAAAACCCTTTGAACATCGCTATCAAAACTCTTCTTAACTTCTCAGCTTAAAGTTAAAGTTAAAGTTTATTTATCATTGTCAAAAGTAGGCTTACATTAACACTGCAATGAAGTTACTGTGAAAATCCCCTAGTCGCCAAACTCTGGCACTTGTTCGGGTACACTGAGGGAGAATTTAGCATGGCTAATACACCTAACCAGCACGTCTTTCACACTGTGGGGGGAAACTGGAGGAAACCCATGCAGACACGGGGAGAATGTGCAGACTCCACACAGACAGTGACCCAAGCCAGGAATTGGACCCGGGCCCCTGGCGCTGTGAGGCAGCAGTGCTAACCACTGTGCCACCGTGCTGCCCTTTTTGAATCTGATTTTTATTTGTCTTACTATTGTCACGTGTATTGGTATACAGTGAAAAGTATTGTTTCTTGGGTGCTACACAGACAAAGCTCATCATCCATAGAATACATAGGGGAGTAGGAAAGGAGAGGGTGCGGAATATCGTGCCATCACTTTAGCAAGCACATGGTTAAACAAACAGCAAGGCCAGAGCAACACACCGATACCTACAAACAGGGCCCATCGAACACGAGGTTATGTAAGAAAGGGTTAAGTCTGACAGATCCTGCATTATCTTTCTCAGAGTATTCCTCCGACCTGCCTGTGTCCCAGAGCTTTTTACTATTCATCAGTCATTGGTCTGTGAAGCTTCACTGAACAGCCTCCCCGATAGAAATAGGGCTTATCTACAGATGAAAGGCATACTCATAAAAGATACAAATTGGATGGCATGTTATAAGTCAAACCTCCCATTATTTACTTGGGGTTGACAACAAACCTTGATCCCAAGGTTTGCATGTAGCGTTTGATATGTAATGGGTGCGCACTCAATGGTTGAACCCACTGCATTGGGAGAAATTGCATGGTATCATTGGAAGACGAACAGGCTGTTGAACCTGACATTTTGCTCAGCATTCACCCCTTCACCATCTAAATTGAATGGCTGGGATCTTGCTGTGCATATATGGCTGCCGCATTCCCCATCAAGAGCAAAGAGTGACCGACCTTCTAAAACCTTTCATCGTGTGTGAAGTGCTTTAGGAGAATGTGGGATCTCCCAAAGAGTGGCTGGCGGGCGAGAGCCCTGTCACCTTCATTTTTATTTCAGATTTCCAGCATTGACAATGCTGTGTTTTGCTCTTGTATCAGCGATCGTGACATTGTACCAACCCCATCGAATGAAAACAAGGCCTTTTGTCACCCAAGTTTAACTTTCTTTTTCAAATTAGTAATAAATGCTTTCGTGAAATATTGGCTTATCTACACACACTGGTACTGGCTTATGTATACACACAGGGCGGCACGGTGGCACAGTGGGTGGCACTGCTGCCTCACAGCCTCAGGGACCCAGGTTCAATTCTAGCCTCGGATCATGTCTGTGTGGAGTGTGCACATTCTCCCCATGTCTGCGTGGGTTTCCTCCGGGTGCTCTGGTCTCCTCCCACAGTCTGAAAGATGTGCGGTTTAGGTGGATTGGCCATGCTAAATTGCCCCTTAGTGTCAGGGGGATTAGCAGGGTAAATATGTGGGGTTAAGGGGATAGGATCTGGGTGGGATTATGGTCGGTGCATGGCCTCCTTCTGCACTGTAAGGATTCTATGATTCTATGTGCCACTGTGTACACACATGTTCATGTCTTTGCATGTGCTGGCATATAGAACAAAGAGAACAAAGAACAAAGAAAATTACAGCACAGGAACAGGCCCTTCGGCCCTCCAGGCCTGCATCAACCATGCTGCCCGACTGAACTAAGACCCCCTACCCTTCCGGGGACCATATCCCCCTATTCCCATCCTATTCATGTATTTGTTAAGACGCTCCTTAAAAGTCACAGTATAGTTGTATCTGCTAATGGGTTTGCCCTCCTATGTGTTCAGTGTGTGCTGTTTGTGTGTGCATTCATTTGCGCGTGTGTGTGTGTTTGTGTGTGCTTGCTTATATTGCTGCGTGTGTGTGTGTGTGTTTGTGTGTGTTTGCTTATATTGCTGCGTGTGTGTGTGTGTGTGTTTGTGTGTGCTTGCTTATATTGCTGCGTGTGTGTGTGTGTGTTTGTGTGTGTTTGCTTATATTGCTGCGTGTGTGTGTGTGTGTTTGTGTGTGCTTGCTTATATTGCTGCGTGTGTGTGTTTGTGTGTGCTTGCTTATATTGCTGCGTGTGTGTGTGTGTGTTTGTGTGTGTTTGCTTATATTGCTGCGTGTGTGTGTGTGTGTTTGTGTGTGCTTGCTTATATTGCTGCGTGTGTGTGTGTGTGTGTGTTTGTGTGTGCTTGCTTATATTGCTGCGTGTGGGAGGACAGCTCCTATGCAGCAGGTGTAGAGATAGTTCCACTCACTGAGTCGGAAAGTGCTGAGCGTGTGGTTACAGTGCAACCTTACTGTCCACTGGAACAGCACTGAGCTGCCTCACTGCGACCATCATTGTAACCTCATCATGGGAAACCTCTCCCTCACACTGCTGTCAGCTGCAAGATCATTCCTACCCTGCACAGAGCAATGGTTTCAATTTGTTCAAAAACAGTAAGTTACAAGAGCAGAACAAGCAGAGTCCCAGGCCAAGATTTTCCGTTTTGGGGCTGGGACCCCCCCCCCGAGGTTGAGATCAAATGTGGCTGCCGGACCCTGTAGCTGACACCTGTTTCTGCTGAATTGTGGCCAGTGGTCCTGCTCGCTATCTTATCTAGTTAAGGATGGATGGATGGGGGCTGCCAGAGCTGGAGGGGTCAACAGGATGTGGAAGAGGCTGCAGCTTGGCATTGTGGGAAAGGGAGAGAAAGGGTCCCTCCATCTTTGAACTGCCCACCAGTGCGGGTGGGGCAGCGGCAGCCAGTGGCTGCAATAGTGAGCCTGGAGCACCCCCTCCTACACACCACCGCCCCCCCCCCCCCCAAACCGCTCCGCAACACCCCATGGGTTCTGCTGCCGTGCCCGTGACATCACCGGAGGTGGGCTCACAGGGCAGCTGGAAAAATTCCAGTCCGTCTCTGGTTAGTGGCCTTAAATGGCCTGTTAATTAGCTTAACGAGCCTGTGTCACTCCTTGCCTGATTCGACTTCCATGGAACTGGCTGGGGGTCGGGACCGTGCCGCGGAACCAGCGAGCCAGCCGGTGTCAGGAAATCCACCCCCAATTCTCTCCCCGCTAGCGGTGCCATAGTCCTGACCCATAGAACCATAGAACCCTACAGTGCAGAAAGAGGCCATTCGGCCCATCGAGTCTGCACCGACCATAATCCCACCCAGGCCCTATCCCCATATCCTTACATATTTTACCCGCTAATCCCTCTAACTACGCATCTCAGGATACTAAGGGGCAATTTTAGCATGGCCAAGCATGGCATCATGGGTAATTGTTGCCAAACTCCTGGAGAGATGCTGAAAATTCTTTTTTCGTGTAGTTGGTAGAGTCCCAGGATGAAATGTCTTCACGGTAGAAGATACCAGTGGGATGCCAGAGCTCCAGGAGAATCAGGAGGCACAGTTGAGTGTAGTGGCCATCACTAAGGAGAAGGCTCTGGAGAAACTGAAAGGTCTGAATGTGGATAAGTCACCTGGACCGGATGGACTACACCCCAGGGTTCTAAATGAGATAGCTGAGGAAATTGTGGAGGCATTGGTGGTGATCTTTCAGGAATCACTGGAGGCAGGGAGGGTACCAGAGGACTGGAAAGTAGCTAATGTAACACCGCTGTTTAAGAAGGGAGGGAGGCAGCAGATGGGAAACTGTAGGCCGGTTAGCCTGACTTCAGTCATTAGCAAGATTTTAGAGTCCATTATTAAAGATGAGATCGCTGAGTGCTTGGAAGTGCATGATAAAGTAGGACTGAGTCAGCACGGCTTCGTCGAGGGGGAGTCATGTCTGACAAATCTGTTAGAGTTCTTTGAGGAGGTAACAAGGAAGTTAGATAAAGGAGAACCAGTGGACATGATTTATTTAGATTTCCAAAAGGCCTTTGACAAGGTGCCGCATAGGAGACTGTTAAATAAGTTAAGAACCCATGGTGTTAATGGTAAAATCCTGGTATGGGTAGAGGATTGGTTGACTGGCAGAAGAGAGCGGGGATAAAGGAGGCTTTTTCAGGATGGGAGTGAGTGACTAGTGGTGTGCCTCAGGGGTCGGTGCTGGGACCACAACTTTTCACAATATACATTAACGATTTGGAAGAAGGAACTGAAGGCATTGTTGCTAGGTTTGCAGATGATACAAAGATATGTAGAGGGACAGGTAGTATTGAGGAAGCAGGGGGGCTGCAGAAGGACTTGGACAGGTTAGGAGAGTGGGTAAAGAAGTGGCAGATGGAATACAATGTGGAAAATTGTGAGGTTATGCACGTTGGAAGGAGGAATGGAGGCATAGACTATTTTCTAAATGGGAAAGTGCTTAGGAAATCAGAAACACAAAGGGACTTTGGGGGTCATTGTTCAAGATTCTCTTAAGGTTAACGTGCAGGTTCAGTCGGCAGTTGGGAAGGCAGATGCAATGTTAGCATTCATATCGAGAGGGCGAGAATACAGGAGCAGGGATGTACTTCTGAGGCTGTATAGGCTCTGGTCAGACCCCATTTGGAGTATTGTGAGCAGTTTTGGACCCCATATCTAAGGAAGGATTTGCTGGCCTTGGAAAAGGTCCAGAGGAGGTTCACAAGAATGATCCCTGGAATGAAGAGCTTGTCGTATGGGAAATGGTTGAGGACTCTGGGTCTGTACTCATTGGAGTTCAGAAGGATGAGGGGGGATCTTATTGAAACTTACAGGATACTGCGAGGCCTGGATAGAGTGGACGTGGAGAGGATGTTTCCATTAGTAGGAAAAACTAGAACCAGAGGGCACAACCTCAGGCTAAAGGGACGATCCTTTAATACAGAGATGAGGAGGAATTTCTTCAGCCAGAGAGTGGTGAATCTGTGGAACTCTTTGCTGCAGAAGGCTGTGGAGGCCAGATCACTGAGTGTCTTTAAGACAGAGATAGATAGGTTCTTGATTAATAAGGGGATCAGGGGTTATGGGGAAAAGGCAGGATAACGGGGATGAGAAAAATATCAGCCATGATTGAATGGCGGAGCAGACTCGATGGGCCGAGTGGCCTAATTCTGCTCCTATGTCTTATGGTCTTTAAGTGTCTCAGTCGGTCATTCTGTCTTCTCTCTCAGAAGGCCATGAGGCACAAAATCTAGGCATGGCATGGTTAGCACTGCTGCCTCACAGCACCAGGGACCCAGGTGACTGTCTGTGTGGAGTCTGCATGTTCTCCCCGTGTTTGAGTGGGTTTCCTCCGGGTGCTCTGGTTTCCTCCCACAGTCCAAGCATGTATGGGTTAGGTTGATTGGCCAATCCCCATTTAGTGTCAGGTGGATTAGCAGAGTAAATACATGAGGTTATGCGGATAGGGCCTGGGTGGGATTGTTGTCAGTGCAGGCTGGATGGGCCGAATGGTCTCCTTCTGCATTGTAGGTTTTCTATGTCTCTATGACACTCCCAGTGCAGTACCGAGAGAATGTTAATGTTGGTGCCATCTTTCAAATAAAACATTAAACCAAGGCACCCTTTAATGTCAATATTAGAAACCCCATGGTACCATTTGATCAGAAGGGGAATTTTGTCTGATCAATGTTTACCCTTCACCTAAAATAGGTTGCCCACTCAATAATTATCACATCGTTCTCTGTGGGAAGTTTTTGTCTGAAAAATGGCTGCCACTTTGGTTCTCTCGTTCGCTCACTTGACGGGAAGTCCCAGATGGGCGCCGGTCCCAAAACCCATTTCTGTCATGACGTCTCACCCCAGCTGAACAGAAATAGCTCCAAACCGGGGTTGTGGGTGTGTGGTTGGTGAAACATTCCACTCACTGAAACAAAGGTGACCTAATTACCTGTGGTTTCACTCTAACCTCCATCACGTGGAGCAGCCATGAGTGCCACCCTAAGCCTGCAGCCTCTATATTTTATGTGAGGGGAATCAATTGCCTTATGTCTGTTTTGAGGTCTGCAGAAGAAAGTGGCCAGTCCCAGGACTGGGAAGAAGTGGAAAGGGTCGAGAGCTTCATGTTTCTAGGTGTCCAGATCACCAACAACCTGCCTGGTCCCTCCATGCCGAAGCTATCGTTAAAAAAACCCACTAACACCTCTACTTTCTCGGGAGGCTAAGGAAATTTGGCATCTCAGCTACGACTCTCACCAGCCTTTACAGGTGCACCACAGAAAGCATTCTTTCTGGTTGTATCACAGCTTGGTATGGCTCCTGCTCTGCCCAAAACTGCAAGAAACTCTAAAGAGTCTTGAATGTAGCCCAATCCATCACTCACACCAGCCTCCCATCCATTGACTCTGTCTATACTTCCCGCTGCCTTGGAAAAGCAGCCAGCATAATCAAGCACCGCACACACCCCGGGCATTCTCTCTTCCACCTTCTTCCTTCGGGAAAAAGATACAAAAGTCTGAGGTCACGTACCAACCGACTCAAGAACAGCTTCTTCCCTGCTGCCATCAGACTTTTGATTGAACCTAGCTTATGTTAAGTTAATCTTTCTCTACACCCTAGCTATGACTGTAACACTACATTCTGCACTCTCTCCTTTCCTTCTCTATGAACGGTATGCTTTGTCTGTATAGTGCGCGAGAAACAACACTTTTCACTGTATACCAATACATGTGACAAAAATAAATCAAATCAAAATGACCACAACAAGTTGGTCCTTTGGCCTTATCATGGCATTCTGGGTGAGCTGCCCTGTGCCCACTGTGCCCTCTGAGGTAGCTTGCCCATCGAGAAGGATTCCATTTCAGGCTGCTTATACCCCATTGCCAGCGTCCCTCAGCTACTTAGTGACCAGGTCATCTATTTTTTGGGTTATCATTTGAGGGGTGAATGTTGGCCAGATCGCCAGGGGGAAGCTCCATCCTTGTTTCCAAAGTTGTGGCATTGGACATTTTACTTCTTCCCAAGATGGCAGCGGGAGCCGCAGTTTAGCTACTCAGCTTTTGTGCTGTAGTCTCCGCTGTGAGGCTACGAATTCATTGGGAGGTGAGCGTGCTATCACAGCTATCAGGGAGGAGAGGACACCAAAATCTGGCCCTCATTTTTCAAAATTTGGGGATTTCTCTCCCATCATTCCCCTGAGATCTCGCTGTCCTGAGGACATGGATAGCAGCTGTATTATCAACCAGGAATGTAGGCCTCAGCCGCACCTCCACCTGGGCCCCACTCGCATCTACCTACAGACGGACAGGCCACCAATTTCCTTCCCTTCTCTGTCTCACTCATGCCCGATTTTGATTGGATTGAAATGGGAAGAGCCTACAATCATTCAGAATGGATGGATTAAAATGGGGCCTCAGTAATACACTGGAATCCAATGAGCCATCAGCACGAATGTAAAACTTCCCGAATCTCCATCCCTTGTAGTTCCATGTGGCACGGTGACACAGTGGTTAGCACTGCTGCCTCACAGCGCCAGGGACCCGGGTTCAATTCCAGCCTTGGGTCACTGTCTGTGTGGAGTTTGCACATTCTCCTCGTGTCTGCGTGGGTTTCCTCCGGGTGCTCCAGTTTCCTCCCACAGTCCAAAGATGTGCGGGTTAGGTTGATTGGCCATGTTAAATTGACCCTTAGTGTCAGGGGGACTAGCAGGGTAAATACATGGAGTTACAGGGATAGGGTCTGGGTGGGATTGCTGTTGGTGCAGACTCGATGGGCCAAATGGCCTCCTTCTGCACTATTGGGATTATATGCTCCCCCTGCTCTGATGATAATGGCTCCGACATCTCTTCACTCGTGCATCAAGGCAGTGCTGTTTGGGAGCTATTGGAATCCCTCGAGCCTTGTATGAATCCAACATTCATATACTCTAATGAAGCAGCACTGGGTAGCAAGCAGAGGCAGAAACCCATGCTTCTCCATGCCGACCCTCCTCCAAACACACAACCCAATGCTATTAGGATGTTAGGTCCAGGTGAGATACCCCACTAGATGTCCAGGGTGAGGGATGCTACACCCTGGATATCTGGGATGTCCTGCAGCAGTGCTATGGTTGTGTTGTCCAAGGCTGGTGCCTTTACCCACTCATCCATCAGGAGGAGCTCTAGAACCTCTCTTTAAACCGGTTAAGAGTTAGTCAAACACGCAGTGTGAAAGGTTGGAGTTAAAAAGACAACCTTCTGTTATACCTCGCTCTTTGACTGACCTGCACAATGCAAGTAGGAGGAACAGCAAATCACCTTCTGATCCGGCACTTTCCAGCCTTCTGGACTCAACGTTGAGTTCAGACCGTGAACTCTATCCTCCATTTTGATAGTTTCCTTCCCAGAGTGGCAGTCTGCATTGCGTCCTCATGTTTTTGCTTTCAGACGGTGCTGACCCTTTCTCAGCTTCCAACACCTACTCTGGACCAATCCTTTGTGCCTTTATAACAATCATTCCCACTCCCTTTGCCTTTGGTTCCGTGACATCTTTGACTTTAATCTCACCTGTTCTCCAACCTATCCTTGACCTCTTTTACTCCACTTGCCCCTCTCCCTTATTTCAGCAGCATAAACCCATCACATCCCCACCATTCTTCAGTTCAGAAGGGCAGTCATATTGGACTTGGCGTTTTCAGCCACTCTCTGTCCCCCCCCCCTCCATACATGCCCCATCCCCACCCTCCCCCCTCACCCCCTTGCCCCTCCTCCCGCCTCCCCGTGGCTGGTTTCACAGTAAGAAGTCTCACAACACCAGGTTAAAGTCCAACAGGTTTATTTGGTAGCAAATACCATAAGCTTTCGGAGCACTGCTCCTTCATCAGATGGAGTGGATATCCACTCCAGGAGGAGTAAACGTTGTTTCACAGTGGCAGAGGCGACCTACCATTGGTTGGAGGTGGGATCTTCCAGTGCTGCAGCTGTCAACAGCTCCCATTGTTCACACCCTCCATCACCAGGTTGCCCAGTGGCAGGGGGTTGCTGTCGGCGGGACTGGAAGATCCTGCCAGCAGGAACAGCTGGAAAATCCCACCCGTTACCTTTGTTTCTCCCTCCACAGATGCTGCCAGACCTGCCGAGCCTTTTTCAGCACTTTCTGCTAATATTGCAAAGTGTAACATAGAAACTAGAAGCAGGAGTAGGCCATTCGACCCTTTGAGCCTGCTCCGCCACTCATTTTGATCATAGCTGATCATCGAGTTCAATATCCTGATCCCCCCTTCCTCCTATATCCCTTGATCTCTTTATCCCCAAGAGCTATGTCTAATTTCTTCTTGAAATCAAACAATGTTTTGGCCTCAGCTACATCCTGTGGTAGTGAATTCCACACATTCAAGTGTATAGAATCACAGAATCCTACAGTGCAGAAGGAGGCCATTGGGTCCATCGAGTCTGCACGAACCACAATCCCACCCAGGCCCTATCCCCATACCCCATACATTTACCCTAGCTAGTTCCCCTGACACTAAGGGGCAATTTAACATGGCCAATTCACCTAACCCGCACATCTTTGGACTGTGAAACCGGAACACCTGGAGGAAACCCATGCAGACATGGGGAGAATGTGCAGACTCCACGCACTGTGAGGCAGCAGTGCTAACCACTGTACCACCATGCCGCCCCAGCGTAGTGTTCAGTTGTTCTGTGTTTGGTTATGTGAGTCTGTTCTTATTGACGCTCACTGTTCTTGATTGGTCAAGCCTGGGTGTGGACCCAGAGAAAAGTAAACAAATTATGAAAGGACATGGAAGCTGGA
Source organism: Mustelus asterias (assembly GCF_964213995.1). Lineage (NCBI taxonomy): Eukaryota > Metazoa > Chordata > Chondrichthyes > Carcharhiniformes > Triakidae > Mustelus > Mustelus asterias. The sequence goes on from NC_135818.1 coordinate 20,753,758, forward strand.
GCTAGACCAGGGAGAAGACATTTTATAGCATTGCGAATGAAACCTGTTCCACATAGGGCAGGGTTTTCTGGCTCAGCCAATGGCGGGCATTGTCAACGGGAACATTTGGACAACGGTTATTCTTGGCTACTCTCTAAATCCCAGAAAACCCCAGCCGTAGAACCCAGTGTCATTTCTGCATGGATCCCAGATGTATAAAATATACAAGACATGGTCTGTTGCCGAACTCCACTGCGTGATGTCCTGCTGTTGCCCTCATCAGTGATACCCACCCAAGCTTCAGTGTGTGCTGACCCCACCAATGCCCATGCTGCATGTTGGGGTTTTCCATGTGTCTGTTAATTAGTTTACTGTTTGAGTGTATTCATAGGATCATAAAATCATCATAGAATCCCTACAGTGCACTGACAACAATCCCACCCAGGCCCTATCCCCGTAACGCTACACATTTACCATACTAATCTCCCGACACTAAGGGGCAATTTTTTTTAGCGTGGCCAATTGACAGAACCCACACATCTTAGATAAAGGCAAAATACTGAGGATGTTGGAATCTGAAACAAAAAGCAGAAAATGCTGGACAAAACTCAGCGGGTCTGACAGTGTTTCTCCAGCATTTTCTGGAGAATTGTTTCACACGTCTTATGGATGTGGGAGGAAACCGGAGCACCCGGAGGAAAGCCACACAGACACGGGGGAGAACGTTCAAACTCCACACTGACAGTGACCCGAGGCCGGAATCGAACCCGTGTCCCTGGCGCTGTGAGGCAGCAGTGCTACCCGAATCATACAGTACGTGAGGAACTCGTTCAGCCTGGATCGCTCTGTGAAAGAACCAGCCGATTAATTCCATTCCCCCAATCTTTCCCTGTAGATTTCTCCTTCACAAGTATTTCCCTTTTGAAAGTTTCTATTGAAGCCACACACTCTCAGGCAGTGCATTCCAATCATAGGACGGGGCTGTGCATAAGAAAAATTCAATCTTCCTCTGGTACTTTTGCCAACCGCCTTTAATCGGTGTGTTCTGATCCTCCAGCCAATGGGGAAAATTCTCCCCAAGTACTTTATCCAAGCCTCATAATTTGAACACATCCATTCAATCCCTCCTTAACCGAGGAAAAACAATCCCAACCTCTCCACGTTACCGAGATCACTCATTCCTGGTGTAATTCGATTAAATTTCTTCTCCCTAAAGTGTGGCGTTGATTTGATTTGATTTATTATTGTCACATGTATTAGTCTACAGTGAAAAGTATTGTTTCTTGTGTGCTATACAGACAAAGCATACCGTTTATAGAGAAGGAAAGGAGAGAGTGCAGAATGTACCATCATTGCTAGGGTGTAGAGAAAGATCAACTTAATATGAGGTAGGCCCATTCAAAAGCCTGATGGCAGCAGGGAAGAAGCTGTTCTTGAGTCGGTTGGTATGTGATCTCAGACTTTTGTATCCTTTTCCTGACAGGAGAAGGTGGAAGAGAGAGTGTCTGGGGTGGGTGGGGTCCTTAATTATGCTGGCTGCTTTGCAGAGGCAGCGGGAAGTGTAGACAGAGTCAATGATGGGAGGCTGGTTTGCGTGATGGATTGGGCTACATTCACGATGTTTTGTAGTTCCTTGCGGTCTTGGGCAGAGCAGGAGCCATACCAAGCTGTGATACAACCAGAAAGAATGCTTTCTATGGCGCATCTGTAAAAGTTGGTGAGAGTCACAGCTGACATGCCAAATTTCCTTAGTCTTCTGAGAAAGTAGAGGCGTTGGTGGGCTTTCTTAACTATAGTGTCGGCATGGGGGGACCAGGACAGGTTGTTGGTGATCTGGACACATTAAAAACTTGAAGACCTCGACCCTTTCTACTTTGTCCCCGTTGTCTAATCAATGATTTGTAAAGGTTAACCCTGACTGTCTTGCTTTGGTACTTTGTGTCAATATTTATAAAGCAAAGGATTCCCATCAGCCTTTTTAATAGCCATCGGTTTCTTTTTTTATTCATATCATGGGGTGTGGGTGTCACTGGGGAGGCCAGCATTTGTTGCCCAACTGGAATTGCCCTTGAAGGTCAAGCACATTTCTGTGGGTCTCGAATTAACATGTAGGCCAGATCAGGGAAGGATTACAGATGGTGGAATTCTCTCAAGGTCATTTGATGGGCGAGATTGGTTTTCAGTTCCAAATTTATTAATTGAATTTAATTTCCAGCAGGTGATGGTTGAGGTGATGGCTTAGTGGTATTATCACTAGACTATTAATCCAGAAACGCAGCTAATGTTCTGGGGACCCGGGTTCGAATCCCACCACGGCAAATGGTGGAATTTGAATTCAACAAAAAAAATCTGGAATTATGAATCTACTGATGACCATGAAACCATTGTCAGTTGTTGGAAAACCCATCTGGTTCACTGATGTCCTTTGGGGAAGGAAATGTGCCATCCTTACCTGGTCTGGCCTACATGTGACTCCAGAGCCACAGCAACGTGGTTGACTCTCAACTGCCCTCGGAAATGAGGGATGGGCAATAAATGCTGGCCAGTCAGCGGTGCCATTTCCAAAGATGCGTGGGTTAGGTTAATTGGCTAAATTGACCCTAGTGTCAGGAGGATTAGCTGGGGTAAATACATGGGGTTATGGGGATAGGGTCTGGATGGGATTGTGGTCGGTGCGGACTCGATGGGCCGAATGGCCTCCTTCTGCACTGTAGGATTCTATGGTGTCCCACGAATGAATTTTAAAAAGGTGCTGGTGTGGGATTTGAACCAATGTTTCCCAGATTATGAGCCTGAAGCTTCTGGATTATTAGCCCAGACTCCACCATCATAGAGAGCTTCAGTCAATGTAGGTCAAGCTAACACTTTCAGAGCCGCAAGGTCAAAGCTCCCATCATCTGGATGATTACATGAAACCACAGTCCCATCAGGTAGATCCCGTGGGTTGGAAGAGCAGTAATGTTCTCTCTGATATCCTGCTCGATATTTATCCCTTAATCATCATTAAAAACCGGAGTGATACTTTGTGTGGGATTCTGCGGTGTACACACTGGCTGACACATTTCCTGCACTATTAAAGTGAATACACCTCAAAACTATTTCATCGGATCATCGGGGCGGCACGGTGGCACAGTGGTTAGCACTGCTGCCTCACAGTGCCAGGGATCCGGGTTCGATTCCTGGTCTAGGGTGACTGTCTGTGTGGAGTTTGCATGTTCTCTCCGTGAATGCGTGGGTTTCCTCCGGGTGCCCCGGTTTCCTCCCACAGTCCAAAGATGTGTGGGTGAGGTTGATTGGCAGTGTTAAATTGACCCTTAGGAGGATAAATACGTCAGGCTACGGGGATAGGACCTGGGTGGGACTGTTGTCGGTTTAGGCTCAATGGGCCGAATGGCCTCCTCCTGCACTGTTGATTCTATGATAGACGATTCCGCTGAGGAGTTGCAAAGATGTTGTGCACGGTTTATTGAAGCTGGATCCTCGCTCCTTGGAATCAATAGTAAAGGACCAAGGCAAAGCAGGAAGCAAAGTGAAACTGTGAGCCTGGATTGCCCAGGGTGGGTTTCGGTTAGGGCCACATTCCGCAGGAAGAAGGCTACAATGAAAGCATAGCATCTGACCCACTTTCTGCTGGAGATGTCCACCCACTGGTACGCAGGCAGCAGAGAGAGCTAATGGGCCATTGGTAACCGCATCTTGTGTCACCCTGATTGCACGAGTCTCTATGCAAGAAGCAAAATTAGAACTGAAACCTTAGTGTCAGTCTTTTCCACTCTGCGCCGCCCCCGTAGCCATACTGTAAGTGTGGGCTGGATGGTAAACATCCTGCCAGAATCTGGAAAGCACACCGTTACAGCTCGCTGCCGCACAATGGGGCACGTGTCCCTCACACTGCCAGCACTGCAACAGGCTCCAATTTCCACACTCTATTCCATGAACATCCTTCAGCGGGCAGACAGTGTGCTACCCAAAGCTCCTCTCTCCCTTTCCCAGTGTCTCCCTATATCTCCCTACACGGCATTCCATATATGGCAGCCTTCAGTCATGACACTTCCTTATAATCAGTCAAGCACAACACTGGTGCCAGCATTGTCTGCCAGTGGGCCTTTCTTGCAGGACTCCGGGAGCAGTTGTGTAAATAGATCATTCCTTTTGCTCCAGAATTCACTGGTGTTCCTCGGAAATTATGGTGAGCAGCTAGGGCAAATTTCACAGGTATTCCAAGCGTAAGTGTTAATGATTCATTCGACCTTATCGCAATGGAGACAAGAAGCTTGCAATTTACAGGGTTCGTTGGTTCAATTTTTCGAAATGAGTTTCAGACTGGAATCTAATCGAGGGGTTCACATGGTTTATATATAAAATAATGGATACCCGGGAGTGAGTTACAAACTGGAATCTAATCGAGGGGTTCACATGGTTTATATATAGAATAATGGATACCCGGGAGTGAGTTACAGACTGGAATCTAATCGAGGGGTTCAGATGGTTTATATATAGAATAATGGATACCCGGGAGTGAGTTACAGACTGGAATCTAATCGAGGGGTTCAGATGGTTTATATATCGAATAATGGATACCCGGGAGTGAGTTACAGACTGGAATCTAATCGAGGGGTTCAGCTGATTTATATATAGAATAATGGATACCCGGGAGTAAGTTACAGACTGGAATCTAATCGAGGGGTTCAGATGGTTTATATATCGAATAATGGATACCCGGGAGTGAATTACAGACTGGAATCTAATCGAGGGGTTCAGCTGATTTATATATAGAATAATGGATACCCGGGAGTAAGTTACAGACTGGAATCTAATCGAGGGGTTCAGATGGTTTATAAATAGAATAATGGATACCCGGGAGTGAGTTACAGACTGGAATCTAATCGAGGGGTTCAGATGGTTTATATATAGAATAATGGATACCCGGGAGTGTGTTACAGACTGGAATCTAATCGAGGGGTTCAGATGATTTATATATAGAATAATGGATACCCGGGAGTGAGTTACAGACTGGAATCTAATCGAGGGGTTCAGATGGTTTATATATAGAATAATGGATACCCGGGAGTGTGTTACAGACTGGAATCTAATCGAGGGGTTCAGATGGTTTATATATAGAATAATGGATACCCGGGAGTGAGTTACAGACTGGAATCTAATCGAGGGGTTCAGATGGTTTATATATAGAATAATGGATACCCGGGAGTGAGTTACAGACTGGAATCTAATCGAGGGGTTCAGTTGGTTTATATATAGAATAATGGATACCCGGGAGTGAGTTACAGACTGGAATCTAATCCAGGGGTTCAGATGGTTTATATATTAAATAATAATTATTGTAAAGGACAGTTCTGATGACTGATCAGCCATACTGATGGTAATGGTGCATGTTGAAAGTGTCACAGCCGCTGCCTGTATTGTGGCCATTCACACACGCAATGTGATAAGCTGATACACTGTGACTGGCAATGTACATTTACTGTTCACTTGGGGCTGTGAACAACACTCACATCCTGTGCATCAATTGTTCCTTGCAGCTGTGTGAAGCTGTACATTTTAGGGCAATCTCTCTTTGTTTATCTGATTCTATTAGGAAGTGAAACTGTGCAGCCCTCCTGCAAAGTGCAGTTGCCTTTATTTGATATGGAATAAATTGGTTAATACAGCTGATTCTGCCTCTCCCCTTCTTTATTGGCGGCAGGGTGGCACAGTGGTTAGCACTGCTACCTCATAGTGCCAGGGACCTGGGTTCGATTCCCGGCCTCAGGTGACTGTCTGTGTGGAGTTTGCACACTCTCCCCGTGTCTGTATGGGTTTCCTCCGGGTGCTCCGGTTCCTCCCACAGTCCAAAAGACATGCTGGTTATGTGTATTGGCCGTGCTAAATTCCCCCTCAGTGTACCCGAACAGGCGCCAGAGTGTGGTGACCAGGGGATTTTCACAGTAACTTCATTGCAGTGTTAATGTAAGCCCATTTTCCAACGTTAAGTCAGCAGTCTGTTTGGTGTTGCTGCTGGATATAATGTGCTGAGCTGTGGGGAGAAGGCAGGGAATGGCTCGAGGTAGATTGTCCCTTCAGTGGTCTGGCATTCATCAATGGGCTGAATGGCCTTCTCCTGCACTATAACCACACTACGTTTTTGATGTTAAATGCTAACCCAGTGGTTATGAGGCAGGTAGAGTTGACCGTACAATTTTACATCTTAACTTTCAGAGTGACATACTGTCTGCCCACAAGAGTGTGAAATAGATCAGGAGAATTTCACAAATCAACAAAGTGTACATTTTGTTTTCCAGTATTCTGCTGTTCATGTTGACAGTCAAGGGCGGCACGGTGGCACTGTGGTTAATGCTGCCTCCCAGCGCCAGGGACCCAGGTTCAATTCCGGCCTCGGGTCACTGTCTGTGTGGGGTTTGCACATTCTCCCTGTGTCTGCGTGGGTTTCCTCCGGGTGCTCCGGTTTCCTCCCACAGTCCAAAGGTGTGCAGGTTAGGTTGAGTGGCCGTGCTAAATTACCGTTAGTGTCAGGGGGATTAGCAGGGTAAATACATGAGGTTATGGGGATAGAGCCTGGGTGGGATTGTTGTTGGTGCAGTTTCGATGGGCTGAATGGCCTCCTCCTGCACTATAGAATCATAGAATCCCTACAGTGCAGAAGGAGGCCATTTGACCCATCGAGTCTGCACCGACCAAAATCCACCCAGGCCCCATCCCCGTAATCCCACATATTTACCCTGTTAATCCCCTGACACTCGGGTAAATTTAGCATGGCCAATCAACCTAACCACACATCTTTGGACTTAGGGATCCTATGATTCTATGACAGGTCTCCATGTGGGTCGCTGGCTGATTCTGTCCTCTACCTGTTGATGTAACTGCTAAGCTAAGCTGCTTGAATCTACCAATCGGCATATCTCGAATGGGACTTTGATCTCCCAGGCACTGCTGTTAACCACCCGTTCCACGGCAGTGCCCCTTCCCCACACCACCACATCACCGTTTGCCCCCTCACAGCAGCATGTGGCATAATTGCCCCACAAACAGACAAAAATCCCTTTCGCTCTTGCAGTTTCCCCCTGTCCCTGCCTGATGTCAGCTTCCTGATTCTCAGAGTTTCTTCAACAGCAGCTGTTGGTGTGAAACCATGAAGATATTCAGTGACAGGGCACACAGCTCAGCAATGTAAACACAGGAGTATCGATCAAATACCATGTGGTCAGATGTTCGCTGTGTGATTATTGCGTAAATGGACTTTCGATAATTCGTTAGCTCAGAATATAAAAACAGCAAAAGTTTCTACAAATATATAAAATGAGAAAGAGCGGCGAAAGTAAACATTGGTCCTTTAGAGGATGAGAAAGGGGATGTAATAACTGGAAATGAGAAAATGGCTGAGGCATTGAACAGGTATTTTGTGTCGGCCTTCACAGTGGAAGACACAAATAACATGCCAAAAATTGATGACAGGGAGGCTATGGCAGGTGTGAACCTAGAAACTATTATCACGAAAGCGATAGTGTTGGGCAAGTTAATGGGGCTAAAGGTCCTGATGGAACGGATCCTAGGGTACTAAAAGAGATGGCGGGAGAAATAGCAAATGCACTAGTGGTAATTTACCAAAATTCGCTGGATCGCTGGTGGTTCCCGCAGTTTGGAAAACAGCAACTGTGACACCACTGTTTAAAAAAGGAGGTAGACAAAAGGCGGGTAACTATAGGCCGGTTAGCTTAACTTCTGTAGCAGGGAAAATGCTTGAATCTATCATCAAGGAAGAAATAGCGAGATATCTGGATATAAATTGTCCCATTGGTAAGACGCAGCATGGGTTCATGAAGGGCAGGTCATGTTTGACTAATTTGGTGGAATTCTTTGAGAACATTACATGTGCAGAGGACAATGGGGAACCTGTGGATGTGGTGTATCTGGATTTCCAGAAGGCATTTGACAAGGTGCCGCACCAAAGACTGCTACATAAGATAAAGGTGCACAGTGTTACGGTAATGTATTAGCATGGATAGAGGATTGGTTAACTAACAGAAAGCAAAGAGTAGGGGTAAACGGGTGTTTTTCTGGTTGGCGATCAGTGACTAGTGGTGTGCCTCAGGGATCAGTGTTGGGACCGCAATTGTTTACGATTTACAGATGATTTGGAGTTGGGGACCAAGTGTAGTGTGTCAAAATTCGCAGATGACACTAAGATGGTGGAAGGGCAAAGTGTGCAGAGGACGCTGAAAGTCTGCAAAGGGATATAGGTGGTCTAAGTGAGTGGGCGAGGGTCTGGCAGATGGAGTATAATGTTGATAAATGTGAGGTCATCCATTTTGGACTATCATTTAACTGGTAAAAAATTGCAGCATGCTGCTGTGCAGAGGGATCTGGGTGTCCTTGTGCAGGAATCTCAAGGAGTTGGTTTGCAGGTGCAGCAGGTAATTAAGAAGGCAAATGGAATTTTGTCCTTCATTATTAGAGGGATGGAGTTTAAAAACAGCGAGGTTATGTTGCAGCTGTATAAGGTGCTGGTGAGGATAACATGAAATTATTGTTGATTGGAGTACTGTGTACAGTTTTGGTCTCCTTACTTGAGAAAGGATATATTGGCACTGGAAGGGGTGCAGAGGAGATTTACTAGGTTGATTCCGGAGTTGAGAGGGTTGGCTTATGAGGAGAGACTGAGTAGACTGGGGCTATATTCATTGGAATTCAGAAGAATGAGGGGAGATCTTATAGAAACATATAAGATTATGAAAGGAATAGATAAGATAGAAGCAGGGAGGTTGTTTCCACTGGCGGGTGAAACCAAAACTAGGGGGCATGGCCTCAAAATAAGGGGAAGCAGATTTAGGACTGAGTTGAGGAGGAACTTCTTCACACAAAGGGTTGTGAATCTGTGGAATTCCCTGCCCAGTGAAGCAGTTGGGGCTACCTCATTGAATGTTTTTAAGGCAAAGATAGATAAATTTTTGAACAGTAAAGGAATTAAGGGTTATGGTGAGCGGGCGGGTAAGTGGAGCTGAGTCCACGAAAAGATCAGCCATGATCTGATTGAATGGCGGAGCAGACTCAAGGGGCCAGATGGCCTACTCCTGCTCCTAGTTCTTATGTTCTTATGTTAGGAAAAATAAAGCTGAGGGAGTTTAGATTTTGATTTGATTCGATTTATTATTGTCACATGTATACAGTGAGAAGTATTGTTTCTTGCGCACTATACAGACAAGGCATACCGTACATAGAGAAGGAAAGGAGAGGGTGCAGAATGTAGTGTTACAGTCATAGCTAGGGTGTAGAGAAAGATCAACTTAATAAGAAGTAGGTCCATTCAAAAGTCTGGTGGCAGCAGGGAAGAAGCTGTTCTTGAGTCGGTTGGTACGTGACCTCAGACTCTTGCATATATTTCCCGATGGAGGAAGGTGGAAGAGAGAATGTCCGGGGTGCGAGGGGACAGTGTCAAACTGTCAAACTCAACATGAAACAGGAGACTAGTGATCAATGGTTGATTTTTGTACAGTAGCAGCTCCCCCTCCCACCCCTCAACCGCACACCCCCCCCCAATCCCTTCCACCCATCCCTCCATCCCCACCCCCCTCAGGATCTGGGGCCGGGATCACTGCTCAGTTTTCCATAGACCTGAGTATAAAGGGCATAATTTTAAAGTTTGCAGATGACATAAAAGTGAAAAATGCAGTGAGGAGAATGGATATTCGACCGCAATTTGAATCTCGTGGCCTGGCATAGCCTTCACTATAGCGTTGACCCAGGAAATCAACCCTGGTTCAGTGAGGAGTGTAGGAGGGCATATCCAGAACAGCACCTGGCACATTCCTTAAAAACATGAGGTGCCAACCTGGTGAAGCTACAACAAAAGATTACTTGCACAGAATCCTGACAGTGCAGAAAGAGGCCATTTGGCCCATCGAGCCTGCACCGACTCTCTGAAAGAGCATCCTCACCAGGCTGTCCCCTCCACCCTTGAACATTTAGCATAACTTAACCCGTACATCTTTGGACTGTGGGAGGAAACCCATGCAGATTTGGGAAGAACATGCAGACTTCACACAGACAGTGACCCAAGCCGGGAATTGAACCCGGGTCCCTGGCGCTGTGAGCTATGCCAAACAGCAGAGGCAACAGGCAGAGCTAAACAATCCCACAACTGATGGATCAGATCGAAGCTCTGCAATCTGCTACATCCAGTCATGAACAATGGTGAATAATTGGACAAATAAGTTCGGGGAAGAGGCTCCACAAATAGCCTCATCTCCCATGATGTAGGAGCCCAGCACATCAATGCAAAAGGTAAGGTTGAAGCTCTTGCAGCCATCTTCATCCAAAAGTGCCGAGTAGATGATTTATCACCAATGCTAGTCTTCAGTCAAATCCTTCACTCCAATCACATCAGGAAACAGCTGAAGATACTGAAGACATTAAGGCTATGGGTCCTGACAGCATCTCAGTGGTACTACTGAAGACTTGCAGCCCAGAGGTAGCCACACCTTTAACAATGTTGTTCCAGCGAATCTACAACATTGGCATCAGTAGGGCAATATAGAAAATTGTCCAGATATGTCCTGTCAACAGAAGGAAGGACAAATGAACCCAGCCAATTACCACCCCATAAATCCAAACCTGACCTTTGGGAAAGTGATGGGAAGTGTCACTGACAGTGCAAAGCAAGCAACATCACAGCTCACCTTAATGCTCAGTTAGGCTTCCGTGAGTGACTCTCAGCTCCTGACCTCATTGCAGCCCTAGTCCAAACATGGCTAAAAGAGCTGCAAGGTAAGGTAAGAATGACTGCCCTTGACATCAAGGCAGCATTTGACCAAATGTGGTATCAAGGGGCCCGAGCAAAACTGGAGTCAGTGGGAATCGGGGGGGAAAACTCTCCACTGGTTGGAGTCAAACCTGGCACAAAGGAAGATGATTGTGATGGTTGGGAGTCAATCATCTCAGCTCCAGGAATCCCTGCAGGTGTCCCTCAGGGTAGTGCCCTAGGCTCAACCACCTTCAGCTGCTTCATCAATGACCTTCCCTCCCTCATATGGTCAGAATTGGGGATGTTTGCTAACAACTGCACAATGTTCGGCACCATTCACGGCTCCTCAGATACTGACGCAATCCATATCCGAATGCAGCAAGCCCTGGGCAATATTCAGACTATCTGATAAGTGGCAAGTAACATTCACACCCCACAAGTACCAGGCAGTAACCATCACCAACAAGAGAGAATCTAATCACCGCTCTGTGACATTGATCAGTATTCAATATTCCCACCATCAACATCCTTAGGTCACCGTTGGCCAGAAACTGACCTGGACCAGCCACATAAATATAAGAACATAAGAAATAGGAGCAGGAGTAGGCCATCTAGCCCCTCGAGCCTGCCCCGCCATTCAATAAGATCATGGCTGATCTGACGTGGATCAGTACCACTTACCCGCCTGATCCCCATAACCCTTAATTCCCTTACCGATCAGGAATCCATCCATCCGCGCTTTAAACATATTCAGCGAGGTAGCCTCCACCACCTCAGTGGGCAGAGAATTCCAGAGATTCACCACCCTCTGGGAGAAGAAGTTCCTCCTCAACTCTGTCTTAAACCGACCCCCCTTTATTTTGAGGCTGTGTCCTCTAGTTTTAACTTCCTTACTAAGTGGAAAGAATCTCTCCGCCTCCACCCTATCCAGCCCCCGCATTATCTTATAAGTCTCCATAAGATCCCCCCTCATCCTTCTAAACTCCAACGAGTACAAACCCAATCTCCTCAGCCTCTCCTCATAATCCAAACCCCTCATCTCCGGTATCAACCTGGTGAACCTTCTCTGCACTCCCTCCAATGCCAATATATCCTTCCTCATATAAGGGGACCAATACTGCACACAGTATTCCAGCTGCGGCCTCACCAATGCCCTGTACAGGTGCATCAAGACATCCCTGCTTTTATATTCTATCCCCCTCGCAATATAGGCCAACATCCCATTTGCCTTCTTGATCACCTGTTGTACCTGCAGACTGGGCTTTTGCGTCTCATGCACAAGGACCCCCAGGTCCCTTTGTACGGTAGCATGTTTAAATATGGTGGCTACAAGAGCAGATCAGGGAATTCTGTGACATGTAACTCACCTCCTGACTCCCCAAAGCCTGTCCACCACCTATAAGGCACCAACCAGGAGTTTGATGGAAAACTCTTCACTTGTCTGCATGAATGCAGCTCCAGCAATGCTCAAGAATCTCAACACAATCCAGTACAAAGAAGCTCACTTGATCACTGCCTACATTCACCATCATAAACATCCACTCCCTCCATCACTGCTACACAGTGGCAGCAGCAGTGTGTACCAATGCGAGATGCACTGCAGCAACTCACCAAGCCTCCTTCAACAGCAACTTCCAAACCCACGACCACTACCACCTTTTGATTTTGATTTGATTTGATTTATTATTGTCCCATGTATTCGTATACAGTAAAAAGTTTTGTTTCTTGCGCACTATACAGACAAAGCATACCGTTCATAGATAAGTAAAGGAGAGAGTGCACACCTAGACGTATAGGGGCAGCAGGCACATAGAACATAGAACACTACAGCGCAGTACAGGCCCTTCGGCCCTCGATGTTGCGCCGACCAGTGGAACCAGTCTAAAGCCCCTCTAATCTACACTATTCCAATATCATCCATATGTTTATCCAATAACCATTTGAATGCTCTTAATGTTGACGAGTCCACTACTGCTGCAGGCAGGGCTTTCCACGCCCTTACTACTCTCTGAGTAAACCTCTAACATCTGTCCTATATCTCTCACCCCTCAATTTAAAGCTATGTCCCCTCATGTTAGCCATCACCATCCGAGGAAAAAGGCTCTCACTATCCACCCTATCAACCATTGATCACTAGTATCCTGTTTCATGTTTAGTTTGACAGTTTGACACTGCCCCCTTGCACCCCGGACATTCTCTCTTCCACCTTCCTCCATCGGGAAATATATGCAAGAGTCTGAGGTATTGGTCCCCTTATTTGCGGAAGGATATATTGGCCTTGGAGGGAGTGCAGAGAAGGTTCACCAGGTTGATACCAGAGATGAGGGGTGTTGATTATGAGGAGAGACTGAGCAGATTGGGTTTGTATTCGTTGGAATTTAGAAGGCTGAGGGGGGAGCTTATAGAGACCTATAAGATAATGAAGGGGCTGGATAGGGTAGAGGTAGAGAGATTCTTTCCACTTAGAAAGGAAACTAGAACTAGAGGGCACAGCCTCAAAATAAAGGGGGGTCAGTTTAGGACAGAGTTGAGGAGGAACTTCTTCTATCAGAGGGTGGTGAATCTCTGGAATTCTCTGCCCACTGAAGTGGTGGAGGCTACCTCGTTGAATATGTTTAAATCACGGATAGATGGATTCCTGATCAGTAAGGGAATTAGGGGTTATAGGGATCAGGCGGGTAAGTGGAATTGATCCACTTCAGATCAGCCATGATCTTATTGAGTGGCGGGGCAGGCTCGAGGGGCTAGATGGCCTACTCCTGCTCCTATTTCTTATGTTCTTATGTTCTTATGTACCAACCGACTCAAGAACAGCTTCTTCCCTGCTGCCACCACACTTTTGAATGGACCTACCTCGTATGCCTCTATTAAGTCACATGGGACAACCACCACCTACAATTTCCCCTCCAAGCCACATATCCTGACTTGGAACGATATGCAAAGATGTGTGGGTTGCTTGTCCATGCTAAATTGCCCCTTAGTGTCAGGGGGACTGGCAGGGTAAATACACCGGGTTACTGGGATAGGGTGGGATTGTTGTCAGTGCATGCTTGATGGGCCGAATGGCCTCCTTCTGCGCTGTAGGGATTCTATGATATCGCTGTTCCTTCACTGTTGCTGGGTCAGGTGCCTGAATCTCCCTCCCTGACTGCACTGATGTTCAAGGTGGTGGCTCACCACCACCTTCTCAAGGGCAATTAGACATGGGTGACAAAGGTCGGCCTCGCCAGTGAAGGCCATGTCCCACAAAAGAATTAAGGAAAGGGTCTGGGATCACATGATCTATCCTCCAGGAATGCCTCATGCCGTAGTTGGCAACTCCTTGTCCCTTGTCTCAAATTCTGCTGCGTCCGAGTGAAAAGCTTTCTTCAGAATGTTCTTTCGGTTGAAGGGCCTAGGGTTTCAGGCTTCGCCACTGCTATATTTGTTGAAGATGGGCTTGTGAGCACGTGACAGGTGCCTGAGCTTCCTGTAGGTAGAGGAAGCAGGCCGCAGAGGGAGAGTGAAGTCATTTCCTGGAAACCACGGGTAAATGCTGCCGAATGGAAAGTGAGAAAGATGTGGCTAAAGAAACCTCAACAGTCATACAGCCACTGGAGCTGAACTGATAAGCGTACAAACCTGCAGCATAAAACAAAGCAGCTGCCTTAGAAAACTGACATCACTCAAACCTCCTAAAGGTCATGATAACAGCTCTCGTATGCTTGCAGAACATGGTAAAAGGCCTCACATGACCTATTCTCAATCAACATCATCAATAAACACCCTCATCCTGCCTATCCTCAGAAGACACTTTTAGTTCCGTATCACCTCCAACAACCCTCAGCCCTGCTTCACCTGTCATGGCTGACCCCTCACCCTCCCACCCTGCAGTCTCCCATGCCACTCTAAGAACAATGGATTTATAACATTCACTGAATTGAAGAGTTGAAATGGGTTTAATAATCCACCGACTGGCTGGTCGTGAAAACAGTTAGACCCTCCCACATGGCAGGTGGCACAGTGGTTAGCACTGCGGCCTCACAGTGCCAGGGACCCGGGTTCGATTCCCCATTTGGGTCACTGTCTGTGCGGAGTCTGCATGTTCTCCCCACGTCTGCGTGGGTTTCCTCCGGGTGCTCCGGTTTCCTCCCACACTCCAAAGATGGACAGGTTAGGTGTAGGTTAGGGGGATTAGCTATGGTAAATGTGTAGAGTGACAGGGATAGAGCGGGGGAGAGGGCCTGGGAAGGGTGCTCCGTCGGAGAATTGGTGCTGACCCAATGGGCCGAATGCATTGTAGGGATTGTATGATGATCTATATTAGTCCTGGTACCTGCCCTGGCACTGTTTGATGCTGACATCAAGTCCAGGGAATGGAAAGTGTTCCAATATGGAGGGATAACATCTCTCATGGTGATAGGCTCACAATGCAGAAGACATGGTCCAATACAGAATTGGACCAATTTTTGCAATACAAGCAATCCGTGGACGAGAATTGAGATCATGTCAGTGGCGAAATCTCCTGCGGGGGAATTATCTTATCTCAGATTAAAATCTGGTGTTTCGGTTAGTGATCTAAAGTTCATCTGCATGTAACTGATTATAAATGAAGCAGAGTCTGCTCCAACCCCCAAATAACAGCATGGTGACACTCTCACACCTACAGTGCACTTACCATTCCTTGGCTTCTGAGTCATTGTGAAAATGCTTGGAGGTGATGGTGTGATAGCCATATTTATTGTCCCATGTCTAGTTGCCCTGAGAAGGCTGCTGTTGGTTAAACCTCTTAGAGTCATAGAATCCCTACAGTGCTGAAGAGGCCATTCAGCCCATCCTGTCTGCACTCTCTGACAGAGTATCTTACCCAGGTCCTCTCCCCGACCCTACCCCTGTAACTCCACACATTTACCATTGAGCTAATCCATGCTCAGTTCCCCTGAGTGTCAGGGGGACTAGCAAGATAAATATGAGGGGTTATGGGGATAGGGCCTGGGTGGGATAGTTGTCGGTGCAGGCTCGATGGGCCGAATGGGCCTCTTTCTGCACTGTATGGATTCTATGATTCTACCTAACTTCCTGGCACACTAAGGGGCAATTTACCACGACCAATCTACCTCACCTGCACATCTTTGAGCTGTGGGAGGAAACCGGAGCACCCGGAGGAAACCCATGCAGACGCGAGGAGAATGTGTAAACTCCACACAGACAGTGACCCAAGCCGGGAATCGAACCCAGGTCCCCGGCGCTGTGAGGCAGCAGTGCTAACCACTGTGCCACCGTGCTGTCTTGAAATAGTGGGTGCTAAATTGAGTGGTCCTGAAATTGGGCCTGGGGAATGGTGGCACGTTCGGTGGAATGCGTCAGTGCCAGCTGTCCAACTTTGCGTTGCCTGCTCATCGTAAGGATTTCAGCACCCAATCAGAATTTACGATGCTGTTCATTGGTTGCACTCATCATCAAAGAGCCAGTATTGTGAGCTCTACTTAAAGCAACTCTGCATCTCAGGGGAAGGTGCCTTGTGGCTGCTGGAGGAGCTGACATCACTGGGAATAGTGTTGTTCAATAGCCAGCAATGGCTGACCATGGTCACAAACACTTACACCAAGGCTTTCGGAGGCTGCACTGGAGGCTTCAGTGAAGGAGAGGGTGGGGTGGAGGGGTGGGGGGGAGGGGAGGCTGAGGGCAGATATCCTGTGAATGGGAGCAGATACAGCTGTCAATGCCAAGAGTTCGGCCTCCAGGCCCTGATGCAGCCTCACAAGATGTTCACTGACTTCACGCGAGTGCTCAAAGTCAGGGAACCCCTCTTCAAATGCCATTCCTCACCAACCACACCACCAGCATCACACACAGCTCAATTCACCACACCCCCATCGCTCACCTCAACAGCCTCCATCAATCAGGCCATATATACTTCACACTCACCCTCACCCTCACACAGTGATCATAGTGTCAGCCTCAATGTCACATCTCACTGCTTATACACAGAGTCAGCTATTTAACCGTGGACAGCCCCATCACCCAGGAATATCACCATGCTTACTGATACGCATCATCCTCCCTTGCAGGTGAAGGTGACCCACCTTATGGGGCAGAAACAAACCACAGCGGGATAGGCGTGCCCGCATTTTCTAACCCCCATGGAAGAAATGGTGCTGGCCATTACTGAGTCACCCAATGCTGAGACCATGACCTGCAGTGAGGCTGAATCCATTGAGGCTGGCTGGTTAGCCCAGGTGGTCAGAGCATGGTGCTAACAACATCAAGGTCGGGGGCTCCATCCTCATAAGGGCGGCACGGTGGCACAGTGGTTAGCACTGCTGCCTCACAGCGCCAGGGACTCAGTTTCAGTTCCCAGCTTGGGTCACTGTCTGTGCACATTCTTCCTTTGACTGTGAGTGTTTCCTCCGGGTGCTCTGGTTTCTTCCCACAGTCCGAAAGACGTGCTGGGTAGGTGCATTAGCCATGCTAAATTCTCCCTCAGTGTACCCGAACAGGCGCCGGAGTGTGGCGACTAGGGGATTTTCACAGTAACTTCATTGCAGTGTTAATGCAAGCTTACTTGTGACACTAATAAATAAACTTTAATGGCCATGATTGTGATGGTCTCTTCTCTACCTATTGTGGATATTATCCAGGTTCAGGGAAATCCATTGAATCCATTGAGATTACATAAGAACATAAGAACTAGGAGCAGGAGTAGGCCATCTGGCCCCTCAAGCCTGCTCCGCCATTCAATAAGATCATGGCTGATCTTTTTGTGGGCTCAGCTCCACTTACCCGCCCGCTCACCCTTTACTGTTCAAAAATGTATCCTTGCCTTCAGTGAGGTAGCCTCAATTGCTTCACTGGGCGGGGAATTCCACAGATTCACAACCCTTTGTGAGAAGAACTTCCTCCTCAATTCAGTCCTAAATCTGCTCCTCCTTATTTTGAGGCCATGCCCCCTCGTTCTAGTTTCACCCGCCAGTGGAAACAACCTCCCTGCTTCTATCTTATCTATTCCTTTCATAATCTTATACGTTTCTATAAGATCTCCCCTGATTTTTCTGAATTCCAATGAGCATAGTCCCAATCTACCCAGTCTCTCCTCATAAGCCAACCCTCTCAACTCCCAAATCAAAATTCCAAAACTATCCAACATCCTCCTCCTCTTCACATCCCACTCCGCATTCAAGTCTTTTTGTTCCAAGCTGCCAGATGGGGTAAGCACGCACCTCTGACTGCCCCCTCTCCACTCGCCACAACCTTGCTCTGCTCATTTATCCCCTCCAGATACCCAGGAACTGTAGCCCGCCCGGGCAATGCTGCAGAAGCAGGAACGAAGGTGATGAAGATCCTCAGACTCACAGTCACCAGCTCAAAGACTGGCACTGCATAGATTCAGGACATGCGCATGGTGCGACATCAGACACAAGTGCACTGCAGCAGCATGGGCAGAGATACCAGAGGTGCCAGCTCGCTCGAGGGCAAGGGTGCATCGAGGTTCTGCTACAGAGGATTCAGATGATGACTTTGATGGGCTGGGCTAGTGTTGGGTGAGCTCGGAATCCAACTATCTTCAGCTGCTTCAACTCTGACCGAATGCCAATAATATCCAACAGTCTTTTGCACCAAGTCATTCCACAGTTTACCTACTCTGTTTTGTCTTTATTATTTCATATTGAATTACATTTTATTCCACACGAAAAGGATGTTGCTAATGTAAAGGAATCGATAAATATAAATGGTCATTACTAGAAACAGACATGTGGCTGAGACTTTTTGTTTTGCACGCATCAGGACAAAAACATATGTGTCAAATTTCAAATGATCACAGTGTATTCCACAACTTCAGGTCAAAAGTGGGGATGTTCACTGAAAACGGCACAGGGTTCTTTACCATTTGTGCTGACTCAGATACGGAAGCAGTCCATGTCCCCATTCGGCAAGATTGGGACGATACTCAGGATTAGGCTCATAGACAATGGCCATCTCCAACAAGGAGGAATCTAATCATTTCTCCTTGATGCTCAATGGCATTGCCATTGCTGAATCCCCCACTATCAGCACCCTGGGGATATCCATTGACCAGAAACTGAACTCAATCAGTCTATATCAATACCGTGGCTACAGGAGCAGGTCAGAGGCGGCGAGTAACTCCCTCCCTGTATCCTCAAAGCCTCTCCACCATCTACAAGGCACAAGTCAGGTGTGTGATGGAATACTCTCCAATTGCCAGGATGGGTGCAGCTCCAACAACACTCATGAAGCTTAGCACAGTTACAGAGCAAAGCAAAAAAACAAAATTACTGCGGATGCTGGAGTCTGAAACGAAAACAGAAAATGCTGGAAAATCTCAGCAGGTCTGACAGCATCCGTGGAGAGGCAACGTCCTGAGTCTGGATAACCCTACGTCAGAGCTAAGAGCAAATTAAAATCAGAAGAGATCTATATTATGAGGGTGGGGGAGGAGGGGGGATGTAATTGGACAAAGGGAATGTAAATGGTGATGATGGAGGCTGCGAAAGATGCTAAAAGCGTCCATTAAGTGATCGGAATGTGTGAATAACAGAACAGAGGTACAGCTTGTTAAGGGGCTACCTGAGGAATGTGGCGGTTGGCCTGGCCGGGAGGGTGGGGTGGGGCCAGGGAGGGGGGGGAGTGGGGGCCGGGAGGGGGGGAGTGGGGGCCGGGAGGGGGGTGGGGGTGGGATGGGGTCAGGGAGTGGGGGAGTGGGAGCCGGGAGGGGGGGTGGGGGTGGGATGGGGTCAGGGAGTGGGGGAGTGGGGGCCGGGAGGGGGGGAATGGGGGTCGGGAGGGGGGGAGTGGGGGCCGGGAGGGGGGGAATGGGGGTCAGGAGGGGGGCAGTTTGGAGACAAGATGGAGAGCGAGATTGGAGAAGTGGAAAACTTGGAGAAGTGAGAACGACAGATGATAAAAAAGGGATAAATGAGATGAAAAGAAGAAATGAAATAAAATAAATGGAAATGGGATGAAGGTGGGGGGGGAGAGTTCATGCAGGGAAAAGCAGCTTTTCCCCATCCACCACCTAAACAGATTGGCGCACAATGGCAGCAGCTCGTAACGTACCCAAGATGCACTGCAGCAACTCATCAATGCTCCTTTCAGAGAACCTCCTAAACCTTTCCCACCTGGAAGGACAAGGACATATGGGAACGTCACCTTCTGTAAGTTCCCCTCCAAGCCACACACCAACCCAATTTGAAGATACGTTGCATTTCCTTCACTGTCCTTGTTCACAGGCTTGATCTTCCTCCCTGCCAGCACAGTGGGTGTGCCTACACCACATGGGCTGCAGCGGTTCAAGAAAGCGGCCCACCTTCCCAATGGCAATTAGGGATGAACAAATAACGTTGGCCTTGCCAGAGACAGCCACACCCTCCAAATAAATCGCAAAAAATCTGGAATCTGATTGTAAAGTGAAATATGATATCCGGAAAATAAAAATAGACACTCGTGTGTGAATGAGACCTTGCCACTGGCCCCAATATTCAGAAAGGAGGTGGGTGAGATTAGAGATGGAGTCTCGCAGCCAGACTGTGTCCACTAAGGAAAAAGAAAGACATTGTAGCTGGAGATTTCAGTTGGGACGATGAAGATTAATAAGGAGGAGGTATTAGCTGTTTTAGCCGGCATAGAGGTGCATAAATCCCCAGAGCTTGATGGGATATCACAGGCTGCTAATGGGAGGCAAGGGAGGAGATGGCAGGAGATATTTAAATCTTCACTGACCACAGGCGAAGTGACTGGAGGATAGCTAAAGTGATACCTTTATTCAAGAAGGGTAGCTGGATGAGCCAGGTAATTACAGACCAGTTAATCTAACGGCAGTAACAGAGAAATTATTGGATTAATCAACATTTGGGAAGGCAAGGATTGATCAGGGACAGTCAGCATGGATTTGTTGGTGGGAGATCCTGTCTAACTAATTTAGTTGAGTTTTTTGAAAAGGTAACTAAATACATTGGAACGGGTTGGCACTGCCAGGCTGGCACTGCCCAGCCATGTCCACAACTAACTTCAATGGCCTCCCAGCCCCTCTGGCATGGCCATCACTCCTGATCGGATCTCCAGAGAGGCTGGAGGTCAGGGCTGGAGGAGGCCAAGGCTCACCATGGATAAATGAAGAAAAATCTTTGCCATTCACAGGATCCCAGAGGGATATCAGATTATTATTATCAGATAATGGCGGATCATTCTCGGTGGAGGAGTTTCAGAAATTTGTAAGATCCAATGCTATTCGCCATGTTAGTATCTTACACTGCCAGCCTCAAACCAGTTAGCGGAACGTCTCGTGCAAACTCTCAACGAAGAAACAAGTAAATTAGCTTCTATCTTTAAGGATTGCCAGCTTTCTGTTGTCTTCCAACATCACACCAACTGTGACCACAGGGGTCACACCAACTGAGCTGCTAATGGGATGTCGTTTAAGGACACGGTTGGACACGGCAGGATTTTCCGGCCGCACTCGCCCCCAAAACCGGAAAATCCCACCCAAGGTCAATGGACCTTTGCATGGTCCCCACCCACTCCCCACCCACTATGATTCCTGTGGTGGGCGGGACAGGGACACTTCCCCTGATATTCCCAGATTTAGCAGGAGGGTGGAGGCTCAGCAAGCCTCTCAGAGAGAAAACCACGACTCAAGGGAGAGCGACAGAGTCTTCAGACACGAGATTTCGTCATGGTCAGAGGTTTTGCAGCTGGACCAGGTAAGATCGTGGAAAAGACAGGGCTGGTCGCCAATATCGTAGAGATACAAGGATATCACATCAAGAAACACGTCGACCCTCTGAGGAGGAGGGTCTAATACAAGGGATCAACAGGAGATTCCAGCAGTGCAGGTAGATCCACCTGGATTGGGAGCAGGGATCCTGGTGGTGAATGTGGCACTGGGATGTTTCAATAATGGAGAATCCAGCAGCTACCGAGGACCATCTAGACTCTGGGTTAATGAGTTTGTTATTCACCTCAACCCGATCTGATTTTCATATCCAGACGAACCTATCTCAGAGCTGAGACATCCT
The DNA here is from genome assembly GCF_964213995.1 of Mustelus asterias. Lineage (NCBI taxonomy): Eukaryota > Metazoa > Chordata > Chondrichthyes > Carcharhiniformes > Triakidae > Mustelus > Mustelus asterias. The sequence goes on from NC_135818.1 coordinate 20,775,505, forward strand.
ACAAGAGTTCAAAAGTTGCCGGATCAACTAAACTTACGACAAGTTGTCATGGGGGTTTCCTGGATTTTTTTCTGTCAATTGTTGCTTGTGTTAATTATATATATTTTTCTTTTCTCCTCAGGTAACTTCTAGAGTGGGGCAGCGTGGCACCTTTTAGAGGGCATCCCCTGAAGGTCACGTGATTAGGCCCAATCCTCTGGAGTGTCGAGGCGGGAAGCTGAGCCAATTGAGTGCAAGGGCGGGTATCCCAGGTCGGGAAGGATCGGCAGTGGGAGTCAGGGAGGAGTAGTGTACAGTCACTCAGTTATTCTGTCACACCCTATATGTATATATTGTTATTTGTTGTGCTGGCAATGGAGCCCTTTTGTTCTAAAGCCTCATCGAGTCATCCTCGACTCATTACTCCAAAGTCAGGAGTTGGGTTTTAAAGAATGGAGAAGGGGTTTTTTTAGTCTGGGAAGATGGTGTCTGGGAGGTGCCTTTCTTGACGGGTTGCAGATTTTTATGGATATAGAACCAGTTTGTTCAGAATATTACTTTAAATTAACCGTAGCACATGCAGACAAACACTCAAACAAGAGAAGGACACTTTAAGGAATAAGATCTGGAAAGTCAGCAAATAATAGGTTTCCACATTGAAGAAAGATGGGGTGAGATACTTGGATCTCTCTGAAAAACTAAGGTGGGACAATTGATTTTCCTCATGCATAATTATCTTGTAAATTGAGGTGATAGGAAACAAGTCTTGTGCTTTTCACTGTATAACTAACCGCTCTTTAGGCTAATGTACAGACTGTAGTTAAGGTCAGTTGGGTAAAAGCGCATCATTCATTCATCCCACACACACCCTCATCCTCGATAAACACATTGTAAATTTTTTTAAAAGCCTTGATATCGTTCCACGGCTATGTCATAATGTGAAGATGGAGGAGGCTGAGTTTAGGAGGCCACTGAAACTTCCTCTGTTTATTATCAGATAGTCTGCAAGCTGCACACTTTCACTTTGACTTGTGTGTTTGCTGTTTGCAATAAGATACCTGTTCACACTGACTGGCTGCAGTTCTCCTCACCACAGCTTTTTAACCACTTCCTAGTGAAACTACAATTATTCCACAGACCTCATTTCTTCCATAAAGGTCAGGAGCATGAGATGGCGCCACCCACCCCCACCCCCCACCTCCCACCTCCCCTTAACTTGAAAAAGACTTGGCCTCACTGAAGAAAATGTTAACTGGATGCCAGCAACAGAATGTCTGAAGGAGCTGAAAATCTAGTCCTAGGCTGTGTTGACCTGCGTAGGCCTCGAGGGGTAAGGATCAGTGTAGGATACTCCCGCAGCACATTGATCTCACCAATCAAAACAAAACTTGCATTTCTTTTCTTCAGCACTATTCACAACTTTGGGATGTCGCAAAGGGTTTCACAGTTCACAAAGCACTTTGGAAATATAGGCCCTGTTTAAGTATTGGAAACATGGCAGCCATTTTGTGCATAGCCTATAAGCAACAATATGACAATGGCAAGAATATCTAATATAGAATATCTAACTATTTGTGTTGTTATTTGAGGGATAATTTCTGACCAGGAGACTTCCCTTTTGCTCTCCTCCCAAATAGTAGCAATCGATCTTTTACAACCACCTGAGTGGGCATATTGACAAAGGTTGAACCTCTCAGGGCTTTAATGTTACTGCCCCACCATGAAGCAAGGCTCTTGCTAGCAAGACTTCCAGCCATTGCCAAAGCCTCATAACCCTTAGGATGGTTATCAACCCCTTTAGCGTCTCCAGGAATTAAGGATTAATCTCTCGGGCACTGTTGTGAGCAAGCTGTGAGAAAAATTATTTTAAAAAGACAATCAGAAATGGGGGAAGAGGCTGTTTGACAGTCAACAGTCTCTCTATGAGGGAAGATGGAGTCGATGAGAATGGGAGTGTTCAGGTGGGAGAGTGGGGGGAGGTGAGGTGGTTGGCAGTCATGAGCAAACACTTCCTGGATTACATACAGCCACTGTTGGCAATGCCTCTCCACACACGTGCAGCATTATGCCAGAGGCCACAGAGATGTTGTAGACCAGAGACACCCCTACAATATAATATACAAACCACCCAGCCCCACACTCAACAATTAACCCATAACTCCCATTCACTCACCTTCACAATCGTTTAGTGGCAACAATGTGCATGCCATGTTGTAATGACTTCAATCAGGCCATTGATGTTGGCCTATTGGAGTAGGCCTGATTAAGGATCCAATTGATGGACAAATCAGGGAATCTTTGCCTTGTATTTAACTAGGAATGTCAGTTCCTCTGGCACCCACCAACGCCTCTACTTTCTCAGGAGACTAAGGAAATTTGGCATGTCAGCAACGACTCTCGCCAACTTTTACAAATGCACCATAGAAAGCATTCTTTCTGGTTGTATCACAGCTTGGTATGGGCTCCTGCTCTGCCCAAGACCTCAAGAAACTACAAAAGGTCGTGAATGTAGCCCAATCCATCGCGCAAACCAGCCTCCCATCCATTGACTCTGTCTACACTTCTTGTTGCCTCAGCAAAGCAGCCAGCATAATTAAGGATCCCACGCACCCCGGACATTCTCTTTTCCACCTTCTTCCGTCGCGAAAAAGATGCAAAAGTCTGAGGTCACATACCAACCGACTCAAGAACAGCTTCTTCCCTGCTGCCATCAGACTTTTGAATGGACTTACCTCGCATTAAGTTGATCTTCCCCCACTCCCTAGCTATGACTGTAACACTACATTCTGCACTCTCTCCTTTCCTTCTCTATGAACGGTATGCTTTGTCTGTATAGCGTGCAAGAAACAATACTTTTCACTGTATACTAATACATGTGACAATAATAAATCAAATCAAAATCAAATCCAAGCCCCGATAATAGTCTGCTAACTGACACAGCACTCTGTGTATTGTGTTAGTGGTTATTTATCAAAATTCGTTGGATTCTGGGGTAGTGTCGGCGGATTGGAAAACGGCTAATGTTACGCCGCTGTTTAAAAAAGGAAATAGACAAAAGGCCGGTAACTACAGGCCGGTTAGCTTAACGTCTGTTTTTGGGAAAATGCTGGAATCCATCATTAAAGAAGAAATAGCAGGCCATCTGGATAAGAATGGTTCGATTAAGCAGACGCAGCATGGATTCATGAGGGGAAAGTCGTGCTTGACGAACTTGTTGGATTTTTATGAAGATGTGACTAGTGCGGTTGCCGGAGGGGAACCAGCGGATGCGGTGTTTTTGAATTTCCAAAAAGGTGCCTCACAAAAGGTTGCTGAAGAAGATTGGGTCACACGGAGTTGGGGGTAAGGTGTTAGCGTGGATTGGGGATTGGCTATCCGACAGGAAGCAGAGAGTCGGAATAAATGGGTGCTTTTCTGGTTGGCAGATGGTAACTAGTGGCGTGCCGCAGGGATCAGTACTGGGGCCTCAACTATTTACCATTTATATAGACGATCTGGAGGAGGGGACTGAGTGTAGGGTAACAAAGTTTGCAGACGACACAAAGATAAGTGGAAAAGTGAATCGTGTGGAGGGCGTAGAAGGTCTGAAGAGAGATTTGGACAGGCTGAGTGAGTGGGCGAGGATCTGGCAGATGGAGTATAACATTGACAAATGCGAGGTTATTCACTTTGGAGGAAATAATAGTAAATTGGATTATTATCTAAATGGAAAAACATTGCAACATGCTACTGTGCAAAGGGGGTCCTTGTGCATGAGACGCAAAAACCCAGTCTGCAGGTGCAACAGGTGATCAAGAAGGCAAATGGGATGTTGGCCTATATCGCAAGGGGGATAGAATATAAAAGCAGAGATGTCTTGCTGCATCTGTACAGGGCATTGGCGAGGCCGCAGCTGGAATACTGTGTGCAGTATTGGTCCCCTTATTTGCGGAAGGATATATTGGCCTTGGAGGGAGTGCAGAGAAGATTCACCAGGTTGATATCAGAGATGAGGGGTGTTGATTATGAGGAGAGACTGAGCAGATTGGGTTTGTACTCGTTGGAATTTAGAAGGCTGAGGGGGGATCTTATAGAGACCTGTAAGATAATGAAGAGGCTGGATAGTGTAGAGGTGCAGAGATTCTTTCCACTTAGAAAGGAAACTAGAACCAGAGGGCACAGCCTCAAAATAAAGGGGGGTCAGTTTAGGACAGAGTTGAGGAGGAACTTCTTCTCTCAGAGGGTGGTGAATCTCTGGAATTCTCTGCCCACTGAAGTGGTGGAGGCTACCTCGTTGAATATGTTTAAATCACGGATAGATGGATTCCTGATCGGTAAGGGAATTAGGGGTTATGGGGATCAGGCGGGTAAGTGGAACTGATCCACTTCAGATCAGCCATGATCTTATTGAATGGTGGGGCAGGCTCGAGGGGCTAGATGGCCTACTCCTGCTCCTATTTCTTATGTTCTTATGTTCTTATGTATTGCTGTTGCAGTTTGTAAATAAAGGGATTTGGGTGAAGGGACTTGTGTCTCCGAAGACTTATTACGTATGTACATACCATTCACTGGGTACACTGTCTTCAGCCTTCCTATTTAACAAGATATCAATTAGAATGTTTGCCCGACAGAACTGCGGATCCATTGTCCCCACAAGAGGCAGAATCTTCCCTGCTGAAGTCTATGTTTGGTGATGGGTGCGGAAGTCAGGTTGAGTTGCGCTGCAGGTTGGAACAGCGGGTCACACCCAATCTTGAGCTGTTTGGCCCTTTACATCTGCATCCCTGAGAAATACGGCAAATCTGGCAGTGTGGGCAGGCAGGGAGTCAGCATCCTCGCCGTTACCGCACGGGCACAAAGGTCTGGGTGCCACGTTTAAAGGGCACCAGCATAGTGTGAACTATCTCACCCCCAACAGCCTGCACTACCCCTCCCACCTTGGCCAGGCTGCTGCTCCAACCTACCCCGCTAACCATTCCTCCTTCCCTCCTCATCCTCCACACAGCCTGTACTGCCAGCACCTGATCGCAAACAATTACACACACTCCTCAAACATACAAACATAGAGAATAGGAGCAGGAGGAGGCCATTCGGCCTTTTGAGCCTGCTCCACCATTCATTATGATCATGGCTGATCATCCAACTCATTATTCTGTTCCCTCCTTCCCCCATATCCTTTGATCCCCTTTACCCCAAGTGTTATAATCTAACTGCCTCTTAAAAACATACAATGTTTTGGCGTTAGTTACTTCTTGTTGTGAATTCCACAGGTTGATCATTCTCTGGGTGAAGATGTTTCTCCTCATCTCTGTCCTAAACTGCCTACTCTGTATCCCCAGACTGTGGCCCTGGTTGTGGACACCCCCATCATTGGGAACATATTTCTAGCATCTACCCTGTCGAGCCCTGTTAGAATTTTATAGATTTCTATGAGATTCCCCTCTCATTCCTCTGAACTGCTGTGAATATAGTCCTAACTGACTCATATGTCAGGCCCCCCATCCCAGGAATCAGTCTGGTAAATCTTCTCTACACTCCTAGAGCAAGAACATCCTTCCTCAGATAAGGAGACTAAAACTGCAGTCCAGGTGTGGCCTCACCAAGGCCCAGTATGATTGCAGCAGGACATACCTGCTCCTGCACCCAAATCCTCGTGCCCATGAAGGCCAACATACCCTTTGCTTTATTCTCTACCGGCTGCACCTGCGTGCTTACCCTTAGTGGCTGGTGTGCGAGGACACCCAACTCTAGTTGCACATTTCCCCTCTCCGAATTTATGGCCATTCAGACAGGAAAGGGGACAACGTCATGGCAACTCACCTTTAAGCATAGAAGAACTCTACCCACCAGCTGCCCGCCACTAATATGCAATCATGAAGGTGAATATTCTAATTTCTCGCTGGTGGGCAGCTTAATTTGGAGGTGGAGCTTAATTCCAGCGAGGTAGCCTTTTAAAGAGCTTGCATGAGATGCTACTTTGTGGACAACTTCCCGACATTGTGCATCAGGAAAATTGAGTCATAGAATCAAAGAATCAAAGAATGTATGGCACAGAGACAGGCCCTTTGGCCCAAACTGCCAAAATGCCCATCTAAGTTAACCCCATTTGTCTGCATTTGGCCCATATCCCTCTAAACCTGTCCAAATGCTTTTTAAATGTTGTCAATGTCCCTGCCTCAACCACTTCCTCCGGCAGCTCATTCCACACACGTACCACCCTCTGTGTAAAAAGGTTGCTCCTCAGGCTCCCATTAATTCTTTCCCCTCTTAACTTAAACCTATGACCTCTAGTTCTCGATTCCCCAACCCTAGGAAAAAGACTGAGTGCATTCACCCTATCCATGCCTCTCATAATCTTATACACCTCTATAAGATCACCCCTCAGTCTCCTGTGCTCCAAAGAGAAAAGTCCTAGCCTGTCCAATCTCTCCCTATAACTCAGTCCCTTGAGTCCTGGCCACATCCTTGTAACTCCCTTCTGCACTCTCTCCAGTTTAATAACATCTTTCCAAGAGCAAGGTGACTAAAACTGAATCCAATACTCCAGATGCAGTCTCACCAACGTCCTGTATAACTGCAACATAGCTTCCCAATCTATACTCAATGCCCTGACTGATGAAGGCCAGCGTGCCAAAAGCCTTCTTCACTGCCCTATCTACCTCTAACTCCACCTTTAGAGAACCGTGCACCTGAACTCCAAGGTCCCTCTGTTCCACGATACTCCCTAAGGGCCTACCATTCACCGTGAAAGTCCTATCTTGATTTGACTTTCCAAAACGCAGCAACTCTCACTTATCTGTATTGAACTCTATCTGTCACCTATATATTTTCAAGAACGGTTATGCTAGTGTTCGCCCTGCCATTGTGGAAACTGGGTTTTGGACTCATGCCAGATTAAGTTCTGCCACCCACCAAGCTTCCTGCTGTTGGCGGGTCTGAAAGATTCCACCCAATTTCACCAGTCAGAGTGCTTCTAACAACATTTTTACATTCTCTTAGCTTCCCAGGCTAAAAGATAGAATGGGAGTTTTTTTTTGGAACAGATCAGGGGGGTAGTTGGGTTTTGGGTGTACATGGGGAACTTACGTCCCTTAAATGTGGCTTTCGGTTCCCATCTTGGCAATTGTGGATTTCTGTCCAGCAGGTCTGTGGGAGCAACGGGAAACCCCATGCATCTGTCAGGTTAAACATTTGAAAAGGTAACTGAGTACCGTTTCAACCCAGTATTCTGACGATTAAAGGCAGCGGACCTATTATCCAAGCTCTCAGCAACTCACCGGGCAGCCAAGTACATTCATGAGCTCCCCCTTTCACTCCACAGAAATGTCGGTCGGGATTTTCCGATCTAATTCACCCGCCGCCGCTGCCAGCGAGAACGGATAACTCGGCGCTCAGCCAAATCTCCATTCACTGCAGCGGGACTGGAGAATCCCAACCGTGGGCAAGGTTGGAGAATCCTGGCCATTGTTTTTATATTGATTCGTCGACACATGTGGCAAAAGAGCTGAAAATATTAAATATTGTGGGAGAGTCCGTTACAACACCAGGTGCTCCAGTTTCCTCCCACAGTCCAAAGATGTGTGGGTCAGGTTGGTTGGCCATGCTCAATTGTCCCTTAGTGTCCTGGGATGTCTAAGTTAGAGGGATTAGCGATATAAATGTGTGGGGTTGTGGGGATAGGGCCTGGGTGGGATGGTGGTCGGTGTAGACTTGATGGGCCGAATGGCCTCCTTCTGCATTGTAGGGTTTCTATGATTTCTATGATCTGGATCACCCAGTCACTCTTCAGAACCTCCAGCAACTAGCCTTGCTTTGGCCTTCTCATAGAATCCCTACAGGGCAGAAGGAGGCCATTCAGCCCATTGGGTCTGCATCGACTCTCCGAAAGAGCATCGCGCCCTGGTCCTCTCCCCCGTAACCCCACACATAGATTGTTGAAGGTGGCAGGACAGGTGGTGAGAAAAATTAATAAAGCATGTCATATTCTGAGTTTTTTGAAACATAGAAACTAGAAGCAGGAGTAGGCCATTCAGCCCTTCGAGCTTGCTCCACCATTCATTTTGATCATGGCTGATCATCAAATTCAATATCCCTCTGCTGCCAATGCTGTTGGCTCGGACAAGTGCTGCCTGGGCCCCATGGCTGCTTTGAGTCTAATATCAGTGCATGCCGCCAGTGAGGGAGATTGTAAGGGATATCTGGATACTAGGATTAAAATCGGAGTAATTTCTCAGTCCTTCACAACTGTCGCTATCTTCAGTGGTAAGGCTCCACTAATGGACCAATCAAGTTGCCAAGAAAAATAGGCACTAAAGCAGTGACGTTAGCCCTCTGGGTCAAAGTTCGTCACTTCCTGGACTTCATGTAGGAAGGAATGGCAGTCAGTCCCTTAAATCATTTGTAGGTATAGTTGATGAAGACCCAGTCCTTGTTCTTGTAGTCTGTTTCTGAGCGGTTACTCACTGCAACTGTCTTGGAGGACAGACACTTCTTACCATTACTTTCTGGCCCTGCCTGTGACATTCCTGGCAGCAAGATGTCTGAATCAGGACATTCATCAAAGTTGGACATATCATCGATGCTCCTTATTTCAATGGAGATAGCGACCGGTTTCTTCCTGATATGTTCCCAGGCGACACATTCAAAGAACAAATTGACCTTCACATCTTCAACTCCATTGGCCCCAATTTTGGTCTCCAGTTCACAGAAGAACTTCAAGATCCTTGTCTTTCTCTGAAATGAGAACCTCTGCTGGGAATGTAAGGGTCTCCCTCCACTACATCACTTTCATGTACGTCTCCTGAGGGGTCTCTGAATAGAACGGTGGGTATTGCGGCATAGAGAATAAGAGCAAGGATGTTGAACATATACAAGAAACTAGTTAGACCCCAGTTGGAATACTGTGCACAGATCTGGGCGCCACACTATAGTGAATGCAATAATGGTTCACAATAGTGGTTCCAGGAATCAGAAACTTCAGTTATGAGGATAGATTGGGACTGTCCCCCTTAGAGAGAAGGCGGCCAAGAGAAGATTTGGTAGAGATATTCAAAATTATGAGTTTAAAGTTTATTTATTAGTCACAAGTAGGCTTACATCAACACTGCAATGAAGTTACTGTGAAAATCCCCTGGTCGCCACACTCCGGCGCCTGTTCGGGTACACTGAGGGAGAATTTAGCACGGCCAATGCACCTAGCCCACACATCTTTAGATTGTGGGAGGAAACCAGAGCACTGACAGGAAACCCTCACAGATCCAGGGAGAACGTGCAAACTCCACACAGACAGTGACCCAAACCCGGGTCCTTGGCGCTGAGAGGCAGCAGTGTTAACCACTGTGCCACCGTGCCACCTGGGTGGATAGGAAGCTGGAAGCTGGACAGAGTAGATAGGGAGAAACTGTTCCTGCTTGTAAAAAGATCAAGAACATGAGGGCACAGATTTGAAGTGAATTGCAAAAGAAGCAAATGCGATGTGAGAAAAACTTTTTCACACCATGAGTGGTTCAGCTCTTGAATGCTCTGCCTTCTAAAGTCCCAATTCACAAATACCTCCGCACAAATCCACCTGTGTGGCAAAGCTGGCTGCCCCCTGTCTGCTATCTCAGAATAAACTACAAACTCTCTCCAGGTATAACTCCCTTGGCTTTGCTCCTCTTTGGAGCATGTGCAGAAGAAGCAGCAGCCTGTGCCTGATGTCAGTGCCTCATGGGGAGTGAGTGAGGGGAACTGGAGCAGCATCCAGCTATGAGGGACTGACCAGGACAGTCGGTGCAGCAAGTCCTCGCCAACGCCCACCCCCACCGTCCAGCCGGAGCAATCCCCGAGCTGCTGGAGATACCACTCATGGTCAGGATGGCAAGGTAACTGGCTCAAGCATTCAAGCGGAACTAGCAACAGAAGTGTCACGCTGCCACCCAACTTAGTTTCTTTGCTGCGTTTCACGCCCATGGGGTGGCGCGGTGGCACGGTGGTTAGCACTGCTGCCTCACAGCACCAGGGATCCGGGTTCAATTCCCAGCTTGGGTCACTGTCTGTGTGGAGTTTGCACATTCTCCCCGTGTCTGTGTGGGTTTCCTCCGGGTGCTCCAGTTTCCTCCCACAGTCCCAAGACGTGCGGGTTACGTTGATTGGCCATGATAAATTGTCCATTAGTGTCAGGGGGATTAGGACTGTAAATATGTGGAGTGACAGGGATAAGACCTGGGTAGGATTGCTGTCGGTGCAGGCTCGATGGGCCAAATGGCCTCCTTCTGCACTGCAGATTCTATGTCCAGCCAAGTCCATAGCCTTTTTGTGAAGAGTTGGGGGGAATGGGAGAACATTTGGGGATCGCTTCTCTTCACTCTGGCATTCCTGCTCCTATTCTTCAACAAACAGGTCTGCGAACTGAAGGAGTTGGGTTTTCAATAGTTTCTCTGTATTAGAGTGTTGAGCAATGGCCATCCACTGTAAGAACTTTCTTTCTTTTGGATAAGCTATTTCAGTGTTTCTATGATTCTATGAACAAACGTACATATTTGGTGCCAGTGGGATGAAGGATGACCAAGCTGGAATGTTCATGGACTGTTCGTGTCCTCTGTTACATCTTCTTCATTTATCTCCATGTTTAGAACATAGAACATAGAACAGTACAGCACAGAACAGGCCCTTCGGCCCACGATGTTGTGCCGAGCTTTATCTGAAACCAAGATCAAGCTATCCCACTCCCTATCATCCTGGTGTGCTCCATGTGCCTATCCAATAACCGCTTAAATGTTCCTAAAGTGTCTGACTCCACTATCACTGCAGGCAGTCCATTCCACACCCCAACCACTCTCTGCATAAAGAACCTACCTCTGATATCCTTCCTATATCTCCCACCATGAACCCTATAGTTATGCCCCCTTGTAATAGCTCCATCCACCCGAGGAAATAGTCTTTGAACATTCACTCTATCTGTCCCCTTCATCATTTTATAAACCTCTATTAAGTCTCCCCTCAGCCTCCTCCGCTCCAGAGAGAACAGCCCCAGCTCCCTCAACCTTTCCTCATAAGACCTACCCTCCAAACCAGGCAGCATCCTGGTAAATCTCCTCTGCACTCTTTCCAGCGCTTCCACATCTTTCCTATTAGCAGCCAGCAAAACGCCACAATTATGAAGATGTCTACTTCTAATTCTGTTCCAGGACTGTCCTGTGGCTTTTATTTTTTTCATCTGATCTATTCAAGCTATAGCCTCTACTTCCATGTTTATGTCAGTCAGGACTATCAGAGCAAGTTGCGGCTCTCGTAGTACAGATGTTTTTTCTGTTGTTCATGGTCGATTCCTGACAGAAGAGTTTATAGATACAGATACAGTATTATTTCCCAGACACAGACCCAGTATTACGACTATGCCTTCTTACTCTCCAGCCTTTCCCCAGTACTGCAACCCTCTCTCCTTTATTTATCCCACTCTCCTCTGATCTGAAAACTCTGGACCCATTCCATCTTTATCCTACGTTTCAGTAATAACTATAATATACTTTAGCGGGGGCAATGGCCTAGTGGTATTATTGCTAGACTATTAATCCAGAAACTCAGCTAATGTTCTCGGGACCCGCGTTCGAATCCCAGATTGGGGAATTTGAATTCAATAAATAAAAATCTGAAATTAAAAATTTACTGATGGCCATGAAATAATTATCGGAAAAACCCATCTGGTTCAATAATGTCCTTTATGGAAGGAAATCTGCCATCCTTACCTGGTCTGGCCTTTATGTGACTGCAGAGCCACAGCAATGTGGTTGACACTCAACTGCCCTCAAAGGCTACTAGGGATGTGTAATAAATGCTGGCCAGCCAGCTAGCGATGCCCATGTCCCACGAATGTATAAAAAAAGCTTTATTTTTTCTCAGTTCTATCTCTCAGTTGACCTGCCGCATTCACAGATGGTATACACTTCAACACACGGAGTCTCATTATTGAACAATTAATTTGTTATCTCTTTTCTAGCATTTGTTTTCTCTCCCTTCCATACTTGCTAATTTCCTGTCTTCTAATTCCAGCTTTTCATTTCACCTTCTGAATCTAAGCTCCGGTTCCCACCTCCCTACCAAGCCTATTTATACTGTCCTTAATGGTACCACAAACCTCCCCGCCACAGTATATGTTCTGAGCCCTGCTGAGGTGCAACCTGTCTGGCTTGTACAGGCCCCACTTCCTGCAAACTCAGCCTCAGGAATCCAAAGTCTTCCTTCCTGCACCATCTCTCCACTGCACTATTCATCTGCATTCATCCTCTTATTTTTGTACTCATAAACACTGAGTAATCTGAAGATTACGGGCGGGATGTTGTGGCCTCGCTCGGGTGAGATCGTAAAGTCCCGCCTGAGGCCAATGGAGATTTCTGTTCCGCGAGCCTCGCCCGGTCCGATTCTGGGGCGGGTGAAGCGGTAAAATTCCAACCAATTTCTTTCCTAGCTCTCTCAGATTTGATAGCAGGACCTCTGCCTTCTTTCCATCAAGATAATTGGTATGAATATGCACCATGGCCTCTAGCTGTTCACCGTTTCCCCCCTCGGCATTACTCTTGACAATGGGCAGCACAGCGGCACAGCGGTTAGCACCGCTGCTTCACAGCGCCAGGGACCCAGGTTCGATTCCAGCCTTGGGTGACTGTCTGTGCGGAGTCTGCACGTTCTCCCCGTGTCTGCGTGGGTTTCCTCCGGGTGCTCTGGTTCTCTCCCACAGTCCAGAGATGAGCAGTTTAGGTGGATTGGCCAATTGCCCCTTAGTGTCGCAAGATGTGTAGACTAGGTGGATTGACCATGGGAAATGTATGGGGTTTCATAAGCCTGAGTAAGATGCTCTTTCGGAGAGTCAGTGCAGATTCGATGGGCCTCCTTCTGCATTGTAGGGATTCAATGATACAATGATTCTATGGTACCAGGGAGGCTACACACCATCCTGCAACTGTCCGTCTGTTCCCTAACTATTCAATACTGCTACTATTGTTTCTCTAACCTTCCTCTTGCTCCTGCAGAGTTGACCCACCCATGGTGCCATGGATCTGGCTCTAGCTGTAGCCACCAGTGGCACAATCATCCTTACGAGAATTTGAAACTGAATACTGCTCTGTGACCAAGGGCCACTCGGGAGATTACACATTGGGTCCTCCTTGCCTATCTGGTGCTGACTCAATTCCCTCATGCCTGGACACCTTTAAGCTGTGGTGTGGCCCCTTCCTGAAATGCGCTACTCATGTAACCCTCAGCCTCTCAGCCCTAGCTAACGCCAAATCCCTGGAACTCAGAACTCGAGCATCTCCAGCAGACATACTGTATGTTTGGACACGAGAAATGTCCAGGACTTCCACATTACACAGGATGTGCTCTCAATGGAACCGAGGGGATATGCCTCCAATAGACAGACAGCTACACTGAAAAATAAACTTAAACTAGATCAAGCAATAGAGTTTGTAAGTTCCACGGAGGCTAAATTAAATATTTATCTGCAATATGCTCCTTCCTAGTGATGTGACATCCCTCTCAGTAATTACTGTGCCGTCATTTTCCAAATTCCCTCTCTCTTTGTTTCCTGCAGTCTGACTCTCTCAATTTATTGACAAATTCACTTCCATTAGGAGTTTTCCTGTTGATGTGTATTCCCTGTCCATTTTTCCATAAAATCCCAAAGCCTATCTCTCTCCGGTGGCCATCGCTCTTCACCCTGTCCCTCCTTGTAGACCCGCAAATGGCCACGACTGAGATTCAGCGCTGATTGGCCAGCAACACAAAGATGGGACTAGTATCCACTGAAGGGGGGAAGTCCAACCGTGATCCTGTTTCCCCCCCCCACTCCCCCCTCCCCCCTCCCGCCAGACTGTTACTGCCGTGGGCCATCGTCCACCTGGAGGCAGCAATACATACATCCCCCTCACCCCCTGCCTCCCCCAAAGCAATACATACTCCCCCACGCTCCCAGGAATACCTATATCCCCACCCCCTGCCCCCCAAGCAATACCTACATCCCCACCTCCTGGCCCCAAGCAATACCTACATCTCCACCCCCTGACCCCCCCAAGCAACACCTACATCCCCACCCCCTGGCCCCAAGCAATACCTACATCCCCACCCCCTGGCCCCAAGCAATACCTACATCCCCACCCCCTGCCCCCCCAAGCAATACATACTCCCCCGGCCCCTGGCCCCCCCAAGCAATACCTACTCCTCCCCCAAAGGACACCATGTTTTGTCACCAACACTGTCCTGATTGGGTAAAATACAGATCAATGATTTGCCACACTTCCCCCTCCCTTCAAAAAAATAATTCATCATCACATTGTGTTCCCTGTCGAGTCTCCTCCGGGTCTTTTTCATGGAAGTTTTATTCAGCAGAGTAGGTCATTCACTAGAGATTATACCGGGATGTATAAAATGGCTTATTCCAGATAATTTATGTGGAATTTCCATTCCCATTCTTTTCTGGGTGGGTTTGGCGACACGAGTGGAAACTCTCGCGAGTCCAGATTGCATTTCACACCAACCGAAAGTCATGATGTGTTTGTCCCCGCCCCTCCCACCAGTGATGTAATGGGATCATCATTTCCAGACATCAACATCTCATTACCAGGTCTCTCCGCCTGAATCCAAACCCCGCCCCCTTCCCAGTACAATATCCATCATGTTAGCGTGAGGGGAAATCCCCGTGAATCACGTCTCCCAAGGTGTGCGCCTGGTGAGCTGACCTCCCAGAGAAGTTCAAGTCGGTGCATCACTCAGGAGGGAGTAGGTCATAATCAGACACTACCTGTGCGCTGTCTGCAAACTGCCCCCCCGGCACATACAAACTCCCCCCACCCTCCCAAGCAATACCTACTCCGCCCACCCACCCGCCCCCCAAGTGTTCACTGGGGGTAGTGCCACAGGGCAGTGTCGGGATAGGTACGAGGTGGGCTGCATGGGGAGAGGGTAGCTGGTTAACCTTTGTGCACTGGGCAGCCTTTAAAACTGGCACCCCGATCTTTAAGAAACTCAATTGCTGGCGGAGAAAGCCACCCTTTGTGTAAAGCGCCCTTTGCCTTTTTTTCACTTGGATACGACAGAGAAAGTCGCCATGGTGCCAGCGGTTTTAACGCCACTTTTCCCTCTCCTATCAGCCTTTGCCGATATGCTGGGAAAATTCCACCTGTCGTCATTATCAAACCAACAACAAGCAATGCTTTTATTGAAACATAGAAACAAAAAGATAGGAGCAGGAGGAGGCCATTCAGCCCTTCGAGCCTGCTCCGTCATTCATCACCATCATAGCTGATCGTCCAACTCAATAGCCTAATCCTGCTTTCTCCCCATAACCTTTGATCCCATTTGCCCCAAGTGCTGTATCCAGCCGCCTCTTGAATACATTCAATGTTTTGGCATCAACTACTTCCTGTGGTAATGAATTCCACAGGCTCACCACTCTTTGGGTGAGGAAATGTCTCTTCATCTCCATCCTAAATGGTCTACCCTGAATCCTCAGACTGTGACCCCTGGTTCTGGACACCCCCACCATCAGGAACATCCTTCCTGCATCTACCCTGTCTAGTCCTGTCAGAATTTTATAACTCTCTATGAGATTCCCCCCCTCATTCATTTGAACTCCAGTGAAAACAATCCTAACCTAGTCAATCTCTCCTCATACATCAGTCTCGTCATCCCCGGAATCAGCCTGGTAAACCTTCGCTGCACTCCCTCGAGAGCAAGAACATTCTTCCTCGAAAAAGGAGACCAAAACTGCACACAATACTCTTGGTGTGGCCTCACCAAGACCCTGTATAATTGCAACAACGCATCCCTGCTCCTGCACTCGAAACTTCTCGCAATGAATGCCAACATACCATTTGCCTTCTTTACCGCCTGCTGCACCTGCATGCTTACCTTCAGTGACTGGTGCACAAGGACACCCAGGTCCCGCTGCACACTCCCCTCTCCCTATTTACAGCCATTCAGGTCGTCATCTGCCTTCTTGGTTTTGCTTCCAAACTGAAGGATCTTTGCATCTATCATCAGTACTTACTGAGTCAAGACAAACATTTGAACCAATCTACCCCTCATACCATTGAAATCAAGACATTATTCAATGTTACATACATAAGGGTGTCCCAGACAAGTATATTCATTGCAGGTGGAATTTCCCTCTCCAGAGACAGTGCGATGGCGGACAGGAAAAGTGATGCATTTCCCATCAGCCAGTGTGACGTGTTTCCACGCCAAATCTTCCACTTTTCAGCCAATGATAAATGCATGAATATGAAGCAAGTTGTACCTCACAGCAGAACGCCATTAGTGAGATCCATCAGTGGCTGGGTGAGAGACTCCAACTCAACCTCACTCCAGGTGCCCCTTCGACTCAATGGGTCAGACAGGGGCCCTCGTAGGGAGGAGGGGCATCAGCTGGAAACCCCGGGGCCGTCCACCCAGCTGATTCTGAGAGTGTCCAGCCACTCCCCATCCCCTCTGCTTGGGACCCAATCAGCTGCAGCTCCAGAGGTCAAGGAGTGTGCAGCTGTCCCACAGCACGCCACTCAAAGCAGGCTGAGCCTCGGACTATCAACAGGGTGTGTCCATCTCTGCTACAGATATAGAAATAGATCTCTGCACCTAGATATCGCAGTAGGTATGGAAATGAAGGTATACTAGGAGCAGGAGAGTAGCATGAGTGAGCACAATCTGCTTATTGATTTCACAAATGTAAATAGAATTTGACTCATCCCACTTCTCATGTTGTTTATGCTCTTCTACTTGGCAAAACCCTCCATGGTTAGCCAGGTGTCACAGGCACCAACACCACCCCTCCTGCCCCCAACCCCCCCCCCCGCCCCATCACACCACCCCACCCCAACTCCTCCTCCCTAATGTCACAACATCTACCTCCAGCTCGATGGTGCCTAGAACCATCTCATTATAGTGCCCGACCTGCACACCGTCCACACGAGTGGAGCAGCTGCCTCGAAGAAAGCTGTGATTGCCCAAGGCATCTCTGAGACCTGCTCCATCTCTGAGATCTGCTCCGTCTCTGAGACCTGCTCCGTCTCTGAGACCTGCTCCGTCTCTGAGACCTGCTCCGTCTCTGAGACCTGCTCCATCTCTGAGACCTGCTCCATCTCTGAGACCTGCTCCATCTCTGAGACCTGCTCCATCTCTGAGACCTGCTCCGTCTCTGAGACCTGCTCCGTCTCTGAGACCTGCTCCGTCTCTGAGACCTGCTCCGTCTCTGAGACCTGCTCCATCTCTGAGACCTGCTCCATCTCTGAGACCTGCTCCATCTCTGAGACCTGCTCCATCTCTGAGATCTGCTCCGTCTCTGAGACCTGCTCCGTCTCTGAGACCTGCTCCATCTCTGAGACCTGCTCCATCTCTGAGACCTGCTCCATCTCTGAGACCTGCTCCATCTCTGAGATCTGCTCCGTCTCTGAGACCTGCTCCGTCTCTGAGACCTGCTCCGTCTCTGAGACCTGCTCCGTCTCTGAGACCTGCTCCATCTCTGAGACCTGCTCCATCTCTGAGACCTGCTCCATCTCTGAGACCTGCTCCATCTCTGAGATCTGCTCCGTCTCTGAGACCTGCTCCGTCTCTGAGACCTGCTCCATCTCTGAGACCTGCTCCATCTCTGAGACCTGCTCCGTCTCTGAGACCTGCTCCATCTCTGAGACCTGCTCCATCTCTGAGACCTGCGCCATCTCTGAGACCTGCTCCATCTCTGAGACCTCCTTCATGCTGCCTCATGAGTTTAGAAGCTGGAGGCTGCTTTAGACTCTGATGTTTCTGCATTGTCAGCGTGGGTCTTACAGGAGTGAATGGCCACTCGCATGGAGTCGGCACATCCACCATTGGCCTCCATGTCCTTTCCGTCAGTGTAGAGTGGCAGTTCCCAGGGTACCTCACTTCTGGTGGTTACATTGAGCTGTACATTGAGAGAGGGGAAGCCTTTTCTGTTGATGAATCGTAGTGGCTCCTGCCAGGGAGCTTTTAATGCCACGTGTGTGCAGTCGATGGCACCTCTCACCGGTGGGAAGCCAGAGATTGTGGAAAATCCCACTGCTCTTGAAGCCTAGCTGGCTTCATCTAAGGAGAACCTGACATGATTGTGCACTTTGCTGAATAAGACATCCAGAACATCTTCAATGCATTTGTGAGCAGACGCTTGCGAAATCCCGCACCTGTCCCCAGTCGGGCCCAGGAACAAGCCAGTTGTGAAGAAGTTCAAACCGGCAGTCACTCTTAGATTCACTGTCAATGGATGGCCTCCCATTCCCTGGTAGCATCAGCCCTTCCAGGAGAATGTGGCAGATGAGAGCCACCACATCCCGGGACATGCAAACGCATCCACAAGACTGCCTCTCTCGCCCATCTGGAATAATGAGAGGCACCTTCTGAAAACCCTTGGTCTTATAAGATGCCTCTGATCAATGGCTGTGTCAGCCTCAACTTCTGCCTCCTGAGGGAGCCTCGCTGGTCTTTAGTCCTCATTGCCCTTTAATCCTCGCTGCTCTTTGCTCCTTGCTGCAGTTGACCCTCTATCAAAGCTAAAAGGCATAGAAAGTGTGAGGTATTTATACTGCAGGGTGAGGGAATGAAAGATGAGACATAGCCACAGAAACCAGGGGAAAAGACTGCTCATGGCTGTCCACAGAGAGAATAAAGGGTGTGAATGGCCAAACGGCAGAGAAGCAGTAAGCTGTGACAGATGAAGATGTTGGGGGAGGGGGATGGGACAGAGGTAGAATGTAGAAAAGGCGAAGCGGGAGGGGAGAAAAGGTAAGGGAAGGGGGATAAAGTCAGGGGAAAGATTGCGGGGTGGGGGGGGAAGAAAAATGAAGAAAGATAATAAAGAAATAAAAGGTTAAATAAAAGACCCGCTGCTCTTCACACCCTACATCCTGTAAAGTTCCATCCCTTTCTCTCAGCTCCTTTGTCTCCGTCACATTTGTTCCGATGATGCCACTTTCCAAAGTGGTGCTTCTAATTTGTGCTCCTTTTTCCTCAACTGTGAATTCCCATCTACAGTTGTCGACAAGGCCCTCAACAGCGTGCAGTCCATCTCCCGCGCCACGACCCTCACCCCCTGCCCTTCATAGAATCATAGAATCCCTACAGTATGGAAAGAGGCCATTCAGCCCATCGAGTCTGCACCGACCACAATCCCACCCAGGCCCTACCTCCGTATCCCTACATATTTACCCACTAATCCCTCTAACCTACGCATCTCAGGACACTAAGGGCAATTTTAGCATGGCCAATCAACCTAACCCGCACATCTTTGGACTGTGGGAGGAAACCGGAGCACCCGGAGGAAACCCACGCAGACACGAGGAGAATGTGCAAACTCCACACAGACAGTGACCCAAGCCGGGAATCGAACCCAGGTCCCTGGAGCTGTGAAGCAGCAGTGCTAACCACTGTGCTACCCTTCCTCCCAGAACAAGGATAGAGTCCCCCTTGTTCTCACATTTCAGTCCGCCAGCCTCTGCATGCAAAGCATAGTCCTCTGCCATTTTCGCCAACTTGAGTATGATGTCACCACCAAACACATCTTCCCTTCACTCCCTCTGTCAGCATTCCGCAGAGACCATTCCCTCCAGGATAACCTAGTCTACTCCTCTGCTCTACCCAACACCTCTCCCGTCACCCATGACACCTTCCTATGCAATCGCAGAAGGTGTAACACCTGTCCCTTTACCTCTTTACCATCCAAGGCCCAAAACACTCATTCCAGGTTAAGCAGCGTTTCCATTGCACCTCTTCCCATTTTGGTCGATTGCATTCGCTGCTCCCAATGTGGTTTCCTCTATATCGGAGAGACCAAGCGTAGACTGGGTGATCGCTTTGCTGAGCACCTTCGGTCTGTGCGCAGTCAGGACCCTGACCTTCCGGTTGCTGCCATTTTAACACACGATCCTGCTCCCATGCCCACACGTCTCTCCTTGGCCTGCTGCAATGTTCCAGTGAAGCTCAACGCAAACTGGAGGAACATCATCTCATCTTCCGGCTCAGCACTTTACAGCCTTCCGGTCCCAACATCGAATTCAACAACTTCAGATGATTTTCTCTACCCCACCCTCGACCCCTTTGTTTTCATTCTATTTTATTTAATTTTTTACTGTTCTCTACCTTTTATTTCTTTATTGTCTTTCTTCATTTTTCTCCCCCCACTCTTTCCCCTACTTCATCCCCTTCCCTCATCTTTTCTTCCCCCGCTTCCCCTTATCTACATTCTACCTCTGTCCCATCTTTTCCTTCCTCCCCCCCCCCCGCCCCCTCAACATCTTCATCTGTCACAGCTTACAGCTTCTCTGCCGTTTGGCCATTCACACCCTTTATTCTCTCTATGGACAGTCTTTTCCCCTGGTTTCTGTGGCTATGACTCATCTTTCATTCCCTCCCCCTGCAGTATAAATATCTCCCACTTTCAATGCCTTTTAGCTTTGACAAAGGGTCAGCTGGACTCGAAACGTCAGCTCTTTTCTCTCCTTACAGATGCTGCCAGACCTGCAGAGATTTTCCAGCACTCTCTCTTTTGGTTTTGTTCCTCGCTGCTCTTTGTTCCTCACTAGTCTTTGTCCATCAGCGTGAGGCTCTTCTTGAAATTCTGGAGCGGAAAACCGCTACCTACTTTCACACTGGTGAGAAACCTTGGCCGATCTCCGCATTTTCCCATCCTGACAAATGTAATACTTTCAAGTTTGGGATGATACAAAACAAAGCAAGAGAAGCTGGGAATGAGTTTTGTGAGGAAGATGCAAAGTGGCTATAGGAGGATTTGGACGGACTGAGTGAGTGGGCAAGAATATGGCAGATGGAAGATAGTGTGGAAAAATGTGGGGTTATCCACTTTGTCGGGAGGAACAGATGTTCAGAGTATTTCCTAAATGGTGAGAAATGAGAAAGTGTTGATGTACAAAGTGACCTGGGTGTCCTCGTCAACAAGTCACTGAAAGCTAACATGCAGGTGCAGCAAGCAATTAGGAAAAGCTAATAGAATGTTAACCTTTATCGCAAGAGGATTTGAGTACAGGAATAGTGAGGTCTTGTTTCAATTGTATAGAAGCTTGGTTAGATCACACCTGGAATACTGTGCTCCATTTTGGTCCCCTCACCTCAGGAAGGATATTATTGCCATAGAGGGAATGCAACAAAGGTTCACTAGACTTATTCCGGGGATAGCGGGACTGTTTTCTGAAGAGAGACTGGGCAAACTGGGCAAACTGTTCCACGCTGCTCTTTATTCCTCACTGGTCTTTATTCCTCGCTGCTTTCATCCAGGCAAGTGGGGAGTATTCCATTACGCTCGTGACTTGTAGATGGTGGAGACTTTGGGGAGTCAAGAGGTGAGTTACTCGCTGCAAGATTCCCAGCCTCTGGCCTGCTCTTGTAGCCACAGTATTTATATGGCTAGTCCCAATTCAGTTTCTGGTCAATGGTAATGCCCAGATTGTTGTTAGCGCGGGATTCAACGATGGTAATGCCATTCAATGCCAAGGGACAGTGGTTAGATCCTCTCTTGTTGGAGATGATCATTGCCTAGCACTTGTGTGGTGCAAATGTTACTTGCCATTTGTCAGCCCAAGTCTGGGTACTGTCCAGGTATTGCTGCATTTGGACTTGGACTGTTCAGTATCTGAGGAGTCGTGAATGGTGCTGAACATTGTGCAATCATCTGTGAGCATCCCCACTTCTGACCTTATGATGGAAGGAAGGTCATTGATGAAGGAGCTGAAGATGGTTGGGCCTAGGACACAACCCTGAGGGACTCCTGCAGTGATGTCCTGGAGCTGAGATGATTGCCACAACCATCTTCCTATGTTCCAGGTATGACTCCAACCAGCAGAGAGTTTGCCCCCTGATACCCATTGATTCCAGTTTGGCTAAGGCTCCTTGATGCCACACTCGGTCGAATGCTGCCTTGATGTCAAGGGCAGTCACTCTCACCTCACCTCTGGAATTCAGCTCTTTTGTCCATGTTTGAACCTGAGTGACCCTGGTGAAACATTAACTGAGTGTCCATAAGCAGGATAATGCTGAATAAGAGCTGCTTGATAGCACTGTTGGTGATCCTTCCATCACTTTACTGATGATCGAGAGTAGATTAATGAGATGGTAATTGGTCGGGTTGGATTTGTCCTGTTTCTTGTGTACAGGACACACCTGGGCAATTGTCCACATTGCCGGGTCGATGCCAGTGTTGTAGCTGCCCTGGAATAGCTTGGTCAGGAGCACGGCAAGATCTGGAGCACAAGTCTTCAAATCTATGACCAGAATATGGTCAGGGCCAATTGCCTTTAGAATCCAGTGCCTTCAGCCATTTCTTGATATCACATGGAGTGAATTGAATTGCTTGGAGACTGGCAGCTGAGATGCTGGGGACCTCCGGAGGAGACCGAGATGGATCATCCCCTCGACATTTCTGGCTGAAGATTGGGCGGCATGGTGGCACAATGGGTAGCACTGCTGCCTCATAGCGCCAGGGACCCGGGTTCAATTCCAACCTTGGGTCACTGTCTGTCTGGAATTTGCACGTTCTCCCCAGCTCTTTGTTTGACTGGAGTGAGACTGGGGGAGAGAGTCTTAGCAGGAGTGCTGAGAGTAAGCAAAGAAGTGATTTAATTATTCATTTATTCATTTAAGGGTATTCCTTGTATATTTCGCGGGCTTTTTTCAGGGTTTTGAATTGAGGAAGTGAGGTCAGCTGAAGGGGATTCTGGGAGGTTGAGTCTTAGTATAAAAGGCAGTTACCTGGGGCGTTCGCCGGGAGCATAAAAAGCCGTCTGCACTATACAGCGGGCAGCGTGGGGAGCGGGCAGTGTAGTGAGTGGGTAGCAGAGTGTGAACTATAAGGGCTTTGGCTCACAGGGCTTAGGCTGAAAGGGCGAGGCAAGGCTAGTTATTTTCTACCCAACCCTATAAAGGATAAGGGCAGGCATGAGTGATCGGCCAGTTCAGTGCTTCCGATGTGGGATGTGGGAGTTCCTGCAAACACCTAGCTTCCCAGAGGTTCACATATGTGCCAGGTGCGTGGAACTGCAGCTCTTGAGGGACCGTGTTAGGGAACTGGAGCTGCAGATCGCTGACCTTAGTCTAGTCAGGGAAAATGGGAGAAAAATTGACAGGAGTTATAGGCAACTAGTTACACCGGGGCATCGGGAGGAAGACACGTGGGTCACGGTTAGGAGGAGTAAAGGGCAGAAGGGTAAAGTACCAGAGAGTACTCCAGTGGCGGTCTCTCATAATAGGAAGGGCTTGGTGACAGGTGTGAGAGGGGAGGGGAGTGAACAGTTAGAAGAGGGGTCACCTGTGGTTGTCCCACTCCAAAACAGGTATATTGTTTTGGATAGTGTGGAGGAGTGTGCCTCTCCAGGGGTAAGACACAGTGACCAGGTCACTGGCACACAGTCAGGCTCTGTGGCCCGGAAAGGGAAGAGAGGGGTTAGGAGAGCGATAGTGGTGGGGGATGCATCAGTTAGAGGCACAGACAGGTGATTCTGTGGGTGCGAATGGGACTCCAGGATGGTAGTCTGCCTACCTGGTGCTGGGGTCACGGATGTCTCCGAGCGGATAGGAGGCATATTAAAAGGGGAAGATAAAGAAACGGATGTCATTATACACATTGGTGGAAATGACGTAGATAGGAAGAGTAGGGGGTTCCTAAGAGAGCAATTCAGGGAGTTGGGAAATAGGTTAAAAAGTAGGGTCACTAGTGTGGCCATCTCTGGGCTGCTCCCAATGCCTCGTGCCAGTGAGGCTAAGAATAGGGAGTTGGTACAAGTGAATGCCTGGCTAAAGGACTGGTCCAGGAAGGAGGGCTTCATTTTCATAGATCAATGGGAAGTTTTCAGGAGAGGATGGCACCTGTACAAGAGGGAGGGGTCACAACTAAGTTGGAAGGGCACAAATATCCTGGCTGGGAGCTTTGCTATTGCAGTTCGGGGGGGTTTAAACTAGTATGGCAGGGGGGTGGGGATCAAAATATTAGGTCTACAAGTGTGGAGGCTGGGGACGAGCTTGGGGCTGGGACAAGGCTGGCAAAGAAGAAGAGCACTCTGGGGGAGGACGACCTCACTGGGCCTGGAGGTCTGGAATGCTTATACTTCAATGCAAGGAGCGTAGCAGGCTTCATTCTATGATCATCTTGCTGGTGCCAGTACAGAGCGAGACTGCGGATAGTTGGGAACCTGTCTCGGGGGCAGGGAATTCAGATGGTGTTCGTAAAGCAGAAGTGGAAATGAATAGGGTTGGGAAGCATTTTTCTGATCAGGGCCAGTGTGATCTCCTGGACTTGTTTCGATCGCCACAGGGGGTCGGAGAGGAATTTCCCAGATTTTCTTTTCCCCATATTGGCCCTGGGGTTTTCACTCTGGATTTTCGCCTCTCCCTGGAGATCACATGGTCTGGAATGGGGGGTTGGGGGTGAGTTAATAGGTTGTGGTGAACAAAGCATCGTAGCTGTGAGGGACAGCTCGGTGGATAGGATATTAGGATGTAGATAGGCCGGAAAATTGGGCGGGGATCCTGGATTCAGGATTCAATCCTGGACCGGGGAGCGGCGCGGGCTTGGAGGGCCGAAGGGCCTGTTCCTGTGCTGTATTGTTCTTTGTTCTTTGTTCTTTGTTGTCTGCATGGGTTTCCTCCGGGTTCTCCGGTTTCCTCCCACAGTCCAAAGATGTGCGGGTTAGGTTGATTGGCCATGCTAAATTGCCCCTAGTGTCAGGGGGATTAGCATGGTAAATATGTAGGGTTACGGGAATTGGGCCTGGGTGGGATTGTGGTAGGTGCAGTCTCGATGGGCTGAATGGCCTCCTTCTGCACTGTAGGGATTCTATGATTCTATGATTGTTGCAAATGCTTTATCTTTTGCACTGATGTGCTGGGCTCCTCCATCATTGAGGACGGGTATGTTTGTGGAGCCTCCTCCTTCAGTGAGTTGTTTAATTGTCCACCACCATTGACGACTGGATGTGGCAGGACCGCAGTGCTTAGATCTGATCCGTTGGTTGTGGGATCACTTAGCTCTGTCTGTTGCTGCTTTTGTTGTTTGGCGTGCAAGTAATCCTGTGTTGTGGCTTCACCAGGTTGACACCTCATTTTAGCTAGGCCTGCTGTTGTTCCAGGCTTGCCCGCCTGCACTGTTCGTTGAACGAGTGTTGATCCCCTGGCTTGATGGTAATGGTTGAGTGGGGGATATGTCGGGCCATGAGTTTGCAGACTGTGCTGGAGTACAGTCCCTCTTCTGCTGATGGCCCACAGCACCTCATGGATGCCCAGTTTTGAGTTGCTGGATCTCTTTGAAGTCTGTCCCATTTAGCACAATGGCAGTGCCACACAACACGCTGGAGGGTATTCTCAATGTGAAAACAGGATCTCTGCCTCCACAAGGACTGTGCGGTGGTCACTCCTACCAATACTGTCACGGACAGATGCATCTATGGCAGGCAGGTTGGTAAGGATGAGGTCAGGTATGTTTTTCCCTCCTCTTGTGTTCC
Source organism: Mustelus asterias (assembly GCF_964213995.1). Taxonomy (NCBI): domain Eukaryota; kingdom Metazoa; phylum Chordata; class Chondrichthyes; order Carcharhiniformes; family Triakidae; genus Mustelus; species Mustelus asterias. The sequence continues at coordinate 20,800,944 of NC_135818.1, forward strand.
TTCACCACCTGCCGCAATCCCGGTCTACCAGCTATGTCCTTTAGGATGCAGCGAGCTCTGGCTGTGGTCTTACTGCTGAGCCACTTTTGATAATGGATGATGAAATCCCCCACCCAGGGTACATTCTGTGCCATTGCCTCCCTGAGTGCTTCTTCCATGTGGTGTTCCACATGAAGGAGTGTTGATTCATCAGCAGAGTGGGGACAGTACTTTGTAGTCAGCAGGAGGTTTCCTTGCCCATGTGGTTTCATTGGGTCCAGAGTCGATTTTGAGGACTCCCAGGGCAATTCCCTCCAGACTGTGCCAATCACACAGGACATACCCAGGACTGGGGATGGTGATGTCTGTTATTATCTGTAAGGTATGATTCTGTGAGTATGGCTTTGTCAGGGTGTTGAATACAACTGAGTGGCTTGCCAGGCCATTGCAGAGGACGTTTAAGAGCCAACCACATTGCTGTGGGCCTGGCATCGCATGTCAGCCAAACCAGGTAAGGGCGGCAGATTTCCTTCCCTAAAGGACATTCGTGAACCAGTTGGGTTTTTATGACAATCGACAATGGTTTCATGGTCCTCAGTAGATTCTTAATTCCAGATGTTTTTTTGAGTTTGAAGGACTCGAACCTGGATTCCCAGAATATTACCCTGGGTCTCTGTATTCCTAGTCCAGCGACAATACCTCCACACCATCGCCTCCCCAATACGAATCCACAGAAAATAAACTATTCACTGCACAGGAATAGATTCTGGATGTAAATCTGATCCCACACTCAGTCCTGGCCAGTCTGAGAGAGCCAGGAACCCATTAGTGCTGTGTCGAGTCTCCGTCTGCTCTGTTCAGTTCCCCGAATATGGAACTGATTGCAAAGCATAAACTTGTCACACTTCCCATTTGCAACCTAGCCCAAGCTGTATCCTCGCTTGTTAAAGTCTGGCGTGTTTGATTTGGGCGTCTATGCATTCAGTTAAAGCTGATGTTATACTCCTTAGTCTCCAAGTTTGAAATATTACAGCTCAGTGGAGTTGGCCTCTGTGTAGGAAATTTTGCGTTGCTTGTTTAGTGAATGTATGTGTGAGGATTTATTATTGGTTAACCTTTTGTGGGGCAGGAAGGAAATTGCCTCTTCTTGCCAACCTTCTCTCGTGCAGTTGTTGACTCCTGGCTGGGGTGCAGTTGCTCAAGGACGCAGCCACCAATGGGTTAACACTAATCAGAATCCAAATTCCCTCCTCATTCACTGTGCACATGACCAACAATGGTCAAAACCACAATCCCGGGAATCCCCACTCCCGATCCCGGAGTATGGACACCCATTGTAGCACCTCCTAACTCTGCCCCAGCTGAGATTAGCACAGAACCTGATAGCTCAGATCTCTGCTCAAAAAATGCCCACATTTCTACAACTTTCTGAAACAGAGAAAGAGATTTACCCCAACGATCATTTTCATAAATATAGCTGAGAGGTAAGAGAGTTAGAGTGTTCATCACATTCGGAAAGGCTGGCTGGACGAAGCATATCTAACATTGTGAGGAGACCTGACCTTACTTTCAATGAAACAAAGTGGAAGGAGAGCAGATTCTACTCATCAACATCCTGAGAGATAGGTTCTGATGTGTTCATGTGTGTTTACGCTATGCGCTGAGGCATACAGAGCAATGGTTAAATAAAATCATGCTTCCAATTACACTAAAAGTTAGAAGAAACATTGGAAATCAGATAAGGATGGGACTAGTCACCCATCCTGTTCCTGTTACAGTGGGATTGGGGCTCAATGGTTCCTGTTACAGTGGGATTGGGGCTCAATGGTTCCTGTTACAGTGGGACTGGGACACAATGGTTCCTGTTAGAGTGGGATTGGGGCTCAATGGTTCCTGTTACAGTGGGACTGGGGCTCAATGGTTCCTGTTACAGTGGGATTGGGGCTCAATGGTTCCTGTTACAGCAGGATTGGGATTCAATGGTTCCTGTTACAGTGGGATTGGGATTCAATGGTTCCTGTTACAGTGGGATTGGACTCAATGGTTCCTGTTACAGTGGGACTGGACCCAATGGTTCCTGTTACAGTGGGACTGGACTCAATGGTTCCTGTTATAGTGGGACTGGACTCAATGGTTCCTGTTACAGTGGGACTGGACCCAATGGTTCCTGTTACAGTGGGACTGGACTCAATGGTTCCTGTTACAGTGGAACGGGACTCAATGGTTCCTGTTACAGTGGAACTGGGACACAATGGTTCCTGTTACAGTGGGACTGGGACACAATGGTTCCTGTTACAGTGGGACTGGACTCAATGGTTCCTGTTACAGAGGAACGGGACACAATGGTTCCTGTTACAGTGGGACTGGACTCAATGGTTCCTGTTACAGTGGAACGGGACTCAATGGTTCCTGTTACAGTGGGACTGGACTCAATGGTTCCTGTTACAGAGGAACGGGACACAATGGTTCCTGTTACAGTGGAACGGGACTCAATGGTTCCTGTTACAGAGGAACGGGACACAATGGTTCCTGTTACAGTGGGACTGGACTCAATGGTTCCTGTTACAGTGGAACTGGGACTCAATGGTTCCTGTTACAGTGGGACTGGGACTCAATGGTTCCTGTTACAGTGGGACTGGACTCAATGGTTCCTGTTACAGTGGAACTGGGACACAATGGTTCCTGTTACAGTGGGACTGGACTCAATGGTTCCTGTTACAGTGGAACGGGACTCAATGGTTCCTGTTACAGTGGGACTGGACTCAATGGTTCCTGTTACAGTGGAACGGGACTCAATGGTTCCTGTTACAATAAGTGGTCAGTTGATAAATGTAGGATGCAGTTTACCCTTAGTGAAGCCTTTACAGCTGTTCTAATTAGTTTTAATGTGTCTCAGGTGAGTCGGGACGTCAAACAGCTTTGTGCCTTCCAGGGAACTGTCGTCCAAGATGTCTGAGAGGTTAGGGTTACGGTGGGAAGGCGTGGAAGGAAGCAGATTGTCATGAGCAAGTCTTCCTTGCTTTTGATTTTTAGCGAGCTATAGCTGTGGTGCGCCAAAAGTAACAACTTGTGGGGAAGAAGTCATGTGTTTATCAAGACCCAGCAAGATTACACAACCCAGTGCACAAGTAAATACTGGAAATAAACCTGGTTTAGCATCCCGAGAGATCAAAATGTAAACAATTCTAGTTTTCATTTTAAATACGCCACAGCACGCCATCTCACCAACACTGTAGTGAAGTTTTATTGCTACAACACAGTAACTGATCTGATACTGTTTCTTGCACTGAGTTCCTCAAGCACTTCCCATTCCTTCATCAATAAATAATTGGGTTTAATTACCACAGCCAGAGGGACTAACCAGGGCGGCATGGTGGCACAGTGGTTAGCATTGCTGCCTCACAGCGCCAGGGACCCGGGTTCAATTCCGGCCTTGGGTCACTGTATGGAGTTTGCACGTTCTCCTCCGCGGGTTTCCTCCGGGTGCTCCGGTTTCCTCCCACACTCCAAAGATGTGCGTGTTAGGTTGATTGGCCATGCTAAATTGCCCTTTAGTGTCAGGGGGATTAGGAGAGTAAAAATGTAGGATTACGGGAATAGGGCCTGGGTGGGATTGTTGTTGGTGGAGGCTCGATGGGCCTAATGGCCTCCTTCTGCACTGAAGGGATTCTATGGAAAAACAAACTGTTGGCAGTTCTGATGGACGTCTTTGGCAGGCACTTTTGGCCATCCTGACTGACCTCCTGCCAACCTTTCGGAAAGTTTTGGCAGCCCTGGTGAAACTCTTGCCAGCCCTCAATTCCAAATGCTTATTGGCCTTAGTAAAGACCTGTTGGACACCTCAGTGACTCCTCCCCACACCCTACCATGGACTCTGAGGCCTTGGTTGCTGACCTCGTGACAGCTCCACACTGACCGTTCCCGTTTCTACTCCAAGTATTTATTTATAGGACATCCGTGTTTAATATTGGGAACACAATTCAAGCTGTATTCAAGCTGGCAACTCTATATAAAAAAATGGCCTTCATGTACATGTGCAGAGAAAGGGATCGGCAGAAATGTTGCAATGCGTTACCGTTAACACTGGAAGCTCAGTAATCTCAGTAATCTGAATCAGATTTCTAGCCAAAGCCACAGGTTCATTTTAATCCAATCCAGCCAGGGGGGAAATGAGTGGGATCGGGTCAGTTTACACCCCAATCAATTTTACTCTCTATTGCCCTCTTCCTACTGGCTGAGCTAGAAACAAACAATAAAGGACTGAAAAAGATCCTCAGGTCCGTGCATACTATTGTGACACCTCTATCACAATAGATACACTCTTCCCCCTCCCCGCCACCATCTGAACACATGAGATCTCCAAGGAGAGGATAGAGACCAGGTAACTCAGGCCGATTTGGGAGATGAATCATATAGTTTTGTTTGTTTGTTCAGGTGATGTGGGTGTTCTGGCAAGGTCAGCATTTATTGCCCATTCCTCATTGCCCTTGAACTGGAAGCCAGCCCATTTCAGAGAAGCAGTTAAGAGTCAATCAGTCAAGAGTGAGTCACATGTAGGCCACACCGGGTAAGGACAACGGATTTCCTTCCCTAAAGAGCATTAGTGAACCAGCTGGATTTTTACAGCAGTTGACAATGGTTTCACGGTCATTGTTAGACTTTTAATTCCAGATGTATTTTTAATGAATTCAAATTTCACCATCTGCCGTGGTGGGATTCGAACCCATGTCCCCAGAGCATTACCGCGGGTCGCTGGATTACTAGTCCAATAACAATACCACTACCTCATTGCCTCCCTGGTGTAGAAAGAGGCAATTTTGCCCATCAAGTCTTCCCCAGCTCTCTGAAAGAGTACCTTACCCAGACCCCCCCCCCCCCCCCCCCCCCGCCCCCCCAGCCCCGCTCTATCCCCGTAACCCCGCACATTTACCACAGCCAATCCATCAAACCTGCTCACCCTTGGGCCTGAGAATTTTCTCATAAATCACCATTTAGAAAATACTCCAAACTATTGCCCCGAGGTCCAACGTGAACCTCACTTTTCCCAGCATGGAACTCTATTTGGCACAGTTTAATTCGCTCATTCAATCCATCAATGTACCTTTCCTCTATTCGTATCTACACTGTTCACTAAGTCACCTAACTTAGGATCATCCACAAATTTAGGGAAATGTCTTTCTATTTCTTCATCAAAATCAATTGGAGGTGGTGAGAAGCTGAGGCCACAGTACAGATCCCTGGAGGGCTCAATCACTCACACCCTGCCAATGTGACTATAGACCTTCTTCTGCCTACATTCTGTCTCCTATACCCGAAACAATTGCCTATCCAAGTCAACAGGTTTTCCCCAATTCTACGTTCTCTCATTTTTGTTAATAGTTTCTCATGCCTTCTGGAATTTCATCTCACTGACATTCATAGGCACACCCTTATCTACCAGGTTAGCAACAACTTCAAAAAATCATAGAATCCCTACAGTGCAGAAGGAGACCATTCAGCCCATTGAACCTGCACCGACTACAATCCCACCCAGGCCCTATTCTCATAACCCCTCATATTTACCCTATTAATCCCCCTGACACTAGGGTCAATTTAGCATGGCCAATCCGCCTAACCCACACATCTTTGGACTGTGGGAGGAAACTGGAGCACCCGGAGGAAACCCACACGGTCATGGGGAGGATGTACGAAACTCCACACAGACAGTGACCCGAGGCCAGAATTGAACCCAGGTCCCTGGCTCTGTGAGGCAGCATTGCTAACCACTGTGTCACCGTGCCATCCAGTAAATAACTGGGTTATTTAGACATGACTTAGCAAATTACTGAATTGTTTGAAGAGTTAACACGGGGGAGATTCACCAGCCCTGCTAGTAACGATTAAGTCATGTCTAAATAACCCAGTTATTTAGAAGCGGCATGGTGACACAGTGGTTAGCAATTCTGCCTCACAGAGCCAGGGACCCGGGTTCAATTCCCGATGTCCCGCTAAATAGGGCTAAACCGGGATTGCCATTGGGCAATAAAGTGTTTCTGATCGACCCGGCTTTGATCCGCTGGCTCATAAGAAATAGGAGCAGGAGTAGGCCACCTGTAGGGCTCCAATCAGGTTCCCGATGAGAGCAGGCAGGAAAATGATAGTTATGCCAAAGTGTTGATTTAAATGTCATTAGTGGGCTTGAAGCCCGTTTCGATGCCCTCCTGCCATTCATTAACCTTCCGAGCAGGAATGGCATTGGATGGGCTTTGGTGCTGGTCATGATCAGCGTGGACCTGGCATGATGGACTAAGGGGTGGGGAGGGGTGTCAAGGAGGAAAGTGAAGTGCCCATGTGCCCACCTGCCACTGCCAGGCTGCAGAAGGAATGTCTCCCAAGAGTCCTAGGTTTGGGTGGGCCCAGGATGGGGAATGGGGTTAACCTCAGTACAGTCCACCGGAATGGGGACCTCTTGGCTGGACTGCCCCTTCTAGTCCTAGGAAACATTAACATCATTCCTGCATGGAGATTGCAGGCATCTCATGGATCAAAATCTTCATTTCTGCCTGTCAGCTGTGAAAACTTTGAAGTGGCCTGCTCACTTTACTCTCTGCCCCCTGAACACCAGGTAGGAGAATGTTCCTCTCTCGGAAGGGTTGACAGACTGTGGAGTTCTCTTCCCCAGAGTGTAGTGGAATTTTGGTCACTGAATATTCTTAAAGGGGAGACAGAGACCCCGGCAGTTCAAGACACACATGTTTTTCGAAGAGCTGCCGGGTGGTGTGTGCCGCCACAGACTCTGGCTCAGCAAGGAGACTTTGTGATACTTGTGTCAGGCACCTTGTGGTACAGGGGGACACCTGCTCCTCATGGCGGTGAAGGTCACAGCGACCTCAACTCTTACACAACCGGGTCCTTCCAGGCTGCCACTGGGGACCTCTGTGGGATTTCCCAGTCCTCAGTCCACAAGTGATGGATGCTCTGTTTGCCCAGGCAGGCCAGTACATCCACTTCGACTTGGGCCAGGCCCACAGGAAGCCCAGGCCGCAGGCTTAGTCACCATCGTCAGGAATGCCGAACATGCAGGGGGCAATCAACATGTTGACACACTCAATATGTTTGACCGCGTTAGGAACATAAGAATGTAAGAACTAGGAGCAGGAGTAGGCCATCTGGCCCCTCGGGCCTGCTCCGCCATTCAATAAGATCATGGCTGATCTTTTCGTGGACTCAGCTCCACTTACCCGCCCTTAATTCCTTTACTGTTCAAAAATATATCTATCCTTGCCTTAAAAACATTCAATGAGGTAGCCTCAACTGCTTCACTGGGCAGGGAATTCCACAGATTCACAACCCTTTGTGTGAAGAAGTTCCTCCTCAACTCAGTCCTAAATCTGCTCCCCCTTATTTTGAGGCTATGCCCCCTAGTTCTAGTTTCACCCGCCAGTGGAAACAACCTCTCTGCTTCTATCATATCTATTCCCTTCATAATCTTATATGTTTCTATAGGATCCCCCCCTCATTCTTCTAAATTCCAATGAGTATAATCCCAGTCTACCCAGTCTCTCCTCATAAGCCAACCCTTTCAACTCTGGAATCAACTTAGTGAATCTCCTCTGCACTTTCCTTTGCCATCAAGTCCGGGGGAATGGGACTCAAACCCAGAGCTTCTGGCTCAAAGACACTACCCACTGCACCATAAAACCTTCTGATACACCAACTGGAAACCAAATAAAGGCTGTGTCAAACAAAAGTGCTAAAGCACAAACTCAAAGCACCAGTCATAGTAAGAATGAGATTGATAGGTTTTGAATGGGTAAAGACAGCAATGTTTATGAAGAAAAGATGGTGAACTAGAATTGAGGAACACGGCAACCATTGAACAGCGGGACAGGCTTGGATGGGCTGAATGTCCGACTGATATTCCGATAACACAATGCTAAATTCTCCCTTAGTGTACCTGAGCAGGAGTGTGGCGACTAGGGGATTTTCACAGTAACTTCATCGAGGTGTTAATGTAAACCTACTTGTGACACCAATAAATAAACTTTAAACTTTATTCCTATTTTCTTTTGAATGCCTCACCTATCAGTAACTGACCCATTATTAACTGCAATATCCTGCAGGCCTTTAACTAAAAATTCAAGTCTTTCTATTTCCTTTGGTTGAATTGTGGGACTGACTTTATCCAGAAGAGCAATCCATTATTTCCATGCTCGATTGAGTGATCTGCAGAATACTTTTTTGAAAGAATCAGTGGTGTGATTTTTAAAATCATAACAATTGTTGGGGTGATGGGTGGCATGGAGATGGTGAGTGAACATCCTTCACCTACACCTTACAGTGCGGTGTTGCTCTGTCCTATTAATAGGGTTAGTATGGGGTGGCACACTGCTGCCTCACAGCGCCAGGGACACCCGGGTTCAATTCCGGCCTCGGGTCACTGTCTGTGTGGAGTTTGCACATTTTCCTCGTGTCTGCGTGGGTTTCCTCCCACAGTCTGAAAGGCGTGCTGGTTAGGTAGATTGGCCGTACTAAATTGCCCTTAGTGTCAGGGGGACTAGCTAGGGTAAATATGCGGGGTTATGGGGACAGTGCTGAATTGTGGGATTGTGGTGGGATTGTTGTCGGTACAGATTCGATGGGCTGAATGGCCGCCTTCTGCACTGTAGGGATTCTATGAAGGGTCTTTCTCTCATATTCAATTCTCTTTACTTTGTCATTGATTGGCAACTGAACAATCTTTATCGCCCCAGTTTCCCGCCAGTTCCCCTTGCCAGACCACACGGTGAGTGACAGCTGCATCAATGGTTTGACCAAATTCACAGAGAAGTAATTCATGTTTGGTTCGGGGTCCGCAGAGAAACAATCTCTGTGGGGTCAGCTCTCAGTGTGACATGGCGACGTTTTCTGCTTCTGACTCTGACAGACGCAAAGCCCAGAGTCTTGCTAAAATCAACTTACACGTTTGGGCAGATGTTGTTGTGAATCAGGCTTTGGCTAAGTTAGATTCAAAAACACAGCAGCTGTTTGTGTACAAAATATAGACATGTCTATGTATGCATGTTATATATATCATATATCATATATGTGTGTCTAAATGTGAGATCTGTATGTCGGTGTCTGTATTTCCCTGTGTGTGTGTTTGCATGTATATTTATGTCTGCGGTGATCACTCGCTAAGGAGTATGAGTGCTCACCTAAGAAACTCCGTGTCACTGGTCATGGGTTCTGTGGGTTCAGGCTTGGCTGATTTGCCCAATCCTGGAGCCGATTGGACACTTGGCAGGTGTTTCTGGAAGGCGGATTGGTCCTTGGACCTGAGGTCACTGGGATTCCTTTCTCAGGTTTCGTTTCCAGGCCTCCTCTTTCCATCGGGTGTTCCTGAAGAATTGCGTCCCTTCAATCAGAAGGCTCCTTCAGATATCTTTCTTCTGAGCACGGGTCCCCCAGGCGTCGATATCTATGTTGCATTTCTTGAGGTAAGAACTTCAGGGTGTCTCTGAAGGGCTTCCTTTGTCCTCCTCTTGTTCAGGAGCCTTCTTTGAGCTGGATGAAGATGATTTGCTTTGGCAGTCATGACTCCAGTATCCTAAGCACACATCCAGCACAGCGGAGCTGGTTTCGGATGATCATGGCCTCGATGCTAGTGTCCTGAGTTCCTTCAAGGACACTGATGTATATATGCATATGAATGTATGTTTGGATGTGTGCATGTACATATATATATGTGCACCTACATACATGTTGTTATTTACTCCCAGTTTACTTCTAAAAGTGTTGACTGTCTCTGGGATCTGTGTCTGTTACCGTTCAGTACTTCACACGAGTGTGTACCCCAGGAAGTGATGGTTCATAACCAAATCCAATTGTCTTCCCCTGATAGCTGAACACACACACACACACACACACACAAACAAATATGTCTCACACATACAAACATACACACACACAAACATGTCTCATATACACACACACATACACACACACGCACATACATCTCACACACACACACGCACAAGCAGGTCACACACAAACACATCGCACACACACAAACACATCGCACACGCACACACACAAACACGTCTCACACACACACACACTCAAGCATACAAACACATCTCACACACACAAACATGTCACACACACACACAGACACTCAAACATACAAACACGTCTCACACACACAAACACATCTCATACACACAAACAAACATGTATACACATATGTTGCAGCACAGTGGTTAGCGCTGCTGCTTCACAGCGCCAGGGACCCGGGTTCAATTCCGGTTTGGGTCACTGTCTGTGGTGGGGTTTGCACATTCTCCCCGTATCTGCATGGGTTTCCTCCTACAATCCAAAAGACGTGCTGGTTAGGTACATTGGCCATGCTAAATTCTCCCTCAGTGTACCCGAACAGGTGCCGGAGTGTGGCAACAAGGGGATTTTCACAGTAACTTCATTGCAATGTTAATGTAAGCCTACTTGTGACACTAATAAATAAACACTCACATACATACACACACACAAACACATCTCACACATGCACAAACACATCTCACACACACAAACACATCTCACACACACAAACACACATGTGCAAACATGTCACACACACGCAAACATGTTTCATGCACAAACACACACACAAATACATCTCACACACACAAACACGTCTCACACACACAAACACACACATGCAAACATGTCACACACACGCAAACATGTTTCATGCACAAACACACACACAAATATGTCTCACACACAAACATGTCTCACACACACAAACACACACATGCAAACATGTCACACACACGCAAACATGTTTCATGCACAAACACACACACAAATACGTCTCATACACACAAACACATGCACACACACACACAAACACATCTCACAAACTAACACATGCACATATACACACAAACATGTCATGCACACAAATACATCACACACACACACACACAAACATGCCACACGCAAATACACACCCTGATTTTATCTCCAGTCAATGGGTACTGAGTGAGTTAAAATCCTGTCTGAACAAGCGGACTGTCCAGCAGGTGTCACAGGGTAACCAGGAGGAACAGGAACCTTGGCTCAGAATGTTTTCCCATTCCTACACCGAGTTACATTGAGGTCAGGAGCAGTGCTTTAACTAGAATCCAGTTCGCTCCACGCGGAGCAGGGATGGAAGTTGGGACCCACCGATCGCCGCAGTTCATGAGCTGATTGAGAATTCAGAGTGGCACATTCTGCCCCAGCTCCACTACAACAACAACTTGCATTTACATAGTGCCTTGAACATAGTAAAATGTCTCCACATGCTGCACAGGAGTGATATCAGCCAAAGCTTGATACTGAACCGCAACAGGAGATATGTGAACAGCTGAACAAAAGCTCGGTCAAAGAGGTTGGTTTCAAGAAGGAGAGAGATCCAGAGAGGCCGAGAGATTTAGGGGTTAAAATCAGAGGAAGAAGCTACAACTGGAAGAGTGCAGACATAAAAATCATTTTATAAAATCATAGAATCCCTACAGTACGGAAGGAGGCCATTCGGCCCATCGTGCCTGCACCAACCACAATCCCACCCAGGCCCTATCCCTGTACCCCACATATTTACCCTGTTAATCCTCCTGACACTATGGCCGGAATTTTACCGGCACGCCCACCCCGATTCCGGGGGCGGGCAAGGCTTGGAGAGCAGGATCCCCTGTTGGCCTCGGGCGGGATTGCATGAACCTTGGGCGGACATGCCGGTAAAATCTCATCCACTGGGGCAATTAAGCATGGCCAATCAATCTAATCCGCACATCTTTGGACTGTGGGAGGAAACCGGAGCACCCGGAGGAAACCCACGCAGACACGGGGAGAACGTGCAAACCCCACACAGACAGCGACCCCGAGGCCGGGAATCGAACCCGGGTCACTGTGAGGCAGCAGTGCTAACCACTGTGCCACCACATCGCCCTCCTTTTGGAGGGTTGCAGGGCCGGAAGTGGCTACAGAGATAAAAAAAAAAGGATGAGGCCATGGAGGAATTTGATAACTTTAACATTGAGGCATGGCCAGACTGGAAGCTACCGGAAGCACATGGGTGATAGGTGGTGTGTATCAGGACAGCAGCAGCAGTGGTTGTGAATAAACTGAAGTTTATATCAGGCAGGAGTTCAGACAGAAGACCATTGGAATGATTGAGTCGACATATAACACAGGCTGAGGGCTTCAGAAACAAGTGGGCTGAGGGAGGGGGCTGGAGATTCCCCCATTATATATACTGGGGAATATACTGAGCGAACAAAGACCGTGTGGGCTGATGGTTCCAACCGACAGTTCACTGTAAGATGTGACTCATCGGACTGACTGTTGTGTATGTGATCGCGGGTGAAAAGCGTCGGCAGCAGCAGGTGACGTTTGCGGTGAAGGTACCCTTCAGAAAGCAAAGCAAGGTGGACCTTAAAGGAAGGAAGCAGCCAGAGGCAGCAGGACTGATGATATGTTCCCCTCCCACGGCTGGCATTTTACACCGAAGGCGGCGCTGACCCTGTGTGGAGAAAGGTATTTTCCACTGAGCTCAATGCTGATCTCAGACGTTGCCAAGAAAGCACTTCTACAAAACCGAAACACAAAAATGGGACAATAGGCCCTTCAAGTGCAGTCATCCAGTTCGCTGGTTTTCTCACCTCTTCCCTGTCCATTCCAATCCTTTCCTGTCCATGGGTAAATATTGTGGAAGAGCTTGAAGAATATTGACTTCTGATACTTCCATCCCCACCTAAACGCACACACCAACGTACCAGCAGCATTTAACTCTTCCTCACTCAAAGACCCCCCCAGCGTTTATTGCCCATCCCTGGTTGCCCGAGGACACTTGAGAACCAATCACATTGCTGTGGCTCTGGAGTAACATGTAGGCCAGACCGGGTAAGGATGACAGATTTCCTTCCTAAAGGACGTTAGTGAATCAGATTGGCTCGATTGGCACCACATCCACAAACATCCATTCCCTCCACCACCGACGCTCAGTAGCAGCAGTGTGTACTATCGACAAGATGCACTGCAGCAACTCACCAAAGATCCTTAGGCAGCACCTTCCAAACCCACGACCACTTCCATCTAGAAGGACAAGGGCAGGAGAACACCACCAGTGGGAAATTCCCCTCCAAGCCACTCATCGTCCTGACTTGGAAATATATCGTCGTTCCTTCGCAGTCGCTGGGTCAAAATCCTAGAATTCCCTCCCTAACGGCATTGTGGGTCAACCCACAGTACATGGACTGCAGAGATTCAAGAAGGCAGCTCATCACCACCTTCTCAAGGGCAACTAGGGATGGGCAATAAATGTTGGCCAACCAGAGACGCCCATGTCCCACGAAAGAATAAAAAAAAGATGGGTTTCTTCGATAATCGACAATGGTTCCACGGTCATCAATAGATTCTTAATTCCAGATTTTTTTTATTGAATTCAAATTCCACCATCTGCCGTGGCTGGATTCGAACCCAAGTCCCCAGAACATTAGCTGAGTTTCTGGATTGAAAGTCTAGTGATGATACCACTAGGCCGTCGCCTAGGATGGGATACACTCTAACAGTCGTCAGCCATTCAGCCAAGTGTTGACCAGAATAAAAGGACTTAAGATGTTGAATTCTGCATTTCATAAAAAAAGGCTATATTCCTCTGAATGTGGAAAATTACGGACCTCATCGAATTGAGGTGTTTCAGATGCTGAAAGGATTTCCGAGGTAGACAGAGAGGAACTCCTTCCACCTGTGGTTGAGCCCAGAACAAATGGACATGACCTTCAAATTGAAGCAAGGTTGTTCGGGGATGAAGCATTTCTTCACACAAATGATTGTGGAAATCCGGAACTCCATCCCGCTCATAATGTGAAGAAAGAAAAATAACTCATTTCCAAGTGCCAAAGTGTTTTTAATTACATTGATCGACAGCCCTTCTTTCACAAGATTATGTTCGTTCATTGATTGCCAAAGACTGGAAAATGAAAGGACCAAAGGCCAGAAAATCGGGAAGAATGGTGGGACGGGAATTGATTGCGTTCCCTCCTGGAACGGGCCTCATTTTGCACAGGAGAAGGGCTTTGGGAGCAGGAACCCTGCTTTCGATCTCTGTCGCTGGGAGAGAGGGAGGGAATCAGATAGATAGATAGATAGATACCCTACAGTGCAGAAAGAGGCCCTTCGGCCCATCGAGTCTGCACCGACCACAATCCCACCCAGGCCCTATCCCCATATCCCACTCACTAATCCCTCTAACCTAGACATCTCAGGACTCGAAGGGGCAATTTTAGCATGGCCAATCAACCTAACCTGCACATCTTTGGACAGCATGCGGGGGGTGAGGGGGGTAGGGGTCAACTGACCTCCTGGCTCTGTTGCCAGCACTCTTACCTTTAGATACAAGGTTTCAGGTTCAAGACCTACTCGCGAATAAAATTTGACGCTGGTGCCCCAGTACGGTGCTGAGATTGTGCTGCACAGTTGGAGGTACCATCATTTGGATAAGATGTTAACAGAGGTGCTGTGTGCTCTGGTTGGTGGACAGAACAGATCCCACAATTTCAGAGGGGAGCTAGGAGTGGTGATTCTTTCCAGTGTCAACATTTATCCCACAATCAACACCACAAGAACAGATAATCTGGTCGTTATCACATTGATGTTTATGGGAGCTTGCTGTGGGCAAATTGGCTGCTGTGCTTCCTGGATTACAACAACTGCACTTCAAAAGTATCTCATTGGCTGTAAAGCATTTGACACATCCAGGGATCAAATCACATGAAGGTCTGGGGCCTCAACTACTTCCAACTTATATGAACGACTCGGATGAAGAGGTTGATTGTTGGGGTCATGTTTGCAGCTGATACGGAGATAGGCGGGCATGTAAGTTGTGAGGAGGATACAAAGAATCTGCAACGGGATATCAATAGATTAAGCGAGTGGGCAGAACTTTGGTAGTTGGAGTATATGGGAAAATGAGAGATTGTCCACTTTTGGTGGGATGAATTGGAAAGCGGGATATTATTTAAATGGCAGTAAACTTCAGAATACTGTGATACAGAGGGATCTGGGTGTACAGAAATCACATAAAGTTAGCCACCATGTTCAGTAAGTATTAAGAATGCTGGACTTTATTGCAAGGGGGATGGAATACAAAAGTAAAGAAATCTTGTTACAACTGCGCTCCCCCTGGGGAATGGGCGGCACAGTGGCACAGCAGTTAGCATTGCTGCCTCACAGCACCAGGGGTTCGATTCCCGGCTTGGGTCACTGTGTGGAGTTTGCATGTTCTCCCCGTGTCTGCGTGGGTTTCCTCCGGGTGCTCCGGTTTCCTCCCACCATCAAAAAATGTGGGGGCTAGGTTGATCGGCCTTGCTAAGTTGTTCCTTAGTGTTAGAGGGATGTCAGGGGGATTAATAGGGTAAAAAAGGAGGGTTACAGGGATGGGACCTGGGTGGGATTGTTGTCAGTGCAGGCTCGATGGGCCAAATGGTCTCCTTCTGCACTGTAGGGATTCTATGATTCTATGAACTGGACAGAGTATTTGTGAGACCACACTTAGAGTATTTGATACAGTTTTGGCCTCCTTACTTAAGAAGGGATATACTTGCATTGGAAGCATTTCAGAGCAGTCCACTAGGCCGGGATAAAGGTGTTATATAAGAAAATGGAGTTTAGAGGTGATCTTATTGAAACATGAAAGATTCTGAGGGAGTTTGGTGGGGTTGGTGCTGAGAGAACATTCCCGATTGTGGTGGAATCTGGAACTAGGGGGAAGAATTTAAAAATAAGGAGTTTCTCAGTTAGGACAGAGATGAGGAGGAAGTTTTTTCTCTCAGAGAGGAATTCCCTACCCCAGAGAGCAGTGAAGGCTGGATCACTGATTATATTCAAGGATGAGATAAGATAGATATTTGATCGACAAGGGAGTGATGAGTTATGGGGGGGGGGGGGCAGACAGGAAAGTGGAGTTAAGGCCACAAACAGATCAGACATGACCTTATTAAATGCCGGAGCTTGGGAAAAATGGCCGACTCCTGATCATAATGGCTGATTCCTGATTATAATGGCCGACTCCTGATCAAAATGGCCGACACCTGATCAAAAATGGCCGACTCCTGATTTTGGCCTATGGGAAAAATGACCGACTCCTGCTCCTATTTCTTATGATGGGAGTCACTGAAGATGATATATGTGCAGTCAGCAATGGGGAACTCCTGCCTTGCCAGACATTAGAAACAGAACCTAGTGTCCACTTGTCCTGTTTCTCTCTGTCAACAAGCAGGGAGATGTTAGTGTTTCTCCCGCTGTAGAGGAACGTCAGTGACATCCTGATAAATCAGTGGACTGTGTGCTGGGAGATGGCACAGGGAGGGTAGAATATACAAGGGAGAGTGTAATCTATTCAAGCCTGAGCTTATGTTGTGAGGCCCCCAGTATATTATTCCATAGTGAGTATGAGGTGGCTGATTCATCATGGTGAGGTGAGGAGGGCTGGCTGTTTGATGACTCACATAATGTTTCTGGCAGAGAGAGATTTAGCTGCACCCAGAATTGGCGACCACACAACATAAATCATCAGATAACTGGGCGCACAGGGCCACATTCCTGTTAAATTTTTACCCACTAGGTAAAGTTTAAAGTTTATTTATTAATGTCACAAGTAGGTTTACATTAACACTGCAATGAAATTACTGTGAAAATCCCCTAGTTGCCACACTCTGGCGCCTGTTTGGGTACACTAAGGGAGAATTTAGCATGGCCAATGCACCCAACCAGCACGTCTTTTAGACTGTGGGAGGAAACTGGAGCACCCGGAGGAAACCCACACAGACACAGGGAGAACATGCAAACTCTACACAGACAGTTTCTCCGGGTGCTCGGGTTTCCTCCCACAGTCCAAAGATGTGCGGGTTAGGTTGTTTGGCCATGTGAAATTGCCCTTTAGTGTCAGGGGGATTAGTGGGGTAAATATGTGCGGTTATGGGGATAGGGCCTGGGTGGGATTGTGGTTGGTGCAGACACAATGACCGAATGACCTCCTTCTGAATTGTAGGGAATTGTAGGTTGACTCCAGGCCAGAGAGTTGGCTCCAGGTCAGAGGCTAGGGGCTTCAGGCTGGAGGACCACCTCCAGGCCATTGGTTAACTCCAGGCTAGAAGGCCATCTTCAGGCCAAAGGATCAACTCTTCAATGGAGACCAATTCCAGGCAGGAAGGCCATCTTCAGGCAAAATGAAAGAATGGTGCTTCATAGAATCCCTACAGTACAGAAAGAGGCCATTTGGCCCATTGAGTCTGCACCGACCACAATCCCACCCAGGCCCTACCCCCATATCCCTACATATTTTACCCACTAATCCCTCTAACCTACGCATCTCAGGACACTAAGGGGCAATTGAGAATGGCCAATCAACCTAACCCGCACATCTTTGGACTGTGGGAGGAAACCGGAGCACCCGGAGGAAACCCACGCAGACACGAGGAGAATGTGCAAACTCCACACAGACAGTGACCCAAGCCGGGAATCGAACCCAGGTTCCTGGAGCTGTGAAGCAGCAGTGCTAACCACTGTGCTACCGTGCCGCTTGCATGGCACGAATTGTGGCCTTTGAGTGTGTAGTGAAGTACATCACACAGCATGGAGGAGCCCATACCACCATCCATGTGGTGATTTTTGACTGTAGTACAGAACTGGTACACTCTGGATTACAGAATATTTTCAGGAACGACTGACGAGGAAGCAACAGTTCTAAATATAGTTGTGAACTCTTTCAAGATCAAGAGTAACTGATGATACACATTCCTCGGGCTTCAATCTTTGTGAGTCCCTTCTCTGTACTGGAGTTCACCGAAATGGGAGCTCACCTGGATCAGACCTGGAGCTAAAATTTCTGAGGGCGGCCCAAAGGCCCAGGTGGCTAAAAGTGCTGAGGGTTGGCCAAGAGACGGGGTTATGATGCAGAGATTAGGGCAGTCACGTCTCTGGGCAACTTGTCATCCATGCCACCTGCTATCCAACTCAAACCATCTGCGCTGGGGTTAAGAGAGAAGACCCAGAGGCATCATGGGAATTCTACCAAATGTGTAGGAAATAGAAACTGAGCCATTCCATCACACAAACCATCTCGGGGACACCCAGAACCCAGTTACTCACCCCCACCTTTATTTATTAGTGTCACGAGTCGGCTTACATTAACACTGCAATGAAGTTACTGCAAAAATCCCCCAGTCACCACACTCCTGTTCGGATACACTTAGAGAGAATTTAGCATGGCCAATGCACCTAAACAGCACGTTTTGGACTGTGAGAGGAAACCAGAGCATCCAGAGGAAACCCACGCAGACACAGGGAGAACGTGCAGGTTCGCACAGACAGTGACCCAAGGCAGGAATCGAACCCAGGTCCCCGGTGCTGTGAGGCAGCAGTGCTAACCGCTGTGCCACTGTGATGCCACCCCTCCCAGAGGCCTGGAGTGGGATCACACACAGAAGGAGCACTGGATCAGATGGATGTTGTCATTATCGTCAGCTCTGCCTCGATATGAGGACATGCCTATTCAAGATCATTAGTTAGTGCCACAGCTACACAGGCCACGTCTCGCCACATAGAGCAGAATGACCCACGGGTCCAGGGATCGAGACTGCGGGATTTGCTTCCCTTTTTGTTTCCTTCGTTTCTGCCACTCTGCCTCATAGAATCACAGTGCAGAAGGAGGCCATTCTGCCCATCGAGTCTGCACCGACCACAATCCCACCCAGGTCCTGTTCCCATAATCCCGCATATTTACCCTGTTAATCCCTCTGATAGTATGAGACAATTTAGCACGGCCAATCAACCCAACCCGCACATCTTCGGACTGTGGGAGGAAACCGGAGCACCCGGAGGAAACCCACACAGACACGGGGAGAACGTGCAAACTCCACACAGACAGTGACCCGAGGCCAGAATCGAACCTGGGTCCCTGGCTCTGTGAGGCAGCACTGCTAACCACTGTCCACCGTGCCACTCCCATCATTCAGACATTGTGGGCAGAATTGTCCCGTCCCACCCACCACAGGAATGGTAGCGGGCGGGACACTGACCATACAAAGGTCCATTGACCTCGGACCGGGTTTTTCAGTCTTGGGGGCGAGTGAGGCCTGGAAAATCCCGCCCTGTGACTCAAAGCGAGATGCAGCTTGGTGGACAAGCTGCCACCATTTTGAATAATTGGGCTCCTCCCAGTCACTGATGTTAATGCAGCCAGTCTTCAGAGAGAGTTTCAGAGTGTCTTTGAAGCATTTTCATCGTGCTCCTCGGAAAAGATTAAATCAAAAGTTTACATTTGGTAAAATTACATTTAGAGCATGAGATGTACAAGTTTCAGGTATCATTTCAAACATTATACAAGATCAAAGGTATTCCAATGCATCTACTTTTTTATACAGTGTATTTACAAGCACTCATCACAGTGGACGACTTATTCCACTGTTTCCGTTTATTACTTCAACACAAATGTCCATCAAATACTTATTCCATTTTTGAAAGAAACATTTATATGATAAATGCTGATAATGGAGTATCCAGGTGTCTCTGTGTATTTATTCTCAGATATTTCACACAGAAAATTTTGTTCTACCACAGAGATCTGCTCTGGGCTGCCATTAACTGGTTACTCAAAGTAATCTGTTTTCATCAACTGGATCCAGAAGTTTACCCATTGGGAGTTGGGGAAACAGGACCTGGTTTGGAAGGGGGGGGGGGGGGGGGCTTGTCGGCCTGCTATCCAGTCCATCGTAGAGTTTTGCAGGAGATTTTGCCTGAATGTTTGTCACCAGCTGAGATAATACAACACATCCCGTGTCACCCAGGAAAAGAAATGGGAAAAATCGACAACGCGAGCGGTATAGTAAGAACATTCATTCCTAAAGCAAGATATCATCATGGCCAATAAAATACTGTGGAAGGGTAAACACGGCCATAATATGGGGAACTTTCCAGCCAACATGTGCACAGCAAGATCCCATAAACAGGAATGAGGTAATGTTTAGATAATCCTTTTTTAGTTCTGTTCGATAAGGGATATTGGTCATAATATTAGGGGGGCGGGGGTCTTCCACATTCCCCCTCAAATAGTGAATGGGATCTTTCACATCCACCTGAGAGGAGAGAGGTTCTTGATTTAATGTCAGCTAAGAAACAGCGGGCGGGATCTAGTGGAGGTGCCAGTTGGAGAGCCACGAGATCCCCGCATTGCCTCTTTGAGACAGAGTCTGCCACACCCTGTGCCAATTGGGCACTTGACAGAACAGGAGCCCAGGTTTGATTCCCAGTTTGGGTCACTGTCTGTGCGGAGTCTGCATGTTCTCCCCGTGTCTGCGTGGGTTTCTCCTGGGGCCCCAGTTTTCTCCCACAGTCCGAAAGCTGTGCTGGTTAGACGGATTGGCCATGCTAAATTCTCCCTCAGTGTACCTGAACAGGCGCCGGAGTGTGACAACTAGGAGAAAGTCACAGTAACTTCATTGCGGCGTTAATTTGTGACTAGTAAATAAACTTTAAACTTTAAACAATGGCGGGCTTTCCCTCCGGGATCAAGTTCTCAGGGTTGCAGAAACCCCACCCACCAAGAGCAGCCAACCAATCGGAGGCCAGCAGCTCCATTGAACTGCAGTGCCACTGGGAAGATGGTGGCTGCTGTTGGTAAGGCACCTACTCCAGGCTGAGGACCGTCGCTGAGTCGCGGGGGCCAGAGGGTGAGTGGCGGTGGGAGGGGATTGCACGGTTGGGGTAGAGGGGGGAATCGGCAGCAAGGGCAGGAAGGTGACTCTCAGCGGGCCCCTGCCTTCCCCAAACTGAGTCCCTCGGTCAGGCACTGAGCGCCTTTGAACAAGGGGCGCCACCTCACCCCCGCACCCTGCTCCCTCTCCAACATCCCCCCCACTCCCGCCTCCCCCAGGAGTGTACAAAACAATCTGCCAGGATTTCTCACACTGCCCTGCCTGCCGGTGGTTTCATAACAGCAGCGGCAGGATCCCACGCAGACTGAATCAGTCTGGGGGCAGGGGGGTAACAGGCCGAGTGGGAGACTTGAACCCACAACTCTTCTGACTCAGAAACAAGACCTACTGAACCAAGGTGGAAACAATTAATCAGACACCAAGTGTTGATGTTCACTTGGAGGGTTTGGGCCTTTTAAGCTGAGGTGTGTATGCCTGGATTTGGACTGATGATGATTGAGAATCGATTGGGATGTGTGGTGTTCTATCAGGTTGTGGACTCTTATCCAGGAGCGCTCGCAGGGGACAGGGATGGGGACATCAGGGGTAGGGTGGGATGGGAGGCAGTGGTTTTAACCTTTTAACAACATTTTAATTTGTGCTTTATTATTTGGAGGTGAGGCTGCAGAGAATAATAGACCATTCATCCATCATGTATATGCTGGCTTTTAAAGAGCTACCAAACTCCACTTCACTCCATCACCCCCTGTTCCCTTTCAAAGTTAGCATTCTGTCAGCGCCCACTGTTCTTTCAGACAGCGCATTCCAAATCATAGCAACTCATTGAGGAAGAAATTATCCTCCACATCACCCCATTAGTCCTTTCCCCAATGTGTTTTTTAAAATTCATTTATGGGATATGCGGTGGCACAGTGGTTAGCACTTCTGCCTCACAGCCCAAGGACCCGGGTTCGATTCCGGCCTCGGGTCACTGTCTGTGTGGAGTTTGCACATTCTCCCCGTGTCTGCGTGGGTTTCCTCCAGGTGCCCCGGTTTCCTCCCACAGTCCAAAGATGTGTGAGTTAGGTGGATTGGCCATGATAAATTGCCCTTTAGTGTCCAAAGGTGTGTAGGTTCAGCGGATTAGCGGGGTAAATATGCAAGATTAGGGGGATAGGGTGGGGAATGGGCCTGGGTAAGATATTCTTTCAGAGAGTCAGTACAGACTCTCCTTCAACACTGTAGAGATTCTAGGATTCTATGATATGGGCATTGCCGGCTAGGCCAGCATTCATTGCCCATTCCTAGTTGTACTGGTGATGGTGAGCTTCCTTCTTGAACCTGTGCATGTCCATATCATGTAGGTACACCCACAATGCTGTTAGGAAGGAAGTACAAGGATTTTGACCCAGCGACAGCAAAGAAATGGCGATACAAGATGATGACTGACTTGGAGGGGAACATCAGGTGGTGATGTTCCCATGTAAATGTTGCCCTTGTCCTTCTAGATGGTAATGTTGTGGTTTTGGAAGGTGTTGTCTTAGGAGCCATGGTGAGTTCTTGTAGATGGTACACATGGCTGCCACTGTTCATCGGTGGTAGAGGGAGTGAATGTTTGTGGAAGGGGTAACAATCAAGCGGGGCTGCTTTATACTGGATGGTGTCGAGCTTCTTGAGTGTTGGTGGAGCTGCACTCATCCAGGCAAGCAAGAGTATTCCATCAAATTCCTAAGTTGTGCCTTGTGGTCAGGGGATGAGTTATTCACCACACGATTCCTAGCTTCTGACCTGTTCTTGTAGCCACAGTATTTGTATGGGGAACCCAGTTCAGTGTCTGGTAACCGCCAGGATGTTGACAGTGAGAGATTCAGCAATGGTAGTGTCATTGAATGTCAAGAGGAGATGGTTAGATTCTCTTTAATTGGCCATGTTCATTGCCTGGCATTTGTGTGGCGTGAATGTCACTTGTCACTTGTCAGCCCAAACCTGAATAATGTCCAGGTCTTGCTGTATATGGACACGGACTGCTTCAGTGTCTGAGGATGGTGAATGATGCTGAACATTGTGCAGTCATCGGTAAAAATCCCCACTTCTGACCTTATGATGGAGGGAAGGTCATTGATGAAGTAGCTGAAGATGGTTGGGCCCAGGACACTCACCCTGAGGAACTCCTGCAGTGATGTCCTGGAGCTGAGATGATTAACCTTCAACCACCTCAACCATCTTGCTGTGTGCCAAGTATATCTCAAACAGCGATGCGTTTTCTCACCGATTCCAGTTTCGCTAAGGTGCCACACTCGATCGAATGCTGCCTTGATGTCAAGGGCTGTCACTCTCACCTCACCTCTGGAATTCAGCTCTTTTGTCCATGTTTGAACCAAGGCTGTAATGAGATTAGGAGCTGAGTGACCCTGGCGGAACCCAAACTGAGCGTCAGTGAGCAGGTTATTGTTGAGCAAGAGCCATTTGATTGTACTGTAGATGAGCCCTTCCCCATAACCATACGTATTTACCCTGCTAAACCCCCTGGCAGCAAGGGGCGGCATGGTGGCACAGTGGTTAGCACTGCTGCCTCACGCCAGGGACTCGGGTTCGATTCCCGGCTTGGGTCACTGTCTGTGTGGAGTTTGCACATTCTCCCCGTGTCTGCGTGGGTTTCCTCCGGGTGCTTCGGTTTCCTCCCACAGTCCAAAAGATCTGCTGGTTAGGTGCATTGTCCATGCTAAATTCTCCCTCAGTGTACCTGAACAGGCGCCGGAGTGTGGTGACTGGGGGATTTTAACAGTAACATCACTGCAGTGTTAATGTAAGCCTATTTGTGACACCAATGAATAAACTTTAAAAAACTTTAAACTTCCATCACTGTACTGATGATCGAGAGTAGACTGATTGGGCGGTAATTGGCCGGGTTGGATTTGTCCTGTTTCTTGTGTACAGAACATATCTGGGCAATTTTCTGCATTGTTGAGTAGTTGCCAGTGTTGTAGCTGTACTGGAAGAGCTTGGCTAGAGGCACAATGGGTGGGAATATTTGTGGAATCTCTTTCTCCAGCTAGTTATTCCCACCATTCACAGCTGGAAGTGGCAGGACTGCAGAGCTTGTTCTCGCTATTACTTGCTGCTTATACTGTTTGGTATGCAAGTAGTCCTTGTTTGGTAGCTTCACCAGGTTGACACCTCAGTTTTAGGCATGCTTGGTGTTGGCACACCCTCCTGCACTCTTCATTGAACCAGAGTTGATCTCCTGGCTTGGTGGTAATGGTTGAATGGGGGATACGTTGGGCCATGCGGTTGCAGATTGTGCTGGAGTACAGTTCTGCTGCTGTTGATGGCCCACAGTGCCTCATGGATGCCCAATCTTCAGTTTCAAAATACATTCAAAATCTATCCCATTTAGCATGTTGGTAGTGCCATATGATGGAGGGTAACCTCAATGTGAAGACAGGACTTCATCTCCACAAGGACAGTGCGGTGCTCGCTCCTACATATACTGGCATGGACAGATGCACTTGCAGCAAGCAGGTTGGTGAGGATGAGGTCAAGTATGGTTTTCCCTCTTGTTGGTTCCTTCACCATCTGCCGCAGTCCCATCGAGCAGCTATGTCCTTTAGATAGAGGTAGTCCTACCGAGACACTCTTGGTGGTGGACGTTGAAATCCCCCATCAAGAATACATTCTGCACCCTTGGCACCTTCAGTGCTTCCTCCAAGTGGTGTTCAACATGGAGGAGTACTGGTTCATCAGCCTCGGTACTGATGCCATGGGTTCAGAGGCAATGTCTGTGCATCAAAGTGCACCCACCTCTGGATAGTGATGGTTTGTCAGGTATGATTCCGTGAGTACAACTCTGTCAGGCTGTTGCTCTCCCAACTTTGGCACAAGTCCCCAGATGTTAGTAAGGAGGACTTTGCACTGTTTGCCATTGTCATTTCCTAAACCAATGTCAATGCCAGGTGATCCATCCAGTTTCATCCATTTCAGACTTTTTAGCAGTTTGATATAACTGAGTGGCCATTTCAGAGTCAACCGCATTGCTGTCACATGTTGGCCACACCACGGCAGATGGTGAAATTTGAATGTAATAAAAATCTGGAATTAAAAAGTCTAATGATGACCATGAAACCATTGTCGATTATTGTAAAAACCCATCTGGTTCACTAATGTCCTTTAGGGAAGGAAATCTGCCGTCCTCACCCGGTCTGGCCTACATGTGCCTCCAGAGCCACAGCAATGTGGTTGACTCTCAAATGCCCTCAGGGATGGGCAATAAATGTTGGCCCCGCCAGCGACACCCACATCCCATGAACAAATAAAAAAAATTCTTGACTAACAAGGGAGTCAAAGGTTATCGGGGTGAGGTGGAATGTGGGGTTGAGGTTACAATCAGATCAGCATGATCTTATTGAATGGCGGAACAGGCTCAAGGGACCGAATGGCCTAATCCTGCTCTGAATTCATATGTTCAGTGGGGCGAAATCAGGCGATGTTTTGCAGGTAGAATTAAATGGTCTTCGTGGCGGTGTGGAGATGGAAGATCGTCTCAAGATTAAATATGACACCAAAGTTGCCAACAGTCTGGTTCAACCTCAGACAGTTGCCAGGAAGTCAGATGCAGTTGGTGGCCAAGGAATGGAGTTTGAGGCAGGGATCGAAGACAATCGCTTTGGTCTTCCCAATATTTAGCCGGAGGAAAACTCTGCTCCTTCGCTAGTGATAGAATACCTACAGTGCAGAAGGAGGCCATTTGGCCCATTGGACCTGTACCAACAACTATCCCTATCCCCATAACCATACGTATTTACCCTGCTAAACTCCCTAACACTAAGGAATAATTGAGCATGTCCAATCAGCCTAACCCACATATCTTTGGAGTGTGGGAGGAAATCGGAGCATCCGGAAGAAACCCATGCAGACACGGGGAGAACGTGCAAATTCCACACAGACAGTGACCAAGGCTGGAATTGAACCCGGGACCCTGGCACTGCAGGGCAGCAATGCTAATCACCATGCCACCATGCCACCCCATAGTCGATATTGAAAAAGCAGTCCGACAAGTTTGAAGGATTGGGGGAGATGGTGGTGAGCTGGGTGTCGTCAATGTACAATGTGGAAACTGGCACTATGGTATGACATGATGGCACCAAGGGGCAGCATAAGTAGGAGGATGGGGCTAGGGGCAAGGATAGATCAATGGGGGTGCCAGAGGTAACAGTGCAGGAGTGGGAAGGGAAACCATTGCAGGGGATTCACTGGCTATGACCAGAAAGATAAAAATGGAAGCAGGTGAGAGCAGCCCCACCCGGTCCGAAAGACCCAGTGACATCTTGAACACACAAAGGGAGACTAATCCTAACTCGCCAGGAGAATGCTGACTCTGACTGCAGCAGAAACAACAGAACGTTCCAGATCAGGACCCTGACAATCCCAGACTTTACAATCTGACACAAACGATAAAAACAAATTCCGGAGCCAGGAAACCATAAACAGACAGCGGCCAATAGGCCAACAACAGTCTGCTCTGAGAGACAACTTCATATTGTTTAATAACAGCTGTCCAGTTGTGGGCACATTAGAAGTTGACAAATCCGGTTAAATGAAATGTTTTTTATTACTAATACAAGCCATACTTCCCAATTAAAACATTTTTATCCAGACAAGGCCTTTATGTTTTAAGATTAAGCTTTTTTTTTTTGCAGCCTTTGGCTGCCATACCAAGCTGGCGATCCAGGAGGCCATGTCCATCCAAAACTGCATCCAGTTTATTTATAATAAAAATGTCCTTTTTTTCCTAATTGAGGATATTATTGTGACTGAAAGCATGCACTGGTGTATCATTAGGCCAGCCATGGTTTAATTGGTGAACTCTGAGACAGGGCGGTCATGGGTTCAGGTTCCTTTCCAGAGGTTTGAGCACAGAAATCAGGGCTGACAGTCCAATGGAGTGCTGCACTGCCCGAGATGCAATCCTTTGCATCAGACATTAAAACCAAGGCTCTCTGCCCAGGCAGGCGGACGTGAAAGATTCTAGGCATGAATGGAACAAGAGCGGGGAATTCCCTCCAGTGTCCCGGCTGATATTTATCCCTCGATCCATGTCTGAGCACTAACCCATTGCTGTTGTGGGATCTTGCTGTGCAGAAAATGGCCGCCGCGTTTCCAACGTTAAAAGAGTGAGTGCATTTCAAAAGCACTCTGATTGGTTGTGGAGCAACGGGGGGGGTGTCCTGAGGTGTTAAAAGGTGCTGAAGAAATGCAAATTATTTGGAGAGTAGCTGCTCTCAGGTCAGGTGACAGCTGAGGTCGACTACTCCACTCCGCCCCACCCCGCACTTCCCGCCACCCCCACCCCCCGGCAATCACCCACTTGGTTGAGTCAGCTCCTGGGGGAAAGAATGGTCTCCCAGGCAAAATACCACACGGCAAACAGCACCAACGAAACCATACCTCAGGGAGAAACAGCAACTTATGGAGCTATGGATTGCAAAATGGGAAATGAAAGACATACGGTTGTGTTGTAAAAACTAAAAGATATCACAGCTCTGCTTGGGGATGGTGTGTAGCACCTTTCAGATTTTGAGATATATTAAAAGGTCAAAATTGAGTCAAAATCATAGAATCATAGAAACCCTACAGTGCAGAAGGAGGCCATTCGGCCCATCGGGTCTGCACCGACCACAATCCCACCCAGGCCCTACCCCCACATATTTACCCACTAATCCCTCTAACCTACGCATCTCAGGACTCTAAGGGGCAATTTTTAACCTGGCCAATCAACCTAACCCGCACATCTTTGGACTGTGGGAGGAAACCGGAGCAGAACCAGAAAGAATGCCTTCTATGGTGCATCTGTACAGTTGGTGAGACTGGTAGTTGACATGCCAAATTTCCTTAGTCTTCTGAGAAGGTGGGCTTTCTTAACTATAGTGTCAGCATGGGGGGATCAGGACAGGTTGTTGGTGATCTGGACACCTAAAAACTTGAAGCTCTCGACCCTTTCTACTTCACTCCTGTTGATGTAGACAGGGGCACGTTCTCCTTTACGCTTCCTGAAGTTGATGACAATCTCCTTAGTTTTGTTGACATTGAGGGAGAGATTATCATCGCGCACCAGTTCACCAGATTTTCTATCTGATTCCTGTGCTGTGTCTCATCATTGTTTGAGATCTAACCCACTATGGTGGTGTCATCAGCAAACTTGAAAATCAAGTTGGAGGGGAATTTGGCCACCCAGTCATAGGTGTATAAGGGGGGCTGGTAGGGAAGCCTTGCGCAGGGTGGTAGGCGCTTGTGGGCCAGCCTTGTGGGGCACCGGTGTTGAGGCTCTCCATAGTCACATGATTATGCCATGTGACTGCCTCTGCCTCTTCAGACCAGTTCAATGAAGCCTGTCACAGAGACAGAACATTGAAGCGGCAGTCTTTATACAAAAAGCAGTCAGAATGGCCAATTACTGGCTTCCTCCTGCCTCCTTTTTCTTTGCGCAGGAGGGCCTGCTGCTGTTCAGGGAGATCATTGGGTGAAACTTGTGGCCTCCCACCAGGCTCCAGGGTTTGGGGGAGGGTTCCTTCCTTTATAGGCACTCCATGGCCTATGGAGGGACCCAGTGATGACAAATAAGGGTCCCCCATGCCCCAGCCTCAGCTGAATCTCCCCACCCCTATTGCCAGGGCCTACCTGCCTGATTTCCTGTCAATCCTCCCAACCCCACTTATCTGTCCCAGAGTGCACTTGGCCATTGCGGAGCCCTCTCATGGCAGCTGCAGTCTCAGCAATGGGCACCTCTACAGGTGGCACAGCTGGAGTTGTTGAGCTGTTGGTTCAATGATTGGCCTGGTTTCTCTTGGGGATGGACCACTCCCTTAATTGAACAAGAGCCCAGTTCCTGCCCAGTGGGGTCACCTCTTGCTTTTGGCAGCAGTTGTGGCACATAAAATTCATCCTTTCTGTACTGGAGTGACAGAACGGTAGATAATGTGTAGTAGCTCCAATCTGAGAGGGTAAAACTCACTGGCAGAGCAGTTAACTGCAGACCAAGAATCCTGGTGCCCTCTTCATTGATTGGCTGCCGTGTTTCCTACCTATTTACCCCTCTAACCTACGCATCCCAGGACACTAAGGGGCAATTTTATCATGGCCAATCAACCTAACCCGCACTTCTTTGGACTGTGAGAGGAAACCAGAGCACCCGGAGGAAACCCACGCAGACACGGGGAGAACGTGCAAACTCCACACAGACAGTATCCTAAGCCGGGAATCGAACCCGGGTCCCTGGAGCTCTGAGGCAGCAGTGCTAACCACTGTGCCACCGTTCTGCCCCTGTATCTGTATATGAGAGCTTTTGTTTGTATTATTGTAAGGGGATTTAAGGGGGGAGGAATGTGGTAGTGTGGGCCCTTGAGGGGGTGTTTGTTCGTGGGTCACATGACCCTCCTGGGGCCTATCAGGAGGAAGCGTGCGAAGCATCACCTATTGGGTGTTAGGATGCGGGTCCTGGTAGGAGGGAGCCTGCAGTGTGAGCCCGAGAGTCAGTGGGACTAGACCTGGGTGTCTGAACTCAGCTTTGTTTGTGTATAGTTTTAAATATCCTTCAATAAATCACCACTGTGATTCAAGGCTTCCTCTCTGTGTTACCTCACGCTACAATAGGATTTGACTTCCAAGCACCCAGAGGTTTTCACCAACTTGAAACAACCTCCACCCCAACGCCCCCCCCCCCCCCCCACAACACATCTGCCCCCGAACTCAGGGACTCAGGATTTAAATCCGCCCCCCCACCCCCGTCCACGCCCCAGTCTGTGGAACAGCCTCACTCGGGAAACAGTGGAAACAGTTCACGATGATTCATTCAAATATAAATTCAGTGGATTTCTCGCAGAGAGTGGCATTTTGAACTTGTGAGTAATTTGAGGTCGGGCTTGCGGTCAGTGTAACATGTTTGGGAGGATCGGGTGACTTTGCACCAATGGTTCCCAAAGTTCTCCACCACTGGGGTTTTCCTCACCTTCTACCTGGCTCTGCTGTCGGCTAACCGATAGAGGTGGATTGGTATTAATATTTTGCTGTATCTTGCCTCTTCCAGGCTGCCTGGAAGGTGAGCTCGATGTACATTGATGTCTTTACACTGAGCGATCCCTAAGATCCTACCAAAACAGAAAGACCCTTTCATCCTAATCACACAGTGAAGGGAGACCTCATACCTCTTCCAGGCGGACCCTGACAAAAGGATACGCAGAAGCTTCCCTATCATGGAAATCCCCCCCTCGCCGCTTCTGAGTTGAAAACCGAAGCCAACGAACCACATGTGAAAGTTGCACAAAGAGCAGGACAATTCAAGGAAATACCTGAAGGGTGCCAACACTAGTCTCACTCAGCAACATACCCAAATCAACATCCACTCTACCCTCCTTCTCCTGCTGGGGCCCGCTATAGCTGTCACTTCTCCAGCTAGGATTCCAGGCCAGGGTAAGCACCAAGCTGTTGAGGCGATGCAGAATCTGACTAAAATATGTGATGGTTTACAAGGACATCAAAACAGAAGGCCATTTAGTCTCCCCGAAGCTTCACCCACATTTCAGCTACATCAGGGCTGATCTGTATCTTAACACAATCTACCTCACATTGGTCTTGTAACCCTCAAGTGCTGTTGTCTAAAAAAAGCTTATCAACAGGGCGGCACGGTGGCACAGTGTTGGGACCCACAGCGCCAGGGACCTGGGTTCAATTCCAACCTAGGTCACTGACACTGTGGAGTTTGCATATTCTCCCTCTGTCTGCATGGGTTTCCTCTGGGTACCTCCCACAGTCCAAAGATGTGCAGATTAGGTGGATTGGCCATGCTAAATTGTCCCTTAGTGTCTAAAGATGTGTAGGTTATGGGGATTAGCCAGGTAAATAATTAGGGTTACAGGGATAGGGCCTAGGTGGGATGCTCTGTCAGAGTGTTAGTGGACGCTCAAAGGGCTGAATGGCCTTCATTCTGCACTGTAGACATGCTATGAACTTCGTTTTTACATTTCCAATGACTCCAAGAGCATCTTGTGGGAGAGAATCCCAGATGACCCTTTTGGAGGGAAAAAGTGCTTTTGGAGATGATGTGTAGGTTAGATGGATTAGCCACAGTAGATGTGTGGAGTTGTGGGGAAGGGTGGGGAAAAGGGCCTGGATGGGGTATTCTGTCAGTGAGGGTTGGTCTTGATGGGCTGAGTGGCCTCCTTCTGCACCGTGGGGATTCTATGATTCTATGGCATCAACCCTGAACTGCCTAATTTCAAGGTTATGCCCGTCTGCACTCTCCCCATCTCAATCTTATCAAATCCTTTAATCATCTCAAACACTCAATTATATCTTCTAAACTCAAGATCATGCCAATGTGGTCTGGTTTATGTCTAGTTTTTAGTGGCTGTGAATACAACACTGGCCTCAGTGTGATAGAAATTTAAGCTGCCAATCTTACTGATCGCCAAGAGCTGTTTAGTGAGGGTGTTCCTCTGAGACTGGGATACTCTGGGTAGAGATCTGAAAACTGTCCGAACTCGAGTGTCCTGTTAGGAGGCTGGGGAACATGTTCTGTTTCCAGTGATCTGGGGAACTCTTGTTTAATCTCTGCCAAGTGACAGAGTGACAGCACTATGTTATGGTTATAAAACTGCCACTGAGAGATTCAGGTACATTATACTCTGCTGGTTGTGATCCATTTATATTCTGCTGCTGAGGGGTTTAGATCAGTTTATAGTGCTGCTGGGGTATGATCACATCTCTGCTGCTCCGGAGAGTGGATTGACCTTTCTGCTTTGGAGCAATGATTTGATTTGATTTGATTTATTATTGTCACATGTATTAGTATACAGTGAAAAGTATTGTTTCTTGCGCGCTATACAGACAAAGCATACCGTTCATAGAGAAGGAAAGGAGAGAGTGCAGAATGCAGTGTTACAGTCACAGCTAAGGTTCAGAGAAAGATCAACTTAATGTGAGGTAAGTCCATTCAAATGTCTGACAGCAGCAGGGAAGAAGCTGTTCTTGAATCGGTTGGTACGTGACCTCAGACCTTTGTAATTTTTTCTCGATGGAAGAAGGTGGAAGAGAGAATGTCCAGGGCGCATGGGGTCCTTAATTATGCTGGCTGTTTTTCTGAGGCAGCGGGAAGTGTAGACAGAGTCAATGGATGGGAGGCTGGTTTGAGTGATGGACTGGGCTTGATTCACAACCCTTTGCATTTTCTTGTGGTCTTGGTCAAAGCAGGAGCCGTACTAATCTGTCCTACAGCCAGAAAGAATGCTTTCTATGGTGCATCTGTAAAAGTTGGTGAGAGTCGTAGCGGACATGCCAAATTTCCTTAGTCTTCTGAGAAAATAGAGGCATTGGTGAGCTTTCTTAATTATAGTGTTGGAATGGGGGGACCAGGAAGAGGTTGTTGGTGATCTGAGCATCCTTCTGAGTGCCTGACACTAGCCAAAATCTTCATAGGATCCCTACAGCTCATCAGGTCTGCACTGACTCCATGACAGAGTATCTTACCCATGCCCTCTCCCATCTCTTCTAGCCCCCCAGTAGGCGAGGAGCGAGGTCCGGAGAATTTGATGGGTCTGCATCAGGCACTGATAGCTGATACCTTCCCAGCTCCACTGGAAGCAAGTTCAGGGTGGGAAAGTCTATCATCGACCTCCCTGCCTCAACTCCACTTCTGTGTCTAAAGTGGCCGATGAATGATCAATTCATGAAGGCCTCTTCCCCATCCCCGCTGAGGTCTCCACAGTTCCGGGTGGGCCAGTTGACACGCTGCGTGCATGACTGGCAAAACTGTCAGGTGCATTTCACCTAGAGGTGGCGGGGATCTGAACTGATCTGTGCATGATCGAGGGTCTGGGGCAGGGGGCTGGCCACTGACAGCCATCCATCCCTTTGCTGCCAACCCCAATGCTCCCCCCTCCCCATGACCCCCCCTGTAATAAGTCTTCGGAGGCAGAAGTCCCTTCACCAAATGCCCTTTATTTACAATTCCAACAGCAGCACACAAAGTGCTATCAGTCAACAGTCTTCCTTCAGGAATGCCAGAGGAACTGACACTCCCGGCTAAATACAAGGAGAAGACTCCCTGATTGGCCCATCAATTGATTCCTTAATCAGGGAGTTCATATTCCAATAGGTCAACCTCAATGGCCTGATTGAAGTCATTACAACAGCACTCACTTTTTTCCTGGGTCACTTCTCGATGCTGGGACTTTGGGAGTGAGTCTGGGGTGGAGGTGGGTGCGGGGTGAGGGGACATGGTGGGTTGGGGTGTTATTCTGGCAGGAGTGCCTCTGATTGGCTAGCAGCTCCTGGCAGGCGTGAGGTCATCTTCTGGGGTCCCATAGCTGTCTTCCTAGCTGCCTGATAAACAGACGATATGATGGCCCTCCCTCCTCGGAGTCGATGCGGGAGCCTCGACGCTTTTCTGGGCGGAGTGGGGGGGGTGCTACCCTCCAAGAATGGAAGATTCTGCCCTCAGTTTCTTTGGCAATGTTTTCTTCATGGTTTGTATCCCTTACAGCAAAACAAGTTTATTGAAAAAGCGAGTTGACAGTCAGTACAGTGGCCACACATGATGCCAGAATCACATTCAGTAAAATATGGAACTTGGCATTGACTCCAGCAGCTTATATAAACATTACATTGCATAACCAGCAATGCAGAGTGAGCCCAAGACAGCTATTAGGCAATGACTTGTTTACAATGTTACATCTGGTAAGACAGAGAGGAGAGGGAGAGGAAAGAAAGGGGGGGAGAGGGAGAGATACAAATGCAAAGGAGAGAAAGAAAGAGATAGACAGAGAGATAAAGGAAAGATCGAGAAATCATAGAATCTCTACAGTGCAGGAGAAGGTCATTCGGCCCATTGAGTCTGCACCAACTCTCCAACAGAGCATCTTAACCATAACCCCTGCCATATTCCCGTGACCCCACACGTTTACCCCGCTAATCTCCCTAACCTACACTTCTTGGGACACCAAGGAGAAATTTATCACGGCCAATCCACCTAACCTGCACATCTTTCAGACTGTGGAAGGAACCCGGAGCACCCGGAGGAAACCCATGGGGAGAACGTGCAAACTCCAGATGCCCAAGGCTGGAATTGAACCAGGGTCCCTGGCGCTGTGAGGCAGCAGTACTAACCACTGTGCCACCGTGCCACCCGTTACCATTATGTTTCAAATCTGCCTCAGATATTTTCTTGAGCACTGTGATGCTGGTCAGTCCTATCAGTGGTCTGAGCATCTTACATTGAGGAATAGATTCATTCTGTCCATTAGCGAGTACTTGTTAATATAACCCGGGGGATGTAACATCAGTAACCTTTGGTGATGTGAACTGGATATTATTCTCTAGTACACAATCTCCTTTCTGTTCTCCAGTCTGTCCAGCGGCCAGCTCAGAGACTGAGTGAGAGAAGGCCAGATGGAAATCATTCAGCTGCTCCATCTTACAGAGGACTAGGTTTTCACCTGTGGCTCAGGTCAAGAAATTTCCCAACTCGGCAGATCCTCCTCAGTTTCGAGGATCCTTTGGATCCAATTTTCGCTTCAGAGAGGTGGGGGCCGGAGAGAGTTGCGTCCACTGACCCCGGAAGCAGATCCTCTGTGGTCGCAGTGGGAGGGGGCAGCCGTGTGTCAAGTTGGGCTGGTTAGAAGACCCTCCAGGTGTCTCTGGGACATCAGCCTTCTAGCCCTCACCCCCTCATACACCCTTCAGCTACTACCCTCACCATAGCCCCTCAATGTTAATTAATGCCCCCCACAACACCATATGTCCCCCTCATATCTTTGATGGCCCCTCCATGCCAACTCTTTCTCCCCCCACTTACCCCTTTGTACCCTCATAATAAATATAGCATGTTCTCTGACCTTTGTTTAAACTTTTTGTACAACCTTTTTATCCCAACAGGCTTGGAGCTTGGATTTCCCATCACTTTGCCACCTTCCTCCCCGTCCTTAGCCTCTGATAAATTATCCTTCTCCCTCTACACTGTCTCTTTGACCCCATGAGCTTTTCTCTGTGTCCAGACAGTGGAATGATGCGCAACAAGTGAGTAAGAGAGGGAGAAAGATGTGGGAATGGGAGAAATAAAGGGTGAAGAGAAATCCCCTCAAATTACAGAGACCAATTATTCAACATCGCTGTAGTTATGGTGATGGTTGTATTCCAAGGTCCCCGTTAAATTGTTAGGACAGTGCAATTCACCGTCGCCATAGCAGTGGAGGTGCATTGCCTGAGCAACTGCAAATGTCATAGACACAACAAAACCAGAGGACCCAGCATGTTCAATATTGCAATGACTCAATTCTGTCACTCATAACACGCATCTCCATCATCATGAGTGGAAAATACTGGTCACCTTTGGAGATTGGAATCGTTAACATGCTGAGAACATGCAAACCCCCGAGACAATCCGCTCCTGTGTGTTTTAAAATGATACTCATCAGAAAAAGGAATGTGAGTCAGGAACCTAGCGCAAGCATCAGGAAAAGCAGTGCCAGGTGTAGCACGGGGTTAGACACAGAATACAGACTGTCCCCATCAAACACCCCCAGGATAGGTACAGCACAGGGTTGGACACAGAGTAAAGCTCCCTCTACACTGTCCCCATCAAACACCCCCAGGACAAGTACAGCACGGGGTTAGATACAGAGTAAAGCTCCCTCTACACTGTCCCCATCAAACACTCCCAGGATAGGTATGGCACAGGGCTGGACACAGAGTAAAGCTCCCTCTACACTGTGCCCATCAAACACTCCCAGGATAGGTACAGCATGGGGTTAGATACAGAGTAAAGCTCCCTCTACACTGTCCCCATCAAACACTCCCAGGATAGGTATGGCACAGGGTTGGACACAGAGTAAAGCTTCCTCTACACTGTGCCCATCAAACACTCCCAGGACAGGTACAGCACGGGGTTAGATACAGAATACAGACTGTCCCCATCAAACACCCCCAGGACAGATACAGCACGGGGTTAGATACAGAGTAAAACTCCCTCTACACTGTCCCCATCAAACACACCCAGGGTAGGAACAGCATGTGGTTAGACACAGAGTAAAGCTCCCTCTACACTGTCCCCTCAAACACTCCCAGGACAGGTATAGCACAGGGTTAGATACAGAGTAAAGCTCCCTCTACACTGTCCCCATCAAACACACCCAGGACAGGAACAGCATGTGGTTAGGTACAGAGTAAAGCTCCCTCTACACTGTCCCCCATCAAACATCCCAAGACAGGTACAGCACGGGACCGGGTTAGATACAGAGTAAAGCTCCCTATGCACTGTCCCCATCAAACACTCCCAGGACAGGTATAGCACAGGGTTAGATACAGAGTAAAGCTCCCTCTACACTGTCCCCATCAAACACACCCAGGACAGGAACAGCATGTGGTTAGGTATAGTGTAAAACTCCCTCTACACTGTCCCCATCAAACATTCCCAGGACAGGTACGGCTCGGGGTTAGATACAGATTTAAGCTGCCTCTACACTGTCCCCGAACAAACACTCCCAGGGCAGGTACAGCATGGGGTTAGATACAGAGTAAAACTCCCTCTACACTGTCACCATCAAACACTGTCAGGACAGGTACTACACAGGGTTAGATACAGAGTAAAACTCCCTCTACACTGTCACCATCAAACACTCCCAGGGCAGGTACTCATGATGTGGAGATGCCGGCGTTGGACTCGGGTAAGCACAGTAAGAAGTCTCACAACACCAGGTTAAAGTCCAACAGGTTTATTTGGTAGCAAATACCATAAGCTTTCGGAGCTTGCTGCTCCTTCGTCAGATGGAGTGGTTATCTGGAGGGCAGGTACTACACAGGGTTAGATACAGAGTAAATCTCCCTCTACACTATCCCCATCAAACACTCCCAGGACAAGTATGCACGGGGGTTATATACAGAGTACTGACTGTCTCCATCAAACATTTCCAGGGCAGATACAGCATGGGGTTAGATACAGAGTAAAACTTCCCCTACATTGTCCCAATCAAACACTCCCAGGACAGATATAGCACAGGGTTACATACAGAGTAAAGCTCCCTCTCCACTGTTCCCATCAAACACTCCCGGGGTAACTGCAGCCAGGTTTAAATTTCCCTCTAAAATCCCTCGGTCCAACCTCAGAAGAGTGCACCCGAGTCTACCAAGCATCCTGCAGCTTATAATTTAATGTTGAATTTCAGTCGAGAGCCAATACCCATTGCAAAGACAGAATTAGCACGGGCAAAGTTAAAATGGGAGCTGGTCTGAAATCTTCCCAGAGAAGTGAGTGATATCAAACCCATGTAAAGATTCATTCTGTTCCCCACCAGAAAGGAATTACAGCAAGAAACAAGCGGCAACGAGAGAGGGGGGGAGAGAGGGGAGAGAGGGGGGAGAGAGGGGGGGGATGGGGGGGAGAGAGGGGGGAGAGGGGGGAGAGGGGGGGAGAGGGGGGAGAGGGGGAAGGGGGGGAGAGGGGGAGTGAGGCGGAGAGAGGGGAAGAGAGGGGGAGAGGGGGGGAGAGGGGGAGAGAGGGGGAGAGAGGGAGAGGGGGGAGAGAGGGGGGAGAGGGGGAGTGAGGCGGAGAGAGGGGGAGAGAGGGGGAGAGAGGGAGAGAGGGGGGGAGAGAGGAAGAGAGAGGGGGAAGGGGGGAGAGGGGGAGTGAGGCGGAGAGAGTGGGAGAGGGGGGGAGAGGGGGGAGAGAGGGGGGAGAGGGGGAGTGAGGCGGAGAGAGGGGGAGAGAGGGGGAGAGAGGGAGAGAGGGGGGGAGAGAGGAAGAGAGAGGGGGAAGGGGAGGAGAGGGGGAGTGAGGCGGAGAGAGTGGGAGAGGGGGGGAGAGGGGGGAGAGAGGGGGAGAGGGGGAGTGAGGCGGAGAGAGGGGGAGAGAGGGGGAGAGAGGGAGAGAGGGGGGGAGAGAGGAAGAGAGAGGGGGAAGGGGGGGAGAGGGGGAGTGAGGCGGAGAGAGTGGGAGAGGGGGGAGAGGGGGGAGAGGGAGAGAGGGGGAGAGAGGGAGAGGGGGGGAGAGAAGGGGAAGGGGGGGAGAGGGGGAGTGAGGCGGAGAGAGGGGGAGAGAGGGGGAGAGAGGGGGAGAGGGGGGAGAGAGGAAGAGAGAGGGGGAAGGGGGGAGAGGGGGAGTGAGGTGGAGAGAGGGGGAGAGAGGGGGAAGAGGGGGGGAGAGAGGGGGAGAGGGGGGGGAGAGAGGAAGAGAGAGGGGGAAGGGGGGAGAGGGGGAGTGAGGTGGAGAAAGGGGGAGAGAGGGGGAGAGCTAACAATGTCACAGCTTCATAATATTCCACCTTTGATTCCAGATTGCAACACCTCCAGTTGGGGGAAATGTTCGAGAATTGCACCACGCTTTTACCACTCAGCAGCTGCCTGGCCTGTGGACAAGAGATACTCAGTTCTTCGCTCAGAGAGACACATT